>NC_035447.2:12891211-13222899 GCF_002127325.2 Helianthus annuus | reverse complement strand
ATTTTCTGCTACAAGAGAATTGGTTATTGAATAAATTAACTAAATTAGCAAATGAAGTAATAGAGTAGGGGGGAAGACTTAGCAGCCACTTAAGAGCTGATCCAGTAAGAGTAGATCCAAATCCTTTACATAGGCATGCTTCCTTCAACTTTTCTGGGATAGGATTGATCTCCATCCTCTCCCTGTATTGTGCTATATGCTCCTCTGGATCCGTTGTGCCATCATACAGCTTCATGGTAGGGATATGGAACCTTTTGGGTACCTCTGCATCACAAATTGGTGGTGCAAAGCGAGATACCTTGTGGCTTCCATCTGCAATCTCTGGGATAGGCTTGACTACCCCTGGAACACTTGAGATCATATCTTTTAGCTTCTGCAACTCCCTGGCCATAGCATGATTGGTACCTGTATCCTGCATGAATCCATGGTTAGTGGTAGGATAATTATTTAAAGTGTTACCTCCCATTGGGTTCAAGTTAGGGAACCCATATTGCTGGGATTCTGGAACAACGGAGGGACCAGTGGAAGCAATGGTCTGCATTGGAATGAAGTCCCCTTGATGGACATCTAGACTTCCTGTTTGCAAACTTTTTAGGGATCCTGGTATCTGGAAGGATCCTGGTGTCTGGGATGATCCGGGAACGAAGGAGGATCCTTGAACCTGGGATGATCCTGGAACAAAGTAGGATCCTTGGCCCTGGAATGATCCTGGAACAAAGGAGGATCCTTGGCCCTGGAATGATCCTGGAACAAAGTAGGATCCTTGAAACTGCTGTGCCCCCGGATAGGCTCCTGAATTCATGAAGGATCCTATGTACTGAGGATAGGATCCTACTGGCTGAAAATGTGAGTCTGATGTCTGAGTCATTGCTGCCGAGTTGAGATGTGATCCTCTTGACTCCCCTATGATTTGCACGTCGGGGATCCCTGATGGCTGGGAAGTGATCATTGGAGTATCGAAGCTCAAGGATTTGGGCATCAGTGGGGAATGATCCTCTGCCGCTTTCTTTTGTCTTTTGAGGTCTCCAATTTCCCTGAGGATCCTGTCATTAGTCTCATCCTGCCGCTGCATACGATCCTTCATCTGCAAAATTAAAGCAAATACATCACTAGTACTGGGAATAGAAGAATTCATAGCAGAAGAAGATAGAGGTTTAGAGAAAGTGGGAGTTGATCTTTTCTCAGTATTTTTCTGAGATCCTGCCGGTGGAGGAGGCAAAGTGATCTGTGATGAGGTGACTGCAGACATCGCCGTGGACGTGTTCTTCAATGATGAAGCCATGTAACTCTTTGAAATGATTTCGAACAAAAGATTTTCTTATGAATGAAGCACCAATTGCCCCACGGTGGGCGCCAAACTGTTTTGGTCAAAAATCACACAAGGATAATGTAACCAAACTTTCTGTAAACGGGGTATGATGCTTGGTTAATTATGAAAGTAAAGGATCACTTCTGTGATAAAGATGCAAAGACACAACGATTTATACGAGGAAAAAGCCCTTGATCAATATATGATCTCCGGCATAAAAAACCTCGGGTGATGGCAACTACCGATCACCAAACTTCAATATAAGAACAAAATGATTACAACTTCGGATGATAATGAGCTGAGTACAAGGATTACTATTGTTTCGAGTGTCTAAGTGTGTGAGAGTTGCGGTGTATGTCGTGTGTCCTCTTCCAATTGATGGAGAGTGGTATATATACAAGTGTAGGTGACCTATTTTAGGTAAAAGGACTAATTATCAGCTCATTACCCCTTTAGAAATAAAGACAATCTAGCCTAAATTGCTGCCCATGAATCAAGCCATGTTTCCATATCCTGTGCAACGTCTTTCTTCAATTAAGCTCTTGCCATAATTGTGAAGACGCGTCCCTGGATCAGGGTGCCTAGAGCGTATCCTGCTAGATATTCCTACAAAAATAACATTGCATTAAGCGAAGATGATCGTTAGTATGAGGATCCTATAATGTCCCATGATCCTGATCCTGAAGTCCTTCTGAGGATCACTGTCTGCCAAATAAACAAGGATCACTGGTTAGGATCACGTGTAAGGATCACATATAATAAAAATCCAGCCCTAACACAAGCTATGCCGATGATCTGGAGGGTTCTGTATACCTTCGAGAGGATCATCGAGCAGGAAGGGATTGATCTGGGGATGGCGGAGTTGGCTAATCTTTATGATCTCACCACATTTGGTTCTCACCGGTATTTGTTGAAACGGAAAGCCGGGGAGGATCATCCTGTCTTCAAGGTCACTAAGAACGATACAAACTGGAAGCGTCGCTTTTTCTTTGTTAGGAGGGATTCCATCCCAGATGGGAAGGATCTGCCCAAGGAATGGGCCACTCATGGTAGGATAGAGGATCCTCGAAGGATCACTATCAGCCCTGTCTCATATAATGAGGATCACTAATATCTCTTTTTATCTCTTGTGCAGCTATATCCATTGCTCATCTGAAATTAAGCCCTGCTGCAAAAGAGAGAGTCCTAGCTTTTAAAAAGCTTAATCCTGAAGTCAGAAGTTTCCAAGTCACCGTTCAAGATTCTCAAGAAGTATCCTCTGCATCTGCCACTATGTCAAGTAAGTATCCTTATAGAAAATAAATTATATGTAGGATTGTTTGATTAATAAAGCAACTTATCTTGTTTTTTGATTGTGTAGGTGCTGGAAAGTCTGCCAGGTCTGTCAAATCTGCTTCTAAATTTGGGATAGATGATCTCACCAACGTCAAGTCTTCGAGGAAGAAGGCTCCTGCTGCCAGTCCTTCAGTTTCAGCCCCCAAGGCACCTATCCGGGGCAAGGGAAAAAAGAGGAAAACCTCTGAAGATCTCCAAGGATTTCCCCTCCTCCGTCAGCAATTCCTTGACTACGTGAATGAGGTAAGGATCACTGCCCCTGTTGGTTATCCGTTTCGAATATCCTGTTTGTGTATCCTGTTTCTTTGAGGATCATCCGGTTCTGAACTTACCTTGTTTCCCTCTTTGCAGAAACTTGCCGAGATCGAGACCTATCTTGGCCATGTTGAGGATCAAGAGAGCCAGATTGCCGACCTTCAAAAAATGGGCGTGCTTAAGGATCTCAAGATAGCAGATCTTGAGAAGGAACTCCGGGCCACGAAGGATGAGGCTGCTCAGAGGTTGATTGATATGGATAACGAGAAGCAGGAGATCACCCAAGATGCCAAGGTCTCCGCGGCAATTGCTATGTACAAGATACAACTTCAGATGGCTGAGGAGGCTCAGGATCCTACCTTTGACAAAAGCTCGTGGGACGTTGAAGGTTGGAAGGCAAGGCTGGCGGACCTGGAGGACGAGGATGAGGCTGAGGAGATCCCCATGCTGGAAGGTGGTGATGCTGAGAAGGATCAAGGTGGAGATGCTGGTGGTGATGGAGCAGCAAAGGTGTGAGCTGCTGGATTGGGCGATGATGGATATTTCGAGACTAGGCCGGAGCCCAATTTTTTAGGATCGGTAGTGGTTTTTTGTGGTTGTTGATGGTTTGTGAACAATTTATGGTCTGTAATCTTTGAACAATAGTTTTTAGGGTAAAGGATCCTGGATCCTTCGAACAATAGGTAGGATTACAAAAGGTGGAGGGATCCTCTATTTGGGGGATGAAGCCTTTGTGATCCTGCCGCTTTTACTTTCCTGTACCTGCTAAGACCGCATAGACAATGGACACCCTTTGCCAACCCATGTGGACGGGCCACGTTTTGCTGGTAGAAACGTGGGTTGGCAATTTTGACAACTTTTGAAGGGTTAATCCTTTCGTTAATAAATAAAATCTTAAACTTTTGTCGCTTATCTTGTGTTATTATCCTTTTTATTTTCAATTGTTTTGACACATGTTTGTTTAAGTAAGAAAAGTTGAGCATATTATGTTTAGGAAATTTAGGATATGATCAAATATCCTATAATCGAAAATTTTCAAGGTAGTTTATTTTAAGGATCATAGGTTCAGTTGTCAAGGTCTAAAGGTTATTAAAATGAATAATGCAATTAAAAAATAGTTAAGGATCATACCTGAGGATCCAAGTTAGGATCCTAACCTTTAATCGGGATAACCATAAGTAAGACTTTAATGGATCATAAGGATTAAGGATCCTTAATTGTTTAATCTTCGAAAACCTGAAAAATGGAACATATCTTGGGACTAAGCCATTGTAAAGGATAAATTAGTAGCTGGGGACATGCCCAAAGGATAACTGAGGATGATCCCAGAGGATCACTGGGGACAAGCCCAAAGGATAACTGGGGATGATCCCAGAGGATCACTGGGGACAAGCCCAAAGGATAACTGGGGACAAGCCCAAAGGATCGTATGTAAACTGGAGTATGGCCCTTACTGGCGACTATCCAAACTTAGTGACATGAAAATGTCAAAACCTTAGCTAACGTGAAAACGTTAGAAACCTTAGGAACGGATGTATGGTACGTCTACCATTATACGGAGGATCCTGGGTATAGCCAGTACGATGAGGTTGTCAGCCCCGGAAGTGGGTACTGGTCCCAAAGACGTGAACTATATCAGGATCATCGTGCGCTGCTGGCGGAAACTGGGGATAATCCCAAGGATAACTGGGGACAAGCCCAAGGATCTGCGTGCTTTTGAAGATCTTTGACGATACGCTGAAGATACCTGAACTATCATAACTCAAATGTTTCGTGAGTAGAGGATGAAGGATACAGGATCCTTATCCTTTGGTAAAAAGTAAGGAAATGTAACAGTTTTAAGATAAGCACATTACCAGAGTAAGGATCACTGATATCACCGGGATCCTTTAAGGATACTTCAATGTAAGGATCACATGCATGGAGGATCACGTTCACATGAAATATTTCTTTAAGTGCACAGCATTCCAGGCTCTTGGTAACAAATTTCCTTCCATGGTTAGCAACCTGTATGCCCCCTTTCCTGCTTCAGCTTCAATCAAGTAGGGACCTTCCCATTTTGGTGCTAACTTCCCGTCAGCAGGATTGATAATATTTTGAAATGCTTTTCTCAACACCATATCTCCGACTTGGAACTTCCTTATTCTTACATTTTTGTTGTAAGCACCAGCCATTCTTTGTTGGTAGCTTGCCATCCTGATCCTAGCCAGATCCCTGATTTCCTCAATAGTATCCAAATCCTGGGCTAGGATTGCAGCATTTTCTTCAGGATCACGAGCACTTGTTCTAGCAGTTGGGATCACCATTTCTGTTGGGATCACTGCTTCTGCCCCAAATACTAAAGAGAAAGGTGTTTGACCAGTGGCATTCTTGGGAGTTGTTCTATCAGCCCATAGTACATAGGGTAACTCCTCTGCCCATTTCCCTTTCTTGGATCCTAGCTTCTTCTTTAGATTGTTGATGATGATCTTGTTGGAGGATTCTGCTTGACCATTGGCTTGTGGATGAACTGGTGTTGATGTTATCATCTTGATTCCCCAACTGTCACAAAAGTTAGTAGTTCTGCTTCCAATGAATTGGGAACCATTATCACATACAATTTCAGAGGGAATGCCAAATCTAGTTATAATGTTTCTTTTGATAAAGGATATAACTTCTTTTTCTCTGACTTGAGCAAAAGCTTCAGCTTCTATCCACTTAGAGAAGTAGTCAGTCATGGCAAGCATAAATACTTTTCCACCAGGTGCTTTAGGGAGCTTGCCAACTATATCCATCCCCCATCTCATGAATGGCCAAGAGGATGGTATGGGGTGTAGCAATTCAGCTGGTTGGTGAAGGATATTGCTGTGTCTTTGACAAGGATCACATTTCCTAACATATTCTACAACATCTCTTTTCATGGTTGGCCAGTAGTATCCTGTTCTAAGGATCCTTGAGAATAATGCCCTGCCCCCAGTGTGGTTTCCACAATCTCCTTCATGGAAGTCTCTCAACACTTCTTCAATTTCAGGATCCTCAATACATCTTAAATATGGTCCTGCGAGGGATCGTTTATATAGCACATTATTTAAGATTGTAAATTGAGATACCTTGATCCTGAAAGCTCTAGGATTTTCTCCCATTGGAATCTCTCCGTCTTGCAAGTATTTCATGATTGGTGAGACCCATGATCCTGAATAAGATTGAGCTTTTTCACTAGGGATTACTGCAGTATCCTCTTCTATTTCCATGGCCATTTGATTTTCAATAGCAGGAGCCAGGATATGGATGATAGGGATACTTATGTTTTCTGGAATTTTTAAGGATGATCCTAAGTTGGCCAATGCATCAGCCTCTGTGTTTTCCTCCCTTGGTACCTGTGTCAAGCTGAAAGAAACAAAGGAGAGTGCCAATTCTTTGACTATCTCTAAATACTTGGTTAGTTTTTCACCTTTAACAGCATAGGACCCATTAAAGTGATTAGTGATCAACAATGAGTCTACATATACTTCGAGATATTTTACCCCCATATCCTTAGCGATTTGCAAGCCAGCAATTAAGGCTTCATATTCAGCCTCATTGTTAGTTGCTTGGAATTCACAGGCTATGGAGTGGGGTATTATGTCCCCCTGTGGCGATTTTAGTAGGATCCCGAGCCCAGTGCCCTTGACATTTGAGGATCCGTCGGTGTGTAATATCCAAGGATCCTTGGTTTCATCCAGCTGCTGGACCTCCAATTCTGCTTCTTTTTGTAGATCACTACTGAAATCAGCCACAAAGTCAGCTAAGGCTTGTGATTTAATGGCTGTTCTTGGTTCATATCTTATATCATGGGCACTAAGCTTCACTGCCCACTTAGCCATTCTCCCTGACATCTCCGGTTTCCTGAGGACATTCTTAATTGGAAAATTAGTCTTGACAACAATAGTATGGGTTTCAAAATAATGCCTTAACTTAGTGGATGCCATGATTAATGCGAGAATAAGTTTTTCGAGGTGTGAGTACCTGGATTCGGCATCAAGTAAACTTTTACTTACATAGTAGATAGGATATTGTGTACCTTCGTGATCCTTGACAAGGACAGCACTTACAGCGGTTGAGGATACCGCCAGGTATAAGGATAACACATCTCCTTTTTCCGGTTTTGCTAATGCTGGTGCTGAGGACATATATTCTTTAAGGGCTTGTAAAGTGTTCTCATGCTTCTCAGTCCATTCAAACTTCTTAATCTTCCTTAGGATATCGTAGAATTCTTTGCATTTTTCTGAGGATTTCGATATGAACCTGTTCAAGGCTGCTATCCTGCCTGTCAGTCTTTGAACATCCTTGGCATTGGCAGGAGATTTGATATTTATTAATGCTTTGATTTGTTCCGGGCTTGCTTCAATGCCCCTCTGGGTTACCATGTATCCTAAGAACTTTCCTGCCTTAACAATAAAATGGCATTTCGAAGGATTAAGTTTCATGTTGTAACTATCGAGGATATCGAATGCTTCTTCCAAATCCCTTAGGTGATCCTCAGCTTTCTTTGACTTGACCACCATGTCATCTATGTATACCTCCATAGTTTTTCCAATTTGATTTTTGAACATCATATTCACCAGCCTTTGATATGTTGCACCTGCATTTCTTAGTCCAAAAGGCATGGCAATATAACAATATAAACCGGTTGGGGTCATAAAGGCTGTATCCTCTTGGTCAGATGGTTCCATCTGAATTTGCTGGAATCCAGATGATGCATCCATAAAGGTCAACAGTTCATGCCCCGCCGTTGCATCCACCATGGAGTCAATGTGGGGTAATGGGAAAGGATCCTTGGGACATGCCTTATTCAAATCAGTGAAATAGACACATACCCTCCACTTTCCATTTTTCTTTTGGACAACGACCACATTGGCTAACCATTTTGGATATTTTACCTCTCTGATCATACCTGCTCGAAGTAGTCTCTCTACTTCTTCTTGGATAATGGCGTTCCTTTCTGGTGCAAACTTCCTCCTTTTTTGATGGATTGGTTTGATAGTCCTGTCAATGCCAAGTTTGTGAGTAATAATATCCTTAGATATACCTGTCATATCTTCATGTTTCCAAGCAAAGGTAGATTTCCTTCTTTTGAGGAAGGATATTAAGTCTTCTTTCATCTTGCCAAGGATCCCTGATCCGATATAGATTTTTGATTTAGGATCATTAGGATCCAAGAGGATTTCGTCCACATCTTGTTCCCTTGCCTCCAAGACATCCCTCGGAGGATACTGTAATTGCTATTGCTCCCTTGGCTTCGAGGTTGGCTTCATGGATGAGGTATAACAATCCTTAGCCTCCTGCTGATCACTGTCGATCTTGATTATTCCCCATGGGCTAGGGAGTTTCACACATTGATGGTAGGTGGATGGGACTGCTTTCATATCGTGTATCCAAGGTCTGCCAAGGATAACATTGCAACAAGATAAACAGTCAATAACACAAAATTTCTGATAATTATGTAATCCTTCCACGTAGATTGGGAGTTTGATGTCCCCCAAAGTTTTCTTCGTTTCCCCACTGAATCCTACAAGCACGGAGGATCTTGGTGTGATGTCTGATTCTGGGATTCCCATCTTCTTCAGAACATCAAGCTGGATAATGTTTACTGAGCTTCCTCCATCGATAAGGATCCTGCGGACAAAATGGTTAGAGATAAAGAGAGTAATAACTAAACTATCATGATGAGGATCCTGAAGGTTAATGCGATCATCCTCATCAAATGTTATCGTCTTCCCTTCTGAAACACTTGATGTTCTAATAGGCCTCTCTCCATTATCCATTTTCGATTCTTTTGCATGTCTTTTGGCCGCCGAGAAGGATGTACCACAGATGTCTGATCCTCCGGATATAAAGTTGATCACTTGTGCATTTGCCGGAGGTGCTGGAGCTTTTTCGGGGATCCTTTCAGGATCCTGGGTCCTTTGCTTTTTTCTTCCCAATAATTCTTTTAGGTGCCCCTTGCTTAACAGATATCCAATCTCTTTTCTTAAAGCTATGCATTCTTCAGTTAGATGCCCGAAATCCTCATGGTATGCACACCATTTTGACTTGTCTTTAGTCCCGGATGGTTTATCATTCTTCCTGGGCCACCTAGCTTTTTCACCTAGATTCTGCATTGCAAGGATCAGTTCATGATTATCAACGGAAAAACAATATTCTGAGATTGGAGGATAATCTTCATCATCCTCTTCTTGGTCAACAGCATGCACATTCTTGTTCTCATTTCTATGGTAGGATTTGAATTTGTTGTTCTTGAAGGAGGATCCTTGCTTCTCCTGTTTTGAGGATCCTACCTGTCTCTCCTGGATCCTCTTGTCATCCTCTAGCCGGATGAACCTGAGTGCTCGAGTTCTTACTTCATCTAGATTCCTGCATGGTGTCATAACAAGATCATCATAGAATAATGAATCCTTAAGCAGTCCCATTTTGAAGGCTTCAACAGCCGTAGCCATATCCAAGTTGGGAATGTCCAAGGATTCTTTACTAAATTTAGTTATATAATCCCTTAATGATTCATTATGATTTTGAGTTATCCTGTATAAATCACTAGTTAATTTTTCAAATTTTCTACTACAAGAGAATTGGTTATTGAATAAATTAACTAAATTAGCGAATGAAGTAATAGAGTAGGGGGGAAGACTTAGCAGCCACTTAAGAGCTGATCCAGTAAGAGTGGATCCAAATCCTTTACATAGGCACGCTTCCTTCAACTTTTCTGGGATAGGATTGATCTCCATCCTCTCCCTGTATTGTGCTATATGCTCCTCTGGATCCGTTGTGCCATCATACAACTTCATAGTAGGGATATGGAACCTTTTGGGTACCTCTGCATCACAAATTGGTGGTGCAAAGCGAGATACCTTGTGGCTTCCATCTGCAATCTCCGGGATAGGCTTGACTACCCCTGGAACACTTGAGATCATATCTTTTAGCTTCTGCAACTCCCTGGCCATAGCATGATTGGTACCTGTATCCTGCATGAATCCATGGTTAGTGGTAAGATAATTATTTAAAGTGTTACCTCCCATTGGGTTCAAATTAGTGAATCCATATTGTTGGGATTCTGGAATAACAGATGGACCAGTGGAAGCAATGGTCTGCATTGGAATGAAGTCCCCTTGATGGACATCTAGACTTCCTGTTTGCAAACTTTTTAGGGATCCTGGCATCTGGGAGGATCCTGGTATCTGGTAGGATCCTGGTACGAAGGAGGATCCTTGAACCTGGAACGATCCTGGAGCAAAGGAAGATCCTTGACCCTGGGATGATCCTGGAACAAAGTAGGACCCTTGAAACTGCTGTGCTCCCGGATAGGCTCCCGAATTTATGAAGGATCCTAAATGCTGAGGGTAGGATCCTGCAGGCTGAAAATGTGAGACTAATGTCTGAGTCATTGCTGCTGACTTGAGATGTAATCCTCTTGATTCCCCTATGATCTGTACGTCGGGGATCCCCGATGGCTGGGAAGTGATCATTGGAGTCTCGAAGCTCAAGGATTTGGGCATTAGTGGGGAATGATCCTCTGCCGCTTTCTTTTGTCTTTTGAGGTCTCCAATTTCCCTGAGGATCCTGTCATTAGTCTCATCTTGCCGCTGCATACGATCCTTCATCTGCAAAATTAAAGCAAATACATCACTAGTACTGGGAATAGAAGAGTTCATAGGAGAAGAAGATGGGGGTTTAGAGAAAGAGGGTGTTGGTCTCTTCTCAGTATTTTTCTGGGATCCTGCCGGTGGTGGAGGTAGAGTGGTCTGTGATGAGGTGACTGCAGACATCGCCGTGGACGTGTTCTTCAATGATGAAGCCATGTAACTCTTTGAAATGATTTCGAATAAAAGGTTTTCTTATGAATGAAGCACCAATTGCCCCACGGTGGGCGCCAAACTGTTTTGGTCAAAAATCACACAAGGATAATGTAACCAAACTTTATGTAATTGGGGTATGATGCTTGGTTAACTATAAAAGTAAAGGATCACTTTCGTGATAAGGATGCAAAGACACAATGATTTATACGAGGAAAAAGCCCTTGATCAATATATGATCTCTGGCATAAAAAACCTCGGGTGATGGCAACTACCGATCACCAAACTTCAATATAAGAACAAAATGGTTACAACTTCGGTTGACAATGAGCTGAGTACAAGGATCACTATTGATTCAAGAGTCTAAGTGTGTGAGAGTTGTGTTGTATGTCGTGTCCCCTCTTCCAAATGATGGAGAGTGGTATTTATACAAGTGTAGGTGACCTATTTTAGGTAAAAGGACTAATTATCAGCTCATTACCCCTTTAGAAATAAAAGATAATCTAGCCTAAATTGCCGCCCATAAATCAAGCCATGTTTCCATATCCTGTGCAACGTCTATCTCCGATTAAGCTCTTGCCATAATTGTGAAGACGCGTCCCTTGATTATGATGCTTAGAGCGTATCCTGCTAGATATTCCTGTAAAAATAACATTACATTAAGCGAAGATGATCGTTAGTATGAGGATCCTATAATGTCCCATGATCCTGATCCTGAAGTCCTGCTGAGGATCACTGTCTGCCAAAGAAACAAGGATCACTGGTTAGGATCACGTGTAAGGATCACCTATAATAAAAATCCAGCCCTAACAATGAGGCAGAATATGAAGCTTTAATTACAGGATTAGAATTGGCTAAGAATATGAATATCAAGAATTTGCAAGTATATGTTGATTCCTTGTTAATTACTAATCATTTTAATGGATCCTATGCAGTCAAAGGTGAGAAACTAATTGAATATCTCGGTATTCTTCAAAGATTAGCAGGATATTTCGATATTTTTACACTTGAACAGGTACTAAGAGAGGATAACGCCGAAGCAGACGCATTGGCAAACTTGGGATCATCAATCAGGATACCAGAAGGAATCCCAATACCGATATTACATATCCTGTATCCTGCAACGGATCCTCAGCATAAGGAAGTAGCAAGTATTCAAAATCCTAAAGTGGTGTATCCTGAAGAGGATCCTAAATCCTGGATAACTCCAATTATGAGATATCTCAAGGAAGGACATATCCCCGAAAATGAAAATCCTAAGGCATTTAGGATGAAGGTATCACGATTCACTATTATAAATAATATTTTATACAAGAAATCTCTTGCAGGACCATACTTGAGATGCTTGGAGGATCCTGAAGCCAAAGAAGTACTTCAGGATATACATGAAGGGGATTGTGGTAACCACACTGGGGGCAGGTCGTTATTCTCAAAAGTATTAAGGACAAGATATTATTGGCCAACAATGAGGAAAGATGCCGTAGAATATGCTCGAAGATGTGACGCATGTCAGAGACATAGTAACATGCTACATCAACCAGCTGAACCACTATATCCTGTAGCGTCCCCTTGGCCGTTCATGAAATGGGGGATGGATATAGTAGGGAAGTTACCAAAAGCTCCGGGAGGAAAAGTCTTTATGCTGGCAATGACAGATTATTTCTCTAAGTGGGTTGAAGCTGAAGCATTTGTTCAAGTTAGAGACCAAGAAGTAGTATCCTTCATAAAGAGGAATATCCTGACCAGGTTTGGAGTACCAGCTAAAATCATTTGTGATAATGGGTCCCAGTTTATAAGCAGAAGGACTACCGACTTTTGCAAGAGTTGGGGAATCAAAATGACAACGTCTACTCCGGTACATCCTCAAGCGAATGGACAAGCTGAATCTTCAAACAAGATAATAGTGAATAACTTAAAGAAGAGACTTGGAGCCAAAAAAGGAAGATGGGCAGAGGAATTACCCTTTGTGTTATGGGCTGACAGGACAACGGTAAAAAATGCAACCGGCCAAACCCCATTCTCCTTGGTATTCGGAGCAGAAGCAGTAATTCCAACGGAAATGGCGATACCTACTGCAAGATCTATCCTACAGAATCCTGAACAGAATCCTGAAGCCTTATGTCAAGATTTGGATACTATAGACGAAAAAAGAGACGCAGCAAGGCTAAGGATGGCAGCATATCAACAAAGAATATCCAGAGCATATAACAAGAACATAAGGACTAGGAGATTTCAAGTTGGTGATTGGGTGCTAAGAAAGGCTTTTCAGAATACTACTAATCCTGCCGATGGCAAGTTAGCTCCAAAATGGAAGGACCATACGAAGTTGAATCAGAAGCAGGGAAAGGAGCATACAGACTCAAGAATATGGAAGGGGATATGCTACCGAGGTCTTGGAATGCTATACACCTAAAGCTCTATTTCAAGTGAGTTTAGAATTTAATTTCTAACTCAGGATGGTATGAATTCTACCTTTTTTAAATATGTTTGGTTTAATTTGTTCTTTGTAACCCAATACTGACTTAAGCATCGGAGGGGTGTTAGCTAAGCTAACACCCACCTTAGTTTACAATTGTTTTGCAAGATATGTTTCAGGATACAGCTCCAGGATGTGTACTCAGGATAGCTCGAAAGATTAGAGGATTGGCCCCCTCTCTCACGATTAAGGGATACTGATCCCTTCACAGGTTTAAAGGTATTCACCTTTCTCCCGAATTGGGTTTAAACACCCCGCCTGGAGCGCAAGTTATTCAGGGATAGTTCAAGGTGGCGGGACCAGTCCATGTAAAAGTGGCTAACAATTTCGTTACTGTTGGCTATATCCTGAATCCTAAAGGTATATGAGGATTGATCACCCTCTCTCACGAAAGGGTATTTTCATACTCTCTAAGGTTTAAAGGTTATCACCTTTCTAAGTCTTGGAGTTTATACACTCCCGCCTGTAGCGCATGAAACTCAGGGTTTATCCCCAGGATATTAAGGGTTTACCCCAGTATGTTGAGGATTCATTTCAGGGTAACAAGGTTTTTGCCTCGAGGTGTTTGGAATTTATTCGAGCCAGAACTTGAGTACATTTGCATTCCTGTGTCACATGCAGGGGACATATATTATATTACTCAAAGGTTGGATCCAAGATTATAACTGTGCACTAGGGACATTCCTAAGGTGGAAGATTATACTCTCTAAGAGTCTTTGGTATGATCTCTCCTTTTCTCAAAAGACTTACGTTTTCTAAGTTATATGGTGATATCCTGACCAGGATATCTCTTAAAATACTTATCAGGATATTCTTAGATGATGTTCCTATAATATTTCCAAGAGTTCTCAAACAAAACAATTTTCATAAGTAAAATTCATGTAATGGAAGGAATAAAGCCAAAAAAGGGTTATATTATTAACATAGCAAAAGATTATGCTCTTGGCTTCGTCTCAAACCGAGACCCATCCACCAAAAGCAGGGTTAGTTTTCCAACATATTTACTTAACAAATGAAGGCTTCGTCTTGGAACCCAAGATACCTCCACCTTCACTTGTTAAAAGCGTTCAAAATAAACCATACTAACTGATGACCAAGGGCTTCGTCCTGAAACTCAGGATCCCTCCACCTTCGGCCATCATATTGTCTACGTGCAGGAAATTAAAATTGTTCAACAAACAAGAAACGTAAATTGTTCGAAACATCAACCATTGAATCTAAGAAAGTGGGCTCCGGCCTAAGCATCAATATCCATCATCGCCCACTCAGATGCCCTCACACAGCGGCATCCTCTCCAGCCTTCCCTGGCTTCTCAGCACCAGCATCCTGCCCAGCATCCTCACCAGCATCCGCTCCAGCATCCTTCTTGTCTCCAGCCTGATCCACCACCTCTGCTGACTTAGAGGACTCACCGGCTTCTACAGGAAGTGGCACAGCTTTTCCTCCAAGCTCCTTCAGTTTGGCCACCCAAGAGTCAACCGGCCAAGCTGGACACACGACGCCTGTCTCCTTGGCCTCGTAGGCCATCTTGATGCGGGCTTGTAGCAAGGAGACGATGGCAGAGGCCTTGATCCCTTCCCGGAAAGAAACCATGGCCTGCTCGTGGTCCATTTCTGCGGTGGCAAGTTTGAGCTCAGCCTCTTGAGTGACCTTCTTCATCAAGCTCTCATAGTGCCGGGACTTTGCTTCAGCAATGGCACCTTGGTCAGCAACAGTGCTTTCAAGCTGCTTGATTCTGGCTTCGTGGAGGGCAACAGTACCGCAGGCATCATTATACAGGTGGAGCAGATGCTGAAGACCCTGCACATTAAATTCAGGTATGGGTTAGAATATATTAATCAGTATATCCTGTCAAGATATATATGCAGGATATGTAGCAGGATATTACCTTGTTGTGGAAGGATGTCATTGGCTCTAAGGAGTCAGAAAAGCTGAGTTCATCGTAGGAGAACCCCTCGGAGCCAGGAGCACTGATTTCAGAGCCCTTCCTCTTCTTTGCTGTGGAAGCACGGGTCCTAGGGTTAGCCTTGGGGGCCGGCAGTGGCTTGGAGCTGGTAGCAGCAGGTGTCTCTTTCTTGACCATAACAGGAGTAGGATAACTGTCAAGCTCGTCAAGGTCAAGGAGGATCGGAACTTTGCTGGAGTCTGCACAACAGGGAAGTAAAAATTCTTTCCTAAGATATTTCAAATAAGAACGTGTATGCAGGATATTGAACAGGATCCTTACCAGACATGTTTACACTGGAAAGAGGACTTGGAGACGGTGGAGACGGGTTAAAACTTCTTTCAGCTTCAGGAAGGAGTCTGATAGCGTCAATCCTTTTTTGTGAATCTGCAAGGGGAGGTGCTAGCTTCCTAAAATCAGCTGTGTACAAGAAAACGACAAAGTCAGTCCAAAATATATAGCAGGATATAAGACAGGATTTTCCTAAAAACCTAGGTCCTACCCTTCTTCAACCATTTCACCGGGTAATCCGCTCCACCAGGGATTGAATCTCTTTTTACAAAAAAGAATTTGGATTTCCATTCCTCTTCATTCCTGGTGGCTCGGAGGATTAATGGGTCACTGGAAGTAGAGTAAAACAGGAATCGACAGGAGCCGTGGCACCTAAGTCGGTATGCTAAAGGAAGGTCATGAACAGAAAGATCAGGGATATGGTTGTTCTTGATTTGATCAAGAACAGACAAGACTCGCCAAAGCATTGGCATTGTCTGACTGAAGCAGATTTTGGTGACGTTAAAGAACTCGGTGATGAAGTCCGAGAAAGGAAATTGCAACCCTAAGGTAAAAGGAAAGGCATTGAAGCACAACCACTCGTCGGAAACCATATCTGATCGGATTTCCCGATCAAACGGCCGGAACACCGTCCCTTTTGGGAAGATGCCGGAGGTTTTAAGGGCTGACAAGTGTGCACTATCAAAGGTGCATATTTCTTTCTCCGGATCCTGGAGAATATTTTGGTGGATAAACGTGGGAGCAGAATCGCCAGAGCTGGATCTTGTCTGCCTTGCCATATTGTTACCGGAATACTGGGAAGAATGAAAGATGAAGTTGAGAGAGAAATGTTTACCTTTTTCACTTCGGTAAAGGTTAAATGATGATAAGGATGAGAAGTTATAGGGGTGAAATGAGTAGTTATAGGCTGCGCGGTTACAACTAGTCACATCAAGGTCTTATCTCTTAATTACCTCGTTGTTCGTGAAAAAATGTAACCGTTAGTATCAGGATACTTAACGGTAACAATTTTGGGGACAATTGTTATGGGTGAAATTCTGAGCCCATATCCTGGAAAATATCTTGATATATATCTTGTTTATGTAGTATCTGTTTACATCCGGGAAGCTAGTTCAGGATATTGGTAACATCCTGAATGGTATCCTCGGGATTACTAATGGATTATGTGCAGGTACGTGGGTTAGAAGCTAGCAACGTTAACAAGACTTATTCCACGGAAGACTCGGTCCAAGTCGTTCAAATGAAGACGTTGAAGCCGTATTACTCGGTCCATAACGTTCATAATGGAATATTCGGAGTAGCCCATATTTGTAGGGATTATTGTTTGTAATTCATTACTATAAATAGGCGGGTATATCAGATCAACTAGGACATCACAATCACACTCGCTACACTCTAACACTTGCTCTCTAGCAATTTTCACTTTCATACAAATTCATTGTAACACTTAGCGATCTGATCTATATCCTGCACTGTATCCTGATATTTGAAGCAATAGAAGAACTAGGTAGCTGCGATTGTCAGCTCCCGAGGTTTTGTGCCGGCGATCTAGATTGATCAAGGGCTTTCCTCGTACATCTCGTGTCAACCCCTTTACTTTTTGCTCATTGTTTGATCGTAGATACAGCTCAATATCCTGGGCCGTATCCTAAACACGATTTTTCCAAACAACATAACCAGCATATTTTCAACACACTTTTTAGCACACTACCTCACTTAACTAATTTGATCACTTAATTGCTTCGGTAATTTTTGACCAAAACAGTATGATTGTCGATTGGGACTTGAATTGGTATCAGAGCCAAGTTCAATCGTCGATATCAAACGCGTACTCGGGTTCCTAATAGGCGCCTAAGGAGTCTGACGGGTCGGCGATCAAGAAGGTCGAGATCGGCGGTACTAGTTCATCGAAGCAGGGACGTAGGTACTGTTACGGTGGCAAGCATCAAATAGGTTGTTCCAACGGACATCTTCAAGCTTCAAGATTAATATTAAAGATCAGTAGCTAACGATTTAATAAAAAGAAAAAAAAAGAAGGCTTACGTGGTGTCACACCCCAACCGATGGCGGAATCATCGAGGCATGGCACTGAGTGAAACAGATTGTCCAGAAGTTTCCACAACAACTATCATTACCATTTAGTTTAAATAATACGTCCCATACCGTATCCCAAATAGTAAAACAAATTATTACAGATAACAACCAGTTAAATATTCTGTTCCGATAACTCAGATTTAATTGTAAATAATAAAATAGTTTGTTTGCTTCTAAAGACCCCTATCTCGACTATGACAGACAACTATTTGTTGGGGGGCTTTAGAGCTTTATTCTAGCCTCGCTTTCCTAGCAAGCAAGCATCCTAAACACCCGTCACATACGTTAAAATAAAGTCAACACATAGAATGTAAAAGTGAGCATACAAGTTTGATAATAGCATAATAGAGTTTGAAATAGTTTACGCATAACCAGCACGTACACAGAGGAAAACGAAGCATGTTAATTATCGACATGGATCTATCGATACCAATGACTGCGGGTTGACTGCCCGGGGCAGTTCGCAATACATGATTACCACTCTAATCCATGCAAGTAATTGTCCTTAACAATCCCCGTGTGAACGGGTGCTGAGTCCAAACTATAGTACTTTGTCGTTAAGGCAGGTAGACAGCATTCCACGTGTAAACATAACAACAAGCATTCATTTAGTCACGTAATATATGCGAATTGGTTAGCGTTCAAATAATTGAGTAGTGTGATCGTTTGTGTTTTGAAATAAGTAATGTATGTAACACCCAAAAGTGCTAAAAGCAAAAAGGGATCGAGTATAATCACAGCGATTGATTGATGGATTGAAGGGAGCGCTTGAGTGTAGGGTTAGCGTGAATAGTTCGATAGCATAACGATGAGTACACGTAAAATGGAAACAAGTGATGATGGGTCGAACAACCTGGTCGATCGAACAGCAGGTTCGATCGAACGGGTTGTTCGTACGGTTAGACAATCCGTTCGGACAGCCTGTTCGATCGGCCGGTAGGCTCGATCGGTTGGACTGTTCGAGTGGATTGTTTCTTCCTTTGAGTAGGATGTGTTTGTGTATGATGGCTTGTCCTTTTGAGGTTTTCGTTGTAGTATTTGAGAACATTGAAGTGTTCTTACCTTTCAAGTCGATCGATCGAACGGGCCGTTCGATCGGCCGGCTTAACCGATCGGTTAGACACTTCAGTAGTCAGTCCTCAGCAAGATGTCACCTGATCGGACAGCATGTTCGATCGGGTGGCACTCCAATACGTCGAACGAGTTGAAAATCGATTAAGTGTTGAAGCATAGTATCTCATGATCCGAAGAGTAATGTTGCCAAACAGTCGTTCAATCGAACATCACTTCGTTCAATACAATACTTCATGAAATTGTCAAAATGTGGGGCCATATGCTAGCCGATCGGCTGGCCTGGTCGATCGGCTGACCTGTCCGATTGGTTGGGCTGTTCGTTCGAACAGCCTGTCCGATCGGTTAGCATCCTGACCTGGTCGGCCTGTTCGTCTAACACTTGGCTGTTCTGATTTCTTGACGTTATATTGAGGTAGTTTGACAACGAGCTGAACCATGGAACCTTCATTCTTACTTGTTTCCCAGGCTAGGACAGGAATCACCCAAGTCCGGCCGGCGAACTGTTCGGAACGGTAGTTTGACGTTTAACCCGGAATCGGTGAACCTCGTAGTTAGAATCCGAATCTTGAACCACACGGCCATTAGAATGATTGGTGAGTTGGCTCAAGCTTTGTTTCTACCGGTTTGAAGGCATTGAGTGTAAAAGAGTTGAAAGAAAGTTGGAAATCCTTCTTTCAATCCTTCACACCATGTAAATGTTCAGATCTGTGATAGATCTTAGTTTGTTTATGTGGAAATCGGCCAGATCCAAGTGATTCTTGTTGGAATGAGGCCAAAACATGATGTTCTTGAAGAACACCATGATGACATCGTCCTAGAATGCTTAGATCTTGATGATTTCACGGTTAGAAATCATGATTTGAAAGATAGAAAGGTGTAGGAGTGCGTATTGATCAAGAAAGTACAAGATTTAGGATGAAAACTTACCGAAATCAGAAGAAATTTGAGAAAAGAATGGGAGCACGAGCTGGTCGGTCAGAGAGTTTCCAAAAGTGGAAAGAATGACAATGACAGGCCTATTTATAGGCTTCCAAAAGGGGAAAGTGCTGGCCGATCAGCCAGGCATCACAATCGGACAGCCTGCTCGATCGGACAGTCTGTCCGATCGGCTGGGCTGTTCGATCGGCTGATAGCCTGATCGATCAAAAGCCTGGTTCGAACGTTCGATGCGACGATTTTTGATATTTTGATTTCGATTTAAGACGATACGAGTACGATAGAGTTTCCTATTCAAATTACTTTTAGTCCCAACCACTATATCTACGTACAAGCATCTATATTTCACACTATCCTTACGCTACCATTCATCATAATTCGATTTCGATTGCATTCGATTGAGTTTCAAGTTATGATTCGAGTTTCGATTGATTTCCATACAAAACAATTAGTAAACACGCACAGGTAACACATAAGGCATATACACACGTAATATAATACCAAATTCGCATAGTTCGAGTTTCGAGTTCGATTGATGATTCGATTAGCTTGATTATTGGTTAGTTAACTTTATCGCATTGCTACTTCCTACTATTCACAATCGTAAATCGTTTCGCGTCGATTAGACATTCGATTACTTCGATTTCTCTGATTAACAACACTTACTCCACATAATACAAATAAAACATAAAATAGACTAATTATAGTCAAAGAAGTCAAAGTTGACTTGGACTTTGACTTTGACATTCGAAAACACGGGGTGTTACAGCCTCCCCTTGTTTAGGGAATTTCGTCCCGAAATTTGGCGCGAAGCTGCACAGTACCGTGCATGATATTACCAATTTCACGCTTCAGATCTTCATTTAAACAACTGCGGTACTTAACCTTCATGTCGCTTTCAAGTTCCCAAGTAAACTCTGCACCTCGTTTGCCTTCCCATCGGACTTTCACGATAGGGATGCGTGAGCGTCTGAGTTGCTTGGTTTGGCGATCCATGATTTCGACAGGCTTTTCCACGAAGTGTAGCGTTTCGTTTACTTGAAGGTCATCGAGCGGTACAATCAGATCATGGTCAGCTAGACACTTTCGGAGGTTCGACACATGGAAAGTTGGGTGGACGTTACTAAGTTCCTCCGGTAGTTCGAGTCTGTAGGCGACTTTTCTGATTCTTTCCAGAATCTTAAAAGGTCCAACATATCGAGGCGCCAGTTTCCCTTTCTTGCCGAATCTGACCACACCCTTCCAAGGTGATACCTTTAGGAGTACGTAGTCGCCAACGTCAAATTCAAGGGGCTTGTGTCTTCTATCGGTGTAACTTTTCTGTCTATCCCTGGCTTTCGACAAGTTGTCTCGAATCTGGAGGATTTTGTCAGTCATTTCTTGTAGTAACTCGGGACCGGTTAATTGCGAGTGACCGATCTCGTGCCACACAATAGGTGAGCGACATCTTCTTCCATATAAGGCCTCAAATGGTGCCATTTGTATGCTTGCATGATAGCTGTTGTTGTACGAGAATTCGACCAACGGTAGGTATTTGTTCCAACTACCACCGAAGTCTATGACACACGCGCGGAGCATGTCTTCAAGAGTACGGATCGTTCTTTCAGTCTGTCCGTCGGTTTGAGGATGGAATGCGGTACTCAGGTTAAGCGACGTACCGAGCGCTGCTTGAAACGTTTCCCACAATCGTGAAGTAAACCGAGCATCACGGTCTGAAATAATGTCACGGGGCGTACCATGATTACAAATGATCTCGTCGGTGTAGATTCGGGCTAGTCGTTCTACCTTGTAGTCTTCCCGTATTGGCAAAAAGTGAGCTGATTTGGTCAGACGGTCAACTATAACCCAAATGCTGTCGTGTCCTGATGGCGTAGGTGGAAGTTTGGTTATGAAGTCCATAGCTATACTCTCCCACTTCCATATAGGGATAGGAGGTTGTTCGAGTAAGCCAGAAGGTCGCTGATGTTCGGCCTTAATTCTTGCACAAGTTAGGCAACTTCCAACATAGAGAGCGATATCCCGTTTCATGCCCGGCCACGAGTACTTGTAGCGAAGGTCCTGGTACATTTTATCGGCACCGGGATGAATAGAATAGCGGGACTTGTGGGCTTCATGCATTATAATCTTTCGCAAATCGGTCCGCTTAGGGATCCAAATTCGGTCCAGGTAATAGAAAATCCCATTTGCTTTGCTTACAAGCTGAGCTCCATCGTGGAAAATCCTCTCTTTCTTCAAAGTGCGTTCATTAAAAAAGCATGCTGGGCTTCGCGAATGAGGGTTTCGAGATTATGCTGGGCTTGGGTATTGCGAATACTGAGCAAATAACTCCGTCTGCTGAGCGCGTCGGCGACAACATTTGCCTTGCCCGGGTGATAACGAATCTCACAGTCGTAATCGTTAAGAAGTTCTACCCATCGGCGTTGACGCATGTTAAGTTCTTTCTGATTAAAGATGTGTTGTAAACTCCTGTGATCGGTGAAGATCGTACACTTGGTACCATACAGGTAGTGTCGCCAAATCTTCAATGCAAAAACAACTGCGCCTAGCTCGAGATCATGGGTTGTATAGTTCTTCTCGTGGATTTTGAGCTGACGAGATGCGTAAGCTATAACCTTGTCCCGTTGCATGAGAACACAGCCAAGACCAAGGTTGGAAGCATCACAGTAGACAATGAAATCGTTGTTTCTGTCTGGCAATGTGAGAATAGGAGCATTGTAGAAATTACGCTTGAGGGTTTGAAAAGCAGACTCTTGCTCGGTTCACTAAACAAAAGACCTGTCTTTATGAGTAAGAGCGGTAAGCGGCACAGCGATCTTAGAGAATCCTTCGATAAATTGTCGATAGTAACCTGCTAATCCAAGAAAAGAACGGACTTCAGACGAGTTCTTTGGCGTAATCCAGCTTTTAACTGCTTCAATCTTCGCGGGATCGACATGAATACCTTAACTATTCACGATGTGACCCAGAAACTGAACCTCCTCAAACCAGAATTCACACTTGGAGAACTTGGCATACAGTTGGTTCCCCTGGAGTAACTCGAGAACCAAACGTAGATGTTGCGCGTGTTCGGCTTTCGATTTGGAATAAATCAAAACATCGTCGATGAATACGATGACGGAACGGTCAAGATAAGGCTTACACACACGATTCATCAGATCCGTAATGCACAGCGGAAGCAAAGATAGATTTATTTCAACTTAAATTATTGTAATAATCGAGTATCACAAAATGTCGAAATAGAATCCACAGGCAGAATCAAATAAAAAGGAAACTTCATTTCAACAGACTTCATGCATCCTATGCTTGCGAGACTTCTATGGACGCTTAAGGAGTGACCAGCCTATTACGCGTAGTACCTGCACTTAGTCTTTTTGGAAAATACGTCAGTTTACACTGGTAAATACAATTCAACTGACTCATTTTGAAAATGTTTAAAATTGATTTAAATGCTCATGGCATAAAACTTTTTATAACTTGGGATAATTATTTGCTTAATAATCTTGTAAAAGAATTACATGTTCGTTCTGCGTTCAGTAGCCCGGGTCATGCCGGGTTAAAGATTAATAGACACACCACTTAATATAATTCCGCCGCGAGACTTCTCTCGTACCGACGATTATACATGTTATACAACACTACGGGTGTACGCCTACACCCGAGTGCTAAGGTCGTGGCCATTCTTTGAATGATGCCAAGGATATCCGGGACATGGTCATTAAGCCCCCAAAGGCGTTAAACAAACAAAACAACATTTTTAAACGGGTTAATTTGACTGCACATAACCAAGACTGGTTAAGGTCAATTCCCCGACCAAGCGGTATTTTATATACCGTATCCCAAGCCCGTATAGGGAAAATAAGTTAAACGTATTTACCTGAGCAAAGTATAAACCAAATATAACGAGTGCACGTAGCTTTTACTAGGCTCCTAGATCTGGAAATTAAGGTTTTAATAACCTATTAGAATCCTAACGGGTCTTAAGCTTAGACCGGTTAGTTTTTTATAAAGATTACTGTTTTAAACGCACAATAAGGCGAAGACCGTTTTAGAATGTGGTTTTGTCCCAACAAGCTTGCACACTTGTTTTATATGGGTAACATAATCACATTCTGGATTTTGAGACCAAAAAGATATGGTTTGACCCGTTTCGGCTAAAATGGCCTAACTAGTCACATAAGCCGATCCGAACCCGTATAATGCGTAACGAGTAACCATACGAGTCAAATACAAGTTTCTGAAGTCAATATGCTTAAAATATGTTGTGATATCAGAATGATACCTTCCATTATGCCCCAAATGATTTTAAACCAAAACTATGCCTCATAAGGGCGTTTTGGTCATTTTATAAGGTGTAAAAGGGGTTAAAATGATAACCTGAGTTACAGGTCTGATTAAATTAGTAAATATACTTAATTTACTAAGTCATAACAGTAGGGTATCAAATTTATGTGAAATTTATTATCTTTAACCTTACTATGCACCGTAGGGGCATTTTGGTAATTTCACATGTGCCTAAAAGGTAAATTCTGGAATTCTGAGTTCAAAACACTTTCCTACTGTTTAAAATATAAAAATTCGCTGATTACATCAGTAGGTTCAAACCCTTAAGCTTAATAAGGTTCTAGTGCACACTTATGCGTTAAAAATGCCTAAAAAGGCGATTTGGAGCCATTTCCGGGTTTTCTGTAAAAAGCTGATATTTTTAATATTCCAGAAGGCTCAAAATAATTTATTTATCATAACAAATCAGTAGGAATTAGTTTGAGGTCAAAAGGTTTTGTAAAACTCATTTTATGGCTAAAAAGGGCAAAATCGGCATAAACCGAATTAATCTTAGAACACTAAGTTATGCTCAGCCTAAAAATAAATAAAAATATCCAAAAATCCCAAAATATTATTTTATAACAGTGGGTAAAAAGTTTTGTATAAAAATTTGGGTTTTGATAGGCTATACATAATTTACGCCATTTAATTAGTAAAGAAGCTCTTAATTACGATATTGAGCATAACTCTTAATCTAGACCTCAAACTGACTTCAACTTTCGGGTGCAAGTTTATAAATCAGTAGCTAAGGTGCCTACCCTTTTACATTTTCAAAAATCACGTTTTAAGGTCAAATGGGCATAATGGTCAACATATAAGCGATTAACGGAAACATGCATGTGAATAGGATATCTAATGAACCAAGTTGTATAATCTCAGAGAGTTATACTAACATGCCAATAGGTTCAAAAGAAGCTCTAAGGCAATCCTAATCTTGGCTTAAACGGGTCAGAACTGAAAGTCAAAGCAGAAGTCAAACTTTGCGACTTTCGGTTCCAAACCGAGCCTAAACTGAAAATTGTCGAGTTGAACATGTTGGAACATGTTCTTACATTAATTACCAAGTTATTTTAATGATCAAACAGGTTGCATGTAACCTACATTGCTAATTATGTATTAATTTGCAAATAACCTTTCTGTTGACTTTTTATAACAAGCTTTGACTCGACAATTAGCATAGTTAGAGTGGGAACCTGGAAATACCCTTTTAGGGGTTTGTTACCCACATAATTACCTACTTATAGGTATTTTTAATTCGTGATTTGACAGAGCACATTTTAATTAATCACGAAGTCAAACCTTAATTACGACGGTTTGACTTTTAGCTAATTAATTAAGCTAAAATGGACTAAGGATGATTAGGAACACTTACAAAGATCCTTAATAGGATTATGGACTTAATGAGAACTTGTTGCTGTCCAAGGAAACTCCAGAGAATGCTCCAAGTGAGTGACACAATGAATGATCAAAGTTCACCACACTTCACTCCCTTATATAGTGACCAAAAAGTTCTAGGATTAAGACATGGAAGTCTATGATGGTTACAAGATCACCCCAGGTGTCCCTAACAAGCTAAATACTGCCTAGCAAGCCCCTTGTTTCGAAAACCATCCTTTTAAGTCAGTGTAACTGGCTGAACAGGCAGCTGTCCATTTTCTGCTGCCAGCGACTGGCTTACGGACCATAAGCCTAAGCTCTTGCGGTCCGTATGCAGCCCTTGGGGACTGTATGCTCAGATGGTTGCGGTCCGTAACCGACCTTTGCTGAAAACGCCCATATATGCATCTTACGGACCGTAAGCCATGACCCTTACGGTCCGTAACCGTTGGTCAGAGGACAAAAGTTTGAAAACTTTCAAGCTTTGACCATGCAACCATACAAGTCCGAATTCATTCCATCTTTCTCAGTTGTGGGGCCTCCTTACACAGCCATTGCATGCTTGTGAATGCCTTACATGTTTCCTACTTTAATTTGGAATCTTGAGGGTTTTAAAGTGACGGAAGTCACAAGAACAAGTCTTGGATTTACTAGTTGAACAAATTTTAATTTCTTATTCAATTTTCCATTAGGATAGCATTCAAGCTAGCATTCCCTTGTAGTAACATTATTAATAATCCAATCTCCATATAAAAGATGGAATTTTTATTTATTTAGAATCAACCGGTAAAATATATAAGATATTTATCAAATAATTTATGGATCTTGGGATTTATAAATTCGGGTCGCTCAGAGGTGTTTTAATAACATGTCGCCCTTGGGTCGTTCAGAGGTGTTTTAATAACATGACGCCCTCTTAAAATCCTACCACGCATCTTTGTATTTGACCCGGTTTCTGACACATTTGTCCCACATGACACGTGTCTTTAATTCGTTGGACATGAATTTTCAAGGTGTTACATCCTCACCCCCTTAAAAGAAATCTCGTCCTCGAGATTTAGGGAAAGAAATGAGGGTATTTCTCTTTCATTGTGGATTCTAGCTCCCACGTATATTCAGGACCTCTGCGGGCGTCCCACTTCACCTTGACAATAGGCACAAGCTTTCTTCGAAGCTTCTTTACCTGTCGATCCTCAATCGACACAGGTTTTTCCAAAAATTTTAAGCTCTCGTCTATATGCACATCTGTGTGTGGTATGACTAGTAACTCATCAGCTAGACATTTCTTCAGATTGCAGACGTGAAATACATTATGAATAACATCGAGCTCTTCAGGTAAGTTTAACTTGTAAGCCACTGATCCTACACATTCGATGATCTCGAATGGTCCTATATACCTTGGGCTTAACTTACCTTTCTGATGTGCGTGAAGTGTGTTATATTTTTAATGTATATTTAAGCCCCTTTTACACTTTTAGCCAAGTTTTAAATTTATAAAACACGATATTTACTAACACTAAACACACATATGGGCAAGTGCACCCATCGTGGACGTAGTATAGTGTTGGTAAGATACCGAGGTCGTCCAAGGACACAAGAGCTTTTAATACCGGTTTATCCTCAACGTCTAATCAAATCAAAAAGTGAGAAAAATGTTTTTAACTAAGAAAATAAAAACTAACTAAATGCTGAAAAATAAAATAAAATAAAAAACAGATAGACAAGATGAATCACTTGGATCCGACACGTGTATTAGTATAACCTTTGATTATTTTCGCACTTTTGCACTTGTTTAAGAGATTATCTTAGTTATTGTAGTAGGCCCCTCTTTTGAAGGCGACGTTACCCTCAACCCAGTAGTTTGAGTCAGCAAGGATACAATCCTAAAGGGTCGGATTATTGAAAGATAATGAATTAAGTTATTAATGCAAATTGTGGTAGGCCCCGCTTTCGGCGGTGACGTTACCCTCGGCTAAGTAGTCTGAGTCAGCAGGGATACAGTCCTAAATAGCCCGGTTATAGTATTAATAGTAGTTAACTTATGAGGGGGTCAAAGAGTTTGGATCCCCGCCATCCAATACCTATGGGCATTGAAGGAGATCCTACTAAAATTGACCCAGGTCCCAAGCAGGACCTCTAAACGCTGAACAAGGGCAAGACCCTTACCAAACCGTTCCCTTAACCCCCGACCAGGTAGCCAACATACCTCCATATAGACCGTGGAGATATGAATGGTGAAAATCTTTTATTTTATATAGACAGTAAAATAATGCCAAGACACCACGGACAAACGATAAGGAAAGATCACCTTCAACATAAGCAACTAATTATTAAAGTCATTAATACAAAACCAAATAAAAAGTGCAAAAGATTGAAAATAAAAAGTATTATACTAAACAGTTGTCTTCACCAAGTGATGTAAGAGACTTAGGCAAACATGGCCTTGATTGTCAAGAACTCTTACGATCAATCTTGGATCCCGAGACGACTCACACACTCTACGATGGACAATGGATGATGGTGGTGGATGATGGTGTTATGGTGGTGGTGGGTGGTGGATGAAGTGTGAGAGAGGTGGTGTGCCAAGGGATGAGATGGAATGAAACCAAGCACTCCTATTTATAGGCTGAACAGAAGGCTGGGCATGGCCCCGTGTCCACTGGACACGCCCCCGTGTCCGTCTGACACTCTCTCTCCTCATTAATTGTAATTCGCAATTACAATTAATGCGCCTGCTGTACTTTCACCACGCCCCCGTGCCCGCTGGACACGGCCCCGTGGTGGGCAATGGAAGCTTCTATAAGTTTGTCTTTTATGCTGCTTCTTGGGCACGGCCCCGTGCTGGCTGAGCACGGGGCGTGTTCAGACTTCTGCTTTCTCTTCTTTGCTTTGGAGGATGCCGTTGAGGGTCCGGGCAGTCTACTTTTATTCCTTTTCTTGTATTTATGCTAGAATTAGTTGTCTTTTTGCTTCTTTTGTGAATTTGAGCTCATTTCATCCTGAAAATACAAAAGGAAGACAAAAACACTCTTTTTCCAACATCTGTACTTAAAAAGGGTTAGTTTTATGCCGTAATTGATGTGATTTATATGTTGCATTTTACACACATCAAATACCCCCACACTTGAACTTTTGCTTATCCTCAAGCAAAACTCTTTAAATGTGGCTTACACTCCCAAATGGAATAGGTAGAAGAGAAAGTTTTTTGGCTTGTCATAGAGTGTCGGGAATCCAAGATCTTTATAAGTTTTATTTTTATTTATTTACAATCCTATTCGTTATGATTTACTTAGAACGTTTCACAGGATAAATTACTTATTCGGGCATAGCATGCCTTATTAAAATTTCATTTATATACAAGTTCACATACCTCACGGGAGATCACTCAACACTCGGCCGAAGGTGTAATTTTTTAGTGAATCACTCGAGAGCGGCATGGAACTTACGCCTTCCATAGGCTTGCCAAGCAATCAATCCTCCTCCTTTTTAACTTTTTACCTTTGTAAATATCAAGAGGAATTTTTGGGTGAAGGGTTAGGCTTGGGTTAAAGGTGGGTGGTTGGGTTAGTGGTTAGAAAAAGGGCGAAAATCGTAAAAAGCGTCGGTTTTCGTGCCACACCTTGTTTTTAGTGACTTTTTATTTTGAAGTATTTCTCCAAACAAGCCTTTATATAGCTTTTGTTTGTTTTTGACTTCATCATTTTTTTTTTGATAAGTCACATAAAATAGCGAAAAACCGAGCTTGTTACTAAAATAAAGGGTGAAAAATAAAAAAAAGGGTTTTTGGTGGGTAAAAAGGGTTTTAGGGTAATGAAATGAAAGGTTTAGGCTCAAAGGGGCTAACTAGGGGGATTTTGGGTAGGTGGTAAAAAAAATGAAAAATAATGGTGTAGAAAGAAAAATATGGTTAGTCCTAATGCCTCCATCACTTACTTACTTGGGTTTAAGTTGGTAAGGACCGGGAATGTATCGTCGTGGCAAGTTCTAGAGTTGTAAGAACCAAACGGCTATTCACACAAGAAACGAAAAATGAGCATTTAGTCTAAAGATGTATATTTCTATGCTCAATAAAGGCTCAAAACTCACTTTTGTGGGAATGGGTTTTTAATGCGATCAAGTATATATAATCGAATTTTTAACTAGACTTGTTATGCCGTTTCGTAATTTTCTTATGTTGGTTCTTTGTTATCACGACGCTATCGGTTGTAAATTTGTAAAAATATAACCTTTTTAGAACTTGTTATTCCCAAATTAAACCAAGACAAGTAAAAAAACGAAAAGTTTTTGAAAAAA
Organism: Helianthus annuus; assembly: GCF_002127325.2. NCBI lineage: Eukaryota > Viridiplantae > Streptophyta > Magnoliopsida > Asterales > Asteraceae > Helianthus > Helianthus annuus. The sequence continues at coordinate 13,193,386 of NC_035447.2, read as the reverse complement.
ATTTGGGGTGTTTAGCGGTTCCTATAGAGTTTTGTGTAAGGCTTGTAATTAGGATTCACAAAATTCAAGGTTTTAGCATCCCCCCCCACACTTAAATTACACATTATCCTCAATGTGTCCCAAAAATAAGATTTTCGGTTGATTAGAATGTGTAAAAGTGGGTTAAAAAGCAAAGATTTATGTTACTGGCATCCTGGACACGGCCCCGTGGTGACCGGGCACGGCCCCGTGGTCAGGTGCCAGTAACAGAAATTAAAGAAATAAGACAGAAGCCTGGACACGGGGGCGTGTCCGCTGAACACGGCCCGTGTCCAGTTACCTGAACTGGGCGTTTTTCTGCAGGTGGCTCAGCATGGGGCCGTGTTGGTTGGGCACGGCCCGTGTTGAGCCTTCTGTGATGGAGATTTGTGTCGGGTTGCTTTGTTCTTTGTGCATGGGGCCATTTTTCTCGTTCCCTTTTTCATCCATTACCACCATGAGCGTGTTTTATTTCTGCAAATTAAAACTAAAAGATTAAACTAAACTAAGGATAGTTCCGCGGAATGCCTCCGTGGTGCGCCACATTTATAAGGTTCCTTGGCTAGACCCAATGCGAGGTTATATGTTTTCTGAGTGGGATGCCTGGCGTCCCATGTTACACCGTCGGAGAGCAGCATCCAAGCTCGAATCAATAACCTTCATGTAATTGACCGGGTCGTCGTCCTCTATTCTCTTCCCAACTCCGAACTTCACTTCATCATCCCCATACCTCAAGGTGAGTGTCCCGTCATTCATATCTACCACTGCTTGGGCGGTGGCAAGGAAGGGTCTCCCTAGTATAAGGGGGACCTCGGTGTCTTCCTCCATATCGAGTATGACAAAGTCAGCTGGATAAACGAATCTGCTTACCTTTACCAAGACATTCTCGATGACACCTTGTGGGAATTTGACGGATCGATCAGCGAGTTGTATGCTCATTTTTGTAGGGCTCGTGGTTCCTAAGCCGAGTCTTTTGAACATTGATGAGGGCATGAGGTTAATGCTAGCCCCAAGGTCGGCTAAGGCATTACGAACGGGCGATTCCCCTATTGAGCAAGGAATCGTGAAGCTTCCGGGATCGATTTTCTTTTGGGGAAGTTTATTGAGTACGAGGGCAGAGCATTCTTCGCCTAAATTGACTAATTGCAAACTTTCAATTTTCTTTTTATGTGTAAGGAAGTCCCTCATGAATTTAGAGTACTTGGGCATTTGGGTTCGGACTTCGATAAAAGGAATATTGACATGCAATTGTTTTAACAGACTTTCGAACTTTGCGAATTGCTCATTGGTCTTTTGACGAATTAACCTACCGGGGTACGAAACTCGAGGAGCCTTGGTAGGCTCTGGTGACGGAGGGGAGTTCTTTTCCTGCAGAGGTGTGGGTACTGTTTCTTCCGTTGGTGGTAGCACTTCTGCAGGCCCTACGGTGCGGTTCCGTAGTGTGATGAGGTGAACTTGCGCTTTTGGGTTCGTTTCGGTATTGCTAGGTAATGCGCCTTGCGGTCTCTCGGAAAAATTTTGAGCTATTTGATTTAATTGTTTTTCTATGTTTTGAATACTAGCTTGTTGATTTCTAAAATTTGATTCTAATTGTAGAAAACTTTCCGAGTTTTTCTTATCAGTGTCGGAGACGAGGCGAGATACAGTATCTTCGAGCCTTTCTCGTCCACTTTGTTGTTGAGTGAAATTTTGTGACTCATTTCTTGGTTGTTAAAAGTTTGTTCGTTGGGTTTGTTGATTACTACTATTGCCGGGTTCCCTCCAACCAAGGTTTGGGTGGTTTCGCCATCCTTGGTTGTAAGTTCCCGTTGGGGGACCCGACGGCCTAGGTCTATTATCAATGTAGTTTACCATTTCTTGTTGATCGTCTGTTTCTTTCATACAACTCCAATTTTCATGTGACCCACCACACCCTTCACAAGCCATAACCGAGACTGTTTTTGTCATTTCCAATTTTTTTATATTTGAAGAAAGGGCCTCGATTTGGGCTTGTAAAGAAGTGCTTTCATCGACCTTATGGGCGCCCGGGGCGATAGACTTATTTCCCCGGGGGGTGTGCCATTGAAAATTGGTTTGAGCAATTTCCTCAATTTGATTATATATTTCGTGTGGGCGTCGATTACCTAAAAGTCCCCCGGAGCTAGAATCAAGTGTCTGCCTAGTGTGTGGCAACAATCCATTATAGAAAGTGGATACTTGTTGCCATATTGCAAGGCCGTGATGGGGACACTTGCGTGATAGCTCCTTGAACCTTTCCCAAGTTTCATATAAGGATTCCCCGTCCTCTTGTGAATATGTATTAATTTCAGTCATTAACTTAGCAGTTTTAGCGGGAGGGAAATACTTATATAGAAATTTTTGGGCTAGTTCATCCCAGGTGTTTACCGATCCAGCTGGGAGGGCGTTGAGCCAAGCTTTCGCTCGGTCTTTTAGTGAGAAGGGAAACATACCGAGGCGGATGGCGTCGTTCGATACTCCATTGATCCGAAAGGTATCACATATTTCCAAGAAATTAGTTATATGTAGATGGGGATCCTCGTCCGCAATCCCATGGAAGGTTGCGGAGTTTTGGAGCATTTGTATCAAATGCGGCCGGAGTTCGAAGTTATTAGCTTCGACATTCGGAGCATTGATAGCGGCGCCTAGATTACCTACGGTGGGTCGTAGATAATCCATAAGGGTACGTTGGTCCGCCATTAGAGGTGGATCACCCGAAACCTTCTCTTGGTTTTTGGCTTTTTACCTTTTTCTGAGAAAGCGTTCGGGTTCTTCTAGTGGTTCTTTTATGTCTTTATTGGAACTGGAGCTCATACACTACGTGAGGTTGGCGTCGGGTTCCAAGTCCTGCAATAAAAACAGAAAAGAATATTGGTCAGGAGGTTCACCACGGCCCCGTGTTTAGTGAACACGGCCCGTGGTCGGAGTTTCAGTGATTGTTTTCCAAATCCCCAGTTACTGGAAGTTGGACACGGCCCCGTGTTGCACCGGCATGGCCCCGTGGTCAACCTTCTGTAACTTGGAAAACAAAAATTGCCAGTAACGATGCTGGGCACGGCCCGTGTCCGACCAGGCACGGCCCGTGCTGAGCCCTGCAGAAGCTGAAAAACTAAGAAAAATCCTAAAAATTAAAAAGAAAAATAAAAATATGATTAGGCCGTTGATTCCTAACTTTCTTAAAATCCTTGTGTCCCCGACAACGGCGCCAAAAACTTGATGTGCGTGAAGTGTGTTATATTTTTGATGTATATTTAAGCCCCTTTTACACTTTTAGCCAAGTTTTAAATTTATAAAACACGATATTTACTAACACTAAACACACATATGGGCAAGTGCACCCATCGTGGACGTAGTATAGTGTTGGTAAGATACCGAGGTCGTCCAAGGACACAAGAGCTTTTAATACCGGTTTATCCTCAACGTCTAATCAAATCAAAAAGTGAGAAAAATGTTTTTAACTAAGAAAATAAAAACTAACTAAATGCTGAAAAATAAAATAAAATAAAAAACAGATAGACAAGATGAATCACTTGGATCCGACACGTGTATTAGTATAACCTTTGATTATTTTCGCACTTTTGCACTTGTTTAAGAGATTATCTTAGTTATTGTAGTAGGCCCCTCTTTTGAAGGCGACGTTACCCTCAACCTAGTAGTTTGAGTCAGCAAGGATACAATCCTAAAGGGTCGGATTATTGAAAGATAATGAATTAAGTTATTAATGCAAATTGTGGTAGGCCCCGCTTTCGGCGGTGACGTTACCCTCGGCTAAGTAGTCTGAGTCAGCAGGGATACAGTCCTAAATAGCCCGGTTATAGTATTAATAGTAGTTAACTTATGAGGGGGTCAAAGAGTTTGGATCCCCGCCATCCAATACCTATGGGCATTGAAGGAGATCCTACTAAAATTGACCCAGGTCCTAAGCAGGACCTCTAAACGCTGAACAAGCGCAAGACCCTTACCAAACCGTTCCCTTAACCCCCGACCAGGTAGCCAACATACCTCCATATAGACCGTGGAGATATGAATGGTGAAAATCTTTTATTTTATATAGACAGTAAAATAATGCCAAGACACCACGGACAAACGATAAGGAAAGATCACCTTCAACATAAGCAACTAATTATTAAAGTCATTAATACAAAACCAAATAAAAAGTGCAAAAGATTGAAAATAAAAAGTATTATCCTAAACACTTGTCTTCACCAAGTGATGTAAGAGACTTAGGCAAACATGGCCTTGATTGTCAAGAACTCTTACGATCAACCTTGGATCCCAAGACGACTCACACACTCTACGATGGACAATGGATGATGGTGGTGGATGATGGTGTTATGGTGGTGGTGGGTGGTGGATGAAGTGTGAGAGAGGTGGTGTGCCAAGGGATGAGATGGAATGAAACCAAGCACTCCTATTTATAGGCTGAACAGAAGGCTGGGCACGGCCCCGTGTCCGCTGGACACGCCCCCGTGTCCGTCTGACACTCTCTCTCCTCATTAATTGTAATTCGCAATTACAATTAATGCGCCTGCTGTACTTTCACCACGCCCCCGTGCCCGCTGGACACGGCCCCGTGGTGGGCTATGGAAGCTTCTATAAGTTTGTCTTTTATGCTGCTTCTTGGGCACGGCCCCGTGCTGGCTGAGCACGGGGCGTGTTCAGACTTCTGCTTTCTCTTCTTTGCTTTGGAGGATGCCGTTGAGGGTCCGGGCAGTCTACTTTTATTCCTTTTCTTGTATTTATGCTAGAATTAGTTGTCTTTTTGCTTCTTTTGTGAATTTGAGCTCATTTCATCCTGAAAATACAAAAGGAAGACAAAAACACTCTTTTTCCAACATTAGTACTTAAAAAGGGTTAGTTTTATGCCGTAATTGATGTGATTTATATGTTCCATTTTACACACATCACTTTCTTACCAAATCGCATCACCCCTTTCCAAGGTGATACCTTGAGTAAAACTTTATCGCCCACCTCAAACTTGAGAGGTTTTCGCCTTTCATCCGCATAGCTCTTCTGCCTGTCTCGAGCAGCCTTCAGGCGGTCACGAATTTGGACAATCTTGTCCGTTGTCTCGAAGACTAAGTCAGGACCTGATATTTGAGTATCCCCTACTTCTGCCCAGCAGATGGGTGTTCTACACTTTCTGCCATATAATGCCTCAAAAGGCGCAGCCTTAATGCTAGTATGGTAGCTATTATTGAAGGAGAATTCGACCAATGGTAAATGCCTGTCCCAACTACCTCCTAGATCAATTACACATGCACGCAGCATGTCTTCCAATGTTTGAATAGTACGCTCACTCTGCCCATCCGTCTGAGGATGGTAAGCCGTACTGAAATTCAGTTGAGTGCCCAGAGACTGTTGGAAACTCTTCCAGAAATGAGATGTGTATCTAGTATCCCGATCTGAGATAATAGATACTGGTACGCCATGCAAGGCCACAATCTTATCCACGTACAGTTCAGCTAACATGTCAGAGCTGAAGGTCTCTCTAATGGGCAGGAAATGTGCTGACTTAGTCAGCCTATCAACTATGACCCATATAGTATCATTTCCTTTTGGCGTCATAGGCAATTTGGTGATAAAGTCCTTCGTTACCATTTCCCATTTCCAAGTGGGAATTTCAGGCTGTTGCAGCAAACCTGACGGCTTTTGATGTTCAGCTTTAACTTTAGCACACGTCAAGCATTTAGCTACATAAGCAGCTATAGACTTTTTCAAGCCTATCCACCAATAATTTGCCTTTAAATCCTGGTACATCTTATCAGCTCCAGGATGGACGGAATACTTGGAACTGTGGGCTTCCTTGATGATAACATCCCGAAGTCCTCCATATACAGGAACCCATATTCGTCCATTTAATCTCAACATTCCGTCTTTATCGTAGGACAACTGTTCTTCAGTTACTCCTAATTTCTCCTCAGGATAGTTAGCTTCCAACACAGCTTTCTTTTGTGCAGCTAACAACCTTTCATTCAAACTGCTCTTAATTTCGATGCTCTTGGCATTGATCCTTATCGGCTTCACTCTTTCCTTCCTGCTCAAGCATCTGCGACTACATTGGCCTTGCCTGGATGGTATCTTATTTCACAATCATAATCGTTCAAGGTTTCCATCCATCGTCGCTGCCTCATGTTCAAATCCTTCTGATTGAACAGGTGTTGAAGGCTCTTGTGGTCGGAATAGATTACACACTTCGTCCCATACAGATAATGCCTCCAAAGCTTAAGTGCAAATACAACGGCACCCAATTCCAAGTCATGGGTGGTGTAATTCTTTTCGTGCACCTTTAATTCTCGTGAAGCATAGGCTATGACCTTGCCCTTTTGCATTAACACACAACCCATTCCGATGTGTGATGCATCACAATACACCACAAATTCTTCAATGCCTTCAGGTAGAGTTAGCACTGGTGTGTTACTCAACTTCTGCTTCAAGATATCAAAAGATTCTTGCTGCTTAGGTCCCCAATTAAACTTAATGTTCTTACGTGTTAACGACGTTAAGGGTGCAGCAATTCTTGAGAAGTTTTTAATAAAACGCCTATAGTATCCGGCCAAACCTAGGAAGCTACGAATCTCTGAAGGTGTCTTTGGCTCTTGCCAGTTCATAATAGCTTCTATCTTTGCGGGATCCACTTGAATTCCACGTTCGCTCACCACGTGTCCAAGGAACTGGACTTCGCGAAGCCAAAATTCACAATTTGAAAACTTGGCATAGAGCTTCTCTTGATGGAGCAGCTTAAGAATGCACCAAAGATGCTTCTCATGGTCAGCTTGGTTCTTCGAGTAGATGAGGATGTCGTCAATGAAGACGATGACAAATTTATCCAGATAAGGTTTGCATACGCGATTCATGAGATACATGAATGCGGCAGGTGCGTTGGTGAGCCCAAAAGGCATCACCAGGAACTCGTAATGACCATAACGAGTCCTAGACGCGGTCTTATGTACATCCTCCTCCTTGACTTTCAATTGATGATAGCCTGATCTGAGATCTATCTTAGAAAATTAACTCGCTCCCTGTAGCTGGTCGAATAGATCATCGATTCTGGGCAAAGGATATCTGTTCTTGATAGTAACCTTGTTTAACTCACGGTAATCAATGCATAGACGCATTGATCCATCCTTCTTTTTAACAAACAGAATTGGTGCTCCCCACGGAGATGAACTAGGTCTAATAAAACCTTTAGCTAGTAAATCATCTAGCTGTGTCCTTAATTCCTTCATCTCCGTTGGTGCTAATCTATATGGTGCTCTGGCTACTGGTGCAGCTCCGGGGATGATGTCAATCTTGAATTCCACCTGCCTATCTGGTGGCAAACCAGGTAGTTCCTCCGGAAAAACCTCGGGATAGTCAGAAATGACTGGTATGTCTTCGATCCTGGGCTTCTTCTCGTCAATGGTTACTTGTGCCATATAAATGACACAACCCTTACTCATGCATCCGGATGCCTTAAGCATGGCCACTTGCTCTGGCAATCCATGTTGAGTATCTCCCTGAATAGTGAGTGGCTCACCAGATGGGGTCTTGATTACTACCTGCTTCTTGCTGCACACTATCTGGGCTTGGTTACGCGATAACCAATCCATTCCTATTACTATATCAAAGCCTGCTAGCTTAAAGGGTAACAAGGACAAAGGAAAAGAGTGGTTCCTAATGGATAGGACACATCCATCTAATACAGTCGAAACTGTTTCTATTGTTCCATCAGCTAATTCCACTTCATATTTCATACTTAGGGTTTTAACAGGTAATTTCAATAAATCATAGAACTTGTTATCTACAAAGGATCTATCTGCCCTAGAGTCAAACAATATCCTTGCGTAGACATCATTAATGAGAAAAGTACCTGTTATGGCGTTATCATCCTGAATAGCTTCCTTCGCATCCATGCGGAAGACCCTTGCATTAGTCTTCTTTCCCTCTTCTGTTTTCTTGGCAAGCTTCGGGCAGTTGGGTCTAATATATCCCTTCTCATTACAATTGTAGCAGGTGGCATCCTTAAGTTTCTTGCAATCTAATGCCTTATGATCCGGGGACTTGCAAATCCCACATAGTTTCTGCTGAGATTGGGATCTAGACTCCTGCCTGCATCTCCCGAAATGGTGCTTCTTACAAACTTTGCACCTGGGTTTTTCACCCGACTGTTGATCTCCCTTCTTGGATCCCGACCCCTTCTTGTGGTCGTCATTGCCCTTACGCTTCTTATCTGAGCGTCGCGAACCATCATCTTCGCGTTTTCGTTTCTCAGCATCTGCAGCTCTCAGGGATCTCTGTCTAACTGCGTCTAGTGTAAGGGACAGAGATATGTCAGCTACTGATCGAAACGTAGTGGGCCGAGAGGCCTTGACGCTTGCTTTAATTTCTGGGGCCAGACCCCCAATGAAACGGGCTATCCTCTTCGGTTTAGGTGTTACCAGATAGGGAACTAGCCTTGACAAGGTGTTGAAGGTGGTGAGGTACGCCTGGCAGTCCAGGTTCTTCATGACTAAGGACAGAAAATCAGATTCTATCCTTTCCACCTCGTGTTTGGGACAGTAATTCTCCTTGATTAGGGCAACAAATTGTTCCCAAGACATGTTGTATAGAGGTATCTTCCCGGTGGCTTGAATCAGCGACTTCCACCATGATAGGGCATCACCTTTGAAAGATTGTGTCACAAACTTCACAATATCTCTTTCAGCACAGCCACTTATATCCACTACTGTCTCCATCTCATCAAGCCAAGTCATACAATCTACTGCCCCCTTCTCCCCAGTAAAATCCCGGGGTTTACAAGACACAAAGTATTTATACGTGCAACCCTTGGCACGTGGGGCATCATAAAGCACGATCTTCTTGGAATGATCACCATTTTCATTCGAAGAATGTCTATCATCATCCTTCTTAGATTCTTCCTTTTTAGACTTGGGTTGGACAGATGGTGGCTTGCTGTGAGACTCCGAATGAGTCTTAGACCTATTATGCGGTGTAGACAGGGTCCTACTATGGGTCCCACTGTACTCACTGTACTGTCTTTCTAATGCCTTAGTAACCGCATCATCCACCAGCGCTTTCAGCTCTGCGCCAGTTAACTGTATTTTTGCATTATCGCGATTCTCTACCGGACGACTGTTCACTTCGTCCGACCCCGCCATGTAGCTTCAATTGCTACATATAGACAATAATAGGTAAGGTTTTATTTAGAAGCTAATACAGCATTTTATATTTTATTAACCATGGCTTTAAATAGTCATTACTGGTTAATTTGTTTATTAATTGTTTATGCAGGACCTTTATTATAATCCTATATTATAACTTTAATGTTGGCACTTAAAGGCCTAGTTACGTAAACAAGTTTTAATTTATAACCAGGATTTTCACATAATCGAGGTGTTAGGGTTTGAAGCACAGTTCATTACCCCTTTAGACAGCGAGTTGCAGACTCTAACTATCTCTTAGTCCCTAAGACATTAATTATTACCCGCAGGCACTTCATTCCCAAGGAATGGATATTTACTTACAGGGAATTTTAAATTAGCCCAATTTTCAATAATGGCTTATGTGACTTTTACTGTGTCACAATTTGCCCAGAATGTTAACATACTTACAGATGTTAACAGAATTTGGAATCTTCTAGACAGGTTCTACCATTTTTGGCCATGTCTGCGACGACACGTGGCTAGGTTTTACCCCTTAGATTCTCTTTATAACGCAGATCAATCCTAAGTTGAGACGTTAATTACGGACCTGAATCTAATTATGGAGATACCATCTTGGCCTTGTCTTAAAATGACATGTGGCTAGGTCTTGTCCCCTTTTAGATTTTGCCATTTTATATTAATGGTAGGTCTTCTTTATTTTAGGAAATGTTATTTTCATTTTTACCTTTTTATTTTAAGTTTATTCATATATTTATTTATAACAATAATCATGAAAATTTAAATGCAACATTTCATTAATAAAGATTCAACAGTACAATACTTGCCCTAAACGGGACTTCTACAAACAACATGCCCACGCAGGGGCGAAATACAACAAACAAACAACAAAACAACAAACAAACAAACAAACCCACGCAGGGGTTAACTGAAAGACATGCCCACGCAGGGGCAGAATACAAAAAGACAAGCTCGCGCAGGAGCTGAATACAGAAACAACAAGTCCACGCAGGGACTGATTACAACTAAAATACTAAGATCTTCAATGGTCCCTCCTTTTGGACTTTCCTTTGATCAAATCTGATAGTCCTTTGAAGAAACCTCTGTTGTGTCTGCGCTCAGTTTGGATTTCCCGTTCACAATGGTCCAGTCTCTCAAGGACCTCCTGCTGGCGCTCTGGCGGGATAAGCTGCTGCGGCGGTTGGTACAATGGTTGAGGAGGTGGTGGCTGCTGGAACACATATGGAGGGTACCCAGTAGTCCAAGGACCACCATAGGGCCCTTCAGGGTGTCGAGCGTTGTAATCCCAAGCCTCCTGATATGGGTCCACATTGGCATAGTTAAAGCTGTTGTGGCCCGGCATTTCAAATGGGTTGTATGCCGCGGAACCGGCATAAGCAGGGATTGGGTTGTCAAAACCCGGCGGAGGTGCCACAGGCATTGAGTTGACTTCTGGTATGGGGTTTGATGGACCCCCCATTTGTGGTTCTTCCTCTTCCTCCTGAAGTGGCGGATAATGGCTGCCACTTGATGGTTGGGGTATGCTGATGTGGACACCCCCTCGCACAGACATCCGTGCGTTTGACCTCCTCCGCCTCGGTGGCTCCGGAGGCGGCTGCTGTTCCACTGGTGGTGGTGGTGGCGGAGTGACTGCCACAAATCGTTGATCCTCAGAAGGATCTTGCTGCTGCTGTTACTGATATGGGGACGAGTGCTCAGAGGGCGTGAAGTACCAGTCCCATTGCTTGAACCTCTCCTGGTAACTGTCCGGACCGCGGTATGGTGATCCGTGGAAAGATGACCCATCCGAGATTTCGATGGGGTGGTTCGGCGTTCCTGTAGCAGGCTCCATTGGATCAGTATCCTCGTCCATGTCATTTTCCCCAGAGAAGTGGTCTTCTGGTCCGAGTGGGTTAAAACGCCCGGGTTCTGGAAAAATGTTGGCCGGGTTGAATCGGCTTTGGAAAACTGGGGTTGGGTCACCAAAGGAGTGGTGAGAGTTGGATCTCTGCAAAGGTATGAAAGAGGGTGGTTGCTCGTTGGGCTCATTTTTCGATTGGGGCCCAAAGGAGTGCTGGTAAGAAGGTGAAGAGCTGAGGGAGACTGACCGTCTCCCGGGTTCAACATAGAGCCTCCATGACTCTTGTGGGCTCGTGCTCATGGTAATGGATGGGGTACGCCGGTGCGAAGGCCCGGCTTCGTGATCGTGACCCGTGACTGGTCCCTTGCCTCGACCGCGAAGAAATCTTGGTGGCATTTTGACCTGCATACAAGTTTTAGACAACAACAACAATATAATAATAATAAGACCCAAAAATAAAACAAAACAGAGTTTGTCCTATGTTCTTTGTCTAGACTCGGAACTCGAAGAATGTGCAATTCGTGCACTGAGACTAAACACAAAAGGCTAGTGTTTAATTCACTCAGTGTTGGCTCTGATACCAACCTGTCACACCCCTAATTTCCACGTGTCACCGGTGGGCCCGGTGGGGGATTAACGTGACGTAGTTGATATCATCATAGTCAAACAACACAAATTATAATGCACAGCGGAAGCAAAGATAGATTTATTTCAACTTAAATTATTGTAATATTCGAGTATCACAAAATGTCAAAATAGAATCCACAGGCAGAATCAAATAAAAAGGAAACTTCATTTCAACAGACTTCATGCATCCTAAGCTTGCGAGACTTCTATGGATGCTTAAGGAATGACCAGCCTATTACGCGTAGTACCTGCACTTAGTCTTTTTGGAAAATACGTCAGTTTACACTGGTAAATACAATTCAACTGACTCATTTTGAAAATGTTTAAAATTGATTTAAATGCTCATGGCATAAAACTTTTTATAACTTGGGATAATTATTTGCTTAATAATCTTGTAAAAGAATTACATGTTCGTTCTGCGTTCAGTAGCCCGGGTCATGCCGGGTTAAAGATTAATAGACACACCACTTAATATAATTTCGCCGCGAGACTTCTCTCGTACCGACGATTATACATTTTATACAACACTACGGGTGTACGCCTACACCCGAGTGCTAAGGTCGTGGCCATTCTTTGAATGATGCAAAGGATATCCGGGACATGGTCATTAAGCCCCCAAAGGCATTAAACAAACAAAACAGCATTTTTAAACGGGTTAATTTGACTGCACATAACCAAGACCGGTTAAGGTCAATTCCCCGACCAAGCGGTTTTTATATACCGTATCCCAAGCCCGTATAGGGAAAATAAGTTAAAGGTATTTACCTGAGCAAAGTATAAACCAAATATAACGAGTGCACGTAGCTTTTACTGGGCTCCTAGATCTGGAAATTAAGGTTTTAATAACCTATTAGAATCCTAACGGGTCTTAAGCTTAGACCGGTTAGTTTTATATAAAGATTACGGTTTTAAACGCACAATAAGGCGAAGACCTTTTTAGAATGTGGTTTTGTCCCAACAAGCTTGCACACTTGTTTTATATGGGTAACATAATCACATTCTGGATTTTGAGACAAAAAAGATATGGTTTGACCCGTTTCGGCTAAAATGGCCTAACTAGTCACATAAGCCGATCCGAACACGTATAATGCGTAACGAGTAACCATACGAGTCAAATACAAGTTTCTGAAGTCAATATGCTTAAAATATGTTGTGATATCAGAATGATACCTTCCATTATGCCCCAAATGATTTTAAACCAAAACTATGGCTCATAAGGGCGTTTTGGTCATTTTATAAGGTGTAAAAGGTGTTAAAATGATAACCTGAGTTACAGGTCTGATTAAATTAGTAAATATACTTAATTTACTAAGTCATAACAGTAGGGTATCAAATTTATGTGAAATTTATTATCTTTAACCTTACGATGCACCGTAGGGGCATTTTGGTAATTTCACATGTGCCTAAAAGGTAAATTCTGGAATTCTGAGTTCAAAACATTAGCCTACTGTTTAAAATATAAAAATTCGCTGATTACATCAGTAGGTTCAAACCCTTAAGCTTAATAAGGTTCTAGTGCACACTTATGCGTTAAAAATGCCTAAAAAGGCGATTTGGAGCCAATTCCGGGTTTTCTCTAAAAAGCTGATATTTTTAATATTCCAGAAGGCTCAAAATAATTTATTTATCATAACAAATCAGTAGGAATTGGTTTGAGGTCAAAAGGTTTTGTAAAATTCATTTTATGGCTAAAAAGGGCAAAATCGGCATAAACCGAATTAATCTTAGAACACTAAGTTATGCTCAGCCTAAAAATAAATAAAAATCTCCAAAAATCCCAAAATATTATTTTATAACAGTGGGTAAAAAGTTTTGTATAAAAATTTGGGTTTTGATAGGCTATACGTAATTTACGCCATTTAATTAGTAAAGAAACTCTTAATTATGATATTGAGCATAACTCTTAATCTAGACCTCAAACTGACTTCAAATTTTGGGTGCAAGTTTATAAATCAGTAGTTAAGGCGCCTACCCTTTGACATTTTCAAAAATCACGTTTTAAGGTCAAATGGGCATAATGGTCAACATATAAGCGATTAACGAAAACATGCATGTGAAGAGGATATCTAATGAACCAAGTTGTATAATCTCAGAGAGTTATACTAACATGCCAATAGGTTCAAAAGAAGCTCTAAGGCAATCCTAATCTTGGCTGAAACGGGTCAGAACTGAAAGTAAAAGCAGAAGTCAAACTTTGCGACTTTCAGTTCCAAACCAAGCCTAAACTGAAAATTGTCGAGTTGAACATGTTGGAACATGTTCTTACATTAATTACCAAGTTATTTTAATGATCAAACAGGTTGCATGTAACCTACATTTCTAATTATGTATTAATTTGCAAATAACCTTTCTGTTGACTTTTTATAACAAGCTTTGACTTGACAATTAGCATAGTTAGAGTGGGAACCTGGAAATACCCTTTTAGTGGTTTGTTACCCACATAATTACCTACTTATAGGTATTTTTAATTCGTGATTTGACAGAGCACATTTTAATTAATCACGAAGTCAAACCTTAATTACGACGGTTTGACTTTTAGCTAATTAATTAAGCTAAAATGGACTAAGGATGATTAGGAACACTTACAAAGATCCTTAATAGGATTATGGACTTAATGAGAACTTGTTGCTGTCCAAGGAAACTCCAGAGAATGCTCCAAGTGAGTGACACAATGAATGATCAAAGTTCACCACACTTCACTCCCTTATATAGTGACCAAAAAGTTCTAGGATTAAGACATGGAAGTCTATGATGGTTACAAGATCACCCCAGGTGTCCCTAACAAGCTAAATACTGCCTAGCAAGCCCCTTGTTTCGAAAACCATCCTTTTAAGTCGGTGTAACTGGCTGAACAGGCAGCTGTCCATTTTCTGCTGCCAGCGACTGGCTTACGGACCGTAAGCCTAAGCTCTTGCGGTCCGTATGCAGCCCTTGCGGATCGTATGCTCAGATGGTTGCGGTCCGTAACCGACCTTTGCTGAAAACGCCCAGATATGTATCTTATGGACCGTAAGCCATGACCCTTACGGTCGTAACCGTTGGTCAGAGGACAAAAGTTTGAAAACTTTCAAGCTTTGACCATGCTACTATACAAGTCCGAATTCATGCCATCTTTCTCAGTTGTGGGGCCTCCTTACACAGCCATTGCATGCTTGTGAATGCCTTACATGTTTCCTACTTTAATTTGGAATCTTGAGGGTTTTAAAGTGACGGAAATCACAAGAACAAGTCTTGGATTTACTAGTTGAACAAATTTTAATTTCTTATTCAATTTTCCATTAGGATAGCATTCAAGCTAGCATTCCCTTGTAGTAACATTATTAATAATCCAATCTCCATATAAAAGATGGAATTTTTATTTATTTAGAATCATCCGGTAAAATATATAAGAATTTATCAAATAATTTATGGATCTTGGGATTTATAAATTCGGGTCGCTCAGAGGTGTTTTAATAACATGTCGCCCTTGGGTCGTTCAGAGGTGTTTTAATAACATGATGCCCTCTTAAAATCCTACCACGCATCTTTGTATTTGACCCGGTTTCTGACACATTTGTCCCACATGACACGTGTCTTTAATTCGTTGGACAGGAATTTTCAAGGTGTTACAGAGGTGCTCGGGCGAATAAAGCCTTTTTCAAGTAACTCCTGGAGTTGGTTTGAGAGTTCCCTCATTTTGGATGGCGCGAGTCGATAAGGGGCTTTGGCTACAGGGTTAGCTCCAGGAATGAGGTCGATACGAAAGTCGATATCACGACTTGGCGGTAGTCCGGGAAGATCATCAGGGAACACCTGAGGAAATTCACGAACCACTGGAACGTCTTTGACTTCGGCCTTTTTTTTTCTTTTCCTTCTCCGCTACTACAATGTTGGCCAAGAAAGCGTTGTATTCCTTGCGGAGATACTTGCTAGCTTGGATGCATGACATGAGCTTGAGACCTTTCGAAGCTGTTTCACCATACACACATAATAGATCACCATTTGCGAGCGAAAATGGAATCATCTTATCAAAACACCCAACTTCAGCATGGTTTTCGCGAAGAAAGTCCATGCCTACTATGACGTCGAAACTTCCGAGCTGCATCGGAATAAGATCGATTGGGAAGATGTGATTGTTAAGCTCGAGGGTACAATCACGAAGAACAGAGTTAACGGTGACGGTTCTTCCAGTAGCGACTTCGACTTCGAATGACGAGGGGAGATAAGAACGCTTACGACTAAGGAGCTTCTCGAATTCAAACGACACAAAGCAGTTATCGGCTCCAGTATCAAACAAACATGATGCATAAATACCATTCACAAGGAACATACCATTAACTACGTTGTTGTCAGCCTGGGCTTGACGGACGTTGATGTTGAAGGTTTTGGCACGACCTGCTTGTTGCTGCTGCTGAGGCTGCTGTTGTTGCTGGGGTTCTTGCTTCACAACCCTGTTCGGGCACATGTTTGCAAAGTGGTTAGGATCACCACATGCAAAGCAGACTCGAGCATTGACCACGAGTGCTTGAGCTGCAGGTTGGCCTTGAGGGGCTGGAAGTAGAGCTTGATGAGCGGCGGCTTGAACTGGTGCTTGACGGGGAACATAGCGACAATTCACCGTGAAATGACCGTAGAGGTTGCAGTAGGTGCAGAAACGACAGGCGATTCCCACCGGATGATGATATGAGCATGTTGGGCAAAGCGGGTGGGGACTTGTGTAGGTGCGCTTTGCTGGCGGTGCATTGGTCACTGGAGCTGGTCGGTGATGAGACTGCTGCTGAGCCTGTACGGCTTGCAGAGGGGCAGCAGTTGTTGTGACAACACAGTTCTTGTTGCTGGAGCTGTTGTTGTTGTGCTTCCTCTTTCGACGTGATGACTTGGAGGGTTGAGCAGTGGAGTCGGTGGTTGCTGCAGTTGTAGCTTGATGTAGAGGCTTGGATATTTTATCCCAGAAACCAGCTTTTACCCGCTTGTCATTGATCTCAGCGGCAAGTAGGCAGGTCTCTTCGATCGATGTTGTTTTGGCGGTGTGAACAAAGTCGCCAACACAATCAGGTAGAGCTCGAATGTACTTCTTGATGGCCATGTCTGGCGTCTTGACTTGATCGGGACAGATAATGCTAAGCTGCTTGAAGCGAGCAGTTAAAGCAGCGTTGTCTCCGTCCTTCTGCTTGATGTTCCAAAACTCTTCCTCCAGCTTTTGGCGTTCATGGAGAGGGCAGAATTCGTCCATCATGATGGCTTTCAGCTCTTCCCAAGTCAGCTCATAAGCTGCATCATTCCCGCGCTTGTTTCGTTCGGCCGTCCACCAGTCTAGAGCTCGGGACTGGAAGACGCCGGTTGCATTGAGGGTGCGGAGATTTTCAGGACAGCTGCTTTGGCGCAGAGTGACTTCAACCGAATCAAACCATTGAAACATGGCGGTAGGGCCATCTTCTCCGGTGAATTCTTTGGGTCCGCATGCTTTAAACTATTTGAAGCTGAAAACAGTCTTGTTAGCATCTTTATGAGCTTCGGTTCGCGACTCCTCAGACGATTTGCTGACGTTTCATACACCTCGCTTACAGCTTTTGCCACACTTTTAGCAATGATAGCAGCGAGACGCTTGTCTCTCTTCTCTTGGCAAGTAAGATGGTGTCGGGATCCAGACGACATTGTCTGCAACAGACATCGTCACAGGACTCAACACAACATGATTGAATCCCACCTCACACGTCTAGTTCTAACTAAAGCTTAGGAACACGTCGAAACACGTATTACATAAACACATAAGCACAAAGTCACAGATTCACATAGTCACAGAGGCACATAAGCACGTAGGCATATAGAGCACAGAGTCACATAAGCACAGAAGCACATACACATTTAATCACAGAGGCAGTCAGAATACAGAAACTTATCATTCAAAGCTCGCATGTCGTTCGTAGTTATAGTATACCGAGTAGTATAGCATTATCGTATGGTATGTCGAGTATAAGCATGTATCGTAGCATAGTGTCGCCTAGATTGTAGCGATTTGTTAGCGTATTGAGATAGAAGAGCAATGCGAGTTATGCGTGTCATTCGAAGTGATAGCAAAAATCGAATAAACCTCAAAATTTTAAACATATACACAGTTAAACACATATAACACATAAAATCAACGAGTCATCAGAGTCGGCGGCTGCGGGCTCAGAATCGAAAACACATAAAAATCGAGAGATAGATTGTCTGCGGCTACTAGACATTGACTACCCAAAGCGATTCGACTATTCTCAGATGGACTTGTCGTTACGTTTCAACCTTTGGGATCGTGCCTTCGCCTCGATTCTTGGGCATCCAGCATGTATTCCCTAGGTCATACCTGTGAGTTCAGGTCGTTGGAGTCCGTCGAGGCTTTGGTGAGATAAAAAAAATCCGGAAAAAGGTGTCAAGGTTAGGGTTTCACGGGTTTCACCCCTATCTTAGCAACTTCTTCCTTGTTTTAGTAAAAATTGAGGAGATTATTCATCAAAATATGGATTTCACTCCTAATTTGGTATAATTCTCCTCATTTGTTTTCGAAATGGTAAGGAAATCATTGATAAATTGATAAAATCGGCATAGATCAAGTAATTTAGTCGAGAGTTTGCGGTTTTCACACCTAATCCTGACTAAATCGCTTGATTCCATTTGAAAATTCGAGTGCAGTGATAGTGAAGAGTAACAGGATATAGCACATAAGCTTGGTCTGTTGGTTCCTAACTATAGTCTAGGTCTCTAAGACAGCGACCCGGACTAGGTCGTGTCTAGCCTAATTCCCTATAGTTATGGCTCTGATACCAATCTGTCACACCCCAACCGATGGCGGAATCATCGATGCATGGCACTAAGCGAAACAGATTGTCCAGAAGTTTCCACAACAACTATCATTACCATATAGTTTAAATAATACGTCCCATACCATATTCCAAATAGTAAAACAAATTATTACAGATAACAACCAGTCAAATATTCTGTTCCGATAACTCAGATTTAATTGTAAATAATAAAATAGTTTGTTTGCTTCTAAAGACCCCTATCTTGACCATGACAGACAACTATTTGTTGGGGGGCTCTAGAGCTTTATTCTAGCCTCGCTTTCCTAGCAAGCAAGCATCTTAAACACTTGTCACATACGTTAAAATGAAGTCAATACATAGAATGTAAAGGTGAGCATACAAGTTTGATAATAGCATAATAGAGTTTGAAATAGTTTACGCATAACCAGCACGTACACAGAGGAAAACGAAGCATGTTAATTATCGACATGGATCTATCGATACCAATGACTGCGGGTTGACTGCCCGGGGCAGTTCACAATACATGATTACCACCGTAATCCATGCAAGTAATTGTCCTTAACAACCCCCGTGTGAACGGGTGCTGAGTCCAAACTATAGTACTATGTCGTTAAGGCAGGTAGACAGCATTCCACGTGTAAACATAACAACAAGCATTCATTTAGTCACGTAATACATACGAATCAGTTAGCGTTCAAATAATTCCACGTGTAAACATAACAACAAGCATTCATTTAGTCACGTAATACATACGAATCGGTTAGCGTTCAAATAATTGAGTAGTGTGATTGTTTGTGTTTTGAAATAAGTAACGTATGTAACACTCAAAAGTGCTAAAAGCAAAAAGGGATCGAGCATACTCACAGCGATTGATTGATGGATTGAAGGGAGCGCTTAAGAGTAGGGTTAGCCTGAATAGTTCGATAGCATAACGATGAGTACACGTAAAATGGAAACAAGTGATGATGGGTCGAACAGCCTGGTCGATCGAACATCAGGTTCGATCGAACGGGTTGTTCGTTCGGTTAGACAGTTTGTTCGGACAGCTTGTTCGATCGGCCGGTAGGCTCGATCGGTTGGACTGTTCGAGTGGATTGTTTCTTCCTTTGAGTAGGATGTGTTTGTGTATGATGGCTTGTCCTTTTGAGGTTTTCGTTGTAGCATTTGAGAACATTGAAGTGTTCTTACCTTTCAGGTCGATCGATCGAACGGGCCGTTCGATCGGCCGGCTTAACCGATCGGTTAGACACTTCAGTAGTCAGTCCTCAGCAGGATGTCACCTGATCGGACAGCAAGTTCGATCGGGTGGCACTCTAATACGTCGAACGAGTTGAAAAATCGATTAGGTGTTGAAGCATAGTATCCCATGATCCGAAGAGTAATGTTGCCAAACAGTCGTTCGATCGAACATCACTTCGTTCAATACTATACTTCATGAAATTGTCAAAATGTGGGGCCATATGCTAGCCGATCGGCTGGCCTGTTCGATCGGCTGACCTGTCCGATTGGTTGGGTTGTTCGTTCAAACAGCCTGTCCGATCGGTCAGCATCCTGACCTGGTCGGCCTGTTCGTCTAACACTTGGCTGTTCTGATTTCTTGACGTTATATTGAGGTATCTTGACAACGAGCTGAACCATGGAACCTTCGTTCTTACTTGTTTCCCCGGCTCAGACAGGAATCACCCAAGTCCGGCCGGCGAACTGTTCGGAACGGTAGTTTGACGTTTAACCCGGAATCGGTGGACCTCGTAGTTAGAATCCGAATCTTGAACCACACAGCCATTAGAATGATTGGTGAGTTGGCTCAAGCTTCGTTTCTACCGGTTTGAAGGCATTGAATGTAAAAGAGATGAAAGAAAGTTGGAAATCCTTCTTTCAATCCTTCACACCACGTAAATGTTCAGATCTGTGATAGATCTTAGTTTGTTTATGTGGAAATCGGCCAGATCCAAGTGATTCTTGTTGGAATGAGGCCAAAACATGATGTTCTTGAAGAACACCATGATGACATCGTCCTAGAATGCTTAGATCTTGATGATTTCACGGTTAGAAATCAAGATTTGAAAGATAGAAAGGTGTAGGAGTGCGTATTGATCAAGAAAGTACAAGATTTAGGATGAAAACTTACCGAAATCGGAAGAAATCTGAGAAAAGAAGGGGAGCACGAGCTGGTCGTTCAGAGAGTTTCCAAAAGTGGAAAGATGACAATGACAGGCCTATTTATAGGCTTCCAAAAGGGGAAAGTGCTGGCCGATCGGCCAGGCATCCCGATCGAACAGCCTGCTCGATCGGACAGTCCGTCCGATCGGCTGGGCTGCTCGATCGGCTGATAGCCTGATCGATCAACAGCCTGGTTCGAACGTTCGATGCGACGATTTCTGATATTTCGATTTCGATTGAAGACGATACGAGTACGATAGAGTTTCCTATTCAGATTACTTTTAGTCTTAACCACTATATCTACATACAAGCATCTATATTTCACACTATCCTTACGCTACCATTCACCATAATTCGATTTCGATTGCATTCGATTGAGTTTCGAGTTTTGATTCGAGTTTCGATTGATTTCCATACAAAACAATAAGTAAACACACACAGGTAACACATAAGGCACACACACACGTAATATAATACCAAATTCGCATAGTTCGAGTTTCGAGTTCGATTGATGATTCGATTAGCTTGATTATTGGTTAGTTAACTTTATCGCATTGTTACTTCCTACTATTAACAATCGTAAATCGTTTCGCGTCGATTAGACATTCGATTACTTCTATTTCTCTGATTAACAACACTTACTCCACATAATACAAATAAAACATAAAATAGACTAATTATAGTCAAAGAAGTCAAAGTTGACTTGGACTTTGACTTTGACATTCGAAAACACGGGGTGTTACACGTGGGTTTGTTTAGTACATCTGTTGCTGTTGTCCTTTAATTGAACAAAACATAAAACTCAAACAAGTGTTTTTGTTCATTTTTGTGAGCTACTGTTGAAGAAAAAAAATAGAAACAAAGAAAAAAGGTCAAAGTTTTAAACAATTTATTGTTTTTACTTATTGAAACAACGTTTAAAAAGAAATAATAAACAAGTTGGTTTATTTGTTTTTGGTTCAAAAAGTTTTGGTTTACCATTAAAGTTTGATTATTATTTGGGTTGAATAAGCGGGTTCAATTCAGGATTCGTTTTATCCGGGTTTTTCGAGAGGTATTCGTGACTGGGTTTCTCCGAGCAAAAGCGTTCGGTTCTGAAAAGTTGTTTAGAAATCAATGACGGACGAGAACAGACTACCACCAGTTGTGGTTAAGGATCAGAGTACCACAACTTTACAATGTCCAATGTTAACCGAAACAAATTACAACATCTGGGCGATTCGTATCAAAGCGATATTCAAGGTTTATGGAATACAGAGAGCTTTAGAACCAGGTGAAGAAGAGGTAGAAACCAAAAAGGATGGCATGGCGGTTGCACTTCTACTTCAAACAATACCCGAAGAGCTCGTGTTTCAAGTAGCTCAGTTTCAGACTGTAAAGGAAATTTGGGAAGCGTTGAAGACACGATATGTTGGGGTTGAACGGGTTCGAAAGGCAAAGCTTGAGCAACTGGAAAATGAGTTCGAATCCTTGAAGATGAAAGAAACAGAGACGGCCAGTTTGGGAACCACCTATGAAAACAGAAAGCTTACCAGAAAGTTATTAGGCTCTATTCCAGCAAAGTATGTTCCAATTGTAGCTTCAATTGAACAATTCGCAGATTTGAAGACCATGACGTTTCAGGAAGCGATCGGTAGACTGAAGACGTTCGAAGACAGGATTAAGGGTATTGAGTCTTTAGCAGAAAATCAAGGTAATCTAATGTTTGCCAATGGTGAGTCATCCTCGAAATCCAAATCATATGAAAATACGTGAGGGCGGTTCAAGTTACCGAGGCAGACGTCAAGACCGGGTTGATGAGGACCAAGATGGAAGTCAAAGCCGAGATGGTCAAGATCATGGGTCAAAGCAGACGAGTCAAAGAAGAACTAATGATCGCCAAAAAGGAAGGAAAGATAGATCACATGTTTAGTGTTACCGTTGTGATAAATTTGGTCACTTTGCGTTAGGATGTCCGGATCGTATGAAGAAACACGATGAAGCTAACTTAGCTAAAAACGAAGATTTTGATCCATCATTATTCATGATGAGATGTGATGACGGTTTTTCTAAATGAAGAATGGGTGAATCCAAAGCGTTTCGAGACTGAGCCAATGGAGAAAGACACTTAGTATCTCGACAACGGAGCATCAAATCACATGACGGGTAATCGAGCTTATTTCTTTGAACTTAATGAACGAGTCACGGGAAAGGTGAAGTTTGGAGATGGATCTTGTATTGATATACGGGGAAAGGGATCGGTATTACTTGAAGGGAAAACGGGGGAGAAGCGCCTGTTAACTGATGTTTACTACATACCGAGTTTACAAAGCAATATCATAAGTCTTGGTCAAGCAACGGAAGGTGGATGCGACATTCACATGAAACGTGATTTGCTAACCATTCGTGATGATACAGAAAAACTTATGATGAAGGTGACAAGGAGCAAGAACCGTTTGTACAAGATCAACCTCAAGATAACAAGTTCCGCTACACAAGATAACATGATTGGAATAAAGAATTTTGCTGGTAGGGATCTACAAAGAGTTGAACTAAAAGATGATACGCCAAGTACGAGTCAGAATCTTCTCAAAGATCCAAGTTTAATAAAGAAACCCAAAATTCAAAATGCAAAGAAAAATGTTCAAGAATTCAAAGAAAAGGTTAAGCAAGGGATTCAAACCCAAGGAGGTACATTTAATGATCCAAGAAAGCTAGTGTTTGCTCAAGGTCATAGCCGAGTCAATGGTGGTGCGAGTTCTTATGACCAAAGGACGAGTCGTGGAAGGACTAGTCGAGGACAAGGTCGCAGGAATGTTCGAGCTAGGAAGGAGCCGAAAAAACAGCTAGAGATCAAGATGTGTTCTATGAAAATCAAAATAAAGAAGACATGTTAGATCCTACCTATTTCAGGTCGGAAATTAAGGGGGTGATTGTTGGCGGTAATTCCCGACTCATCACAAGTCGGTGATGTGAAAGGGTGACAAAGGAGTTCAAGTCACAAGTCGGTGAACTTGAGGGATCAATGTTGACAAGTTGGTCATAATTGGTTAAGTTTCCTAATTACATTATAATTATATCTGGTAATGTCTTGGTCACCAAGTAAGGGTTATTTGATAATGTCTTGGTCACCAAGTTAGGGTAAGCCTATATAAACCATGTTAGGGTTAGACATTATTAAAAGAAAAGAGAGAAGAGAGACAAGACTAGAGAGAAACCGAGTTATGGTTTGAGAGTCTGTTTGTAATCAGTTTTGAGCTATTTTCTGATTAATAAGATTGAGAGTTATTCGATCTAAATTCTTTTCTTCATCTTTTCTATTCGGTTTGATTGTCGATTAGGACTTGAGCATCTTGATTAGTTTTTATATCTGGAATCCACAGCCGCCATGAAGTGAAAATTTATGGTTTTCTTTATCGCACTGGTACATTGTGCTCAACAGTGTACGCATGCTTTGTGTGCGTGCATAATATTGATTACTCTTGATAGTTCACGCTTCATAGACTAGGCGTAAAGTAGTTCACTCTTGGCACATTGCCTAAGTTCATGCTCGCGTAAAGTTATCACACACATAGTATAACACAATGGCTTAGGAAAAGCACAGACTTTGCTCGAGCGAAGAGGGACTTTGCGCGTTGGATAATTTTGAGCGCAACACCTACATTGTGCCCCGTAGTTGATATGATAGCTGACCCACTTCACATATGAACTTGGAATAGTTACACCACGGTTACTAAGGGTCGGGAAAGATCGTTTATCGCATTAGAATAACATAGAAATACATGTGAGTTTCTAGACCCCTCTCGCATTATTGTTTTGTGGTGGTGTGCATACTCAATATTACATTTGAGTAAAGTACTTTGTTTTCAAACATGATAGTCTTGATAGGCTATGATAAAGTTTGTTAAAAGAAATAATAAAGTTTTAAAGTGTTAAACTAATCAAGTGTAAAGTGTTACAATATATGCATGTTGCATAGTATAGGCAGTTATCTACGATGATACAAACGGTTACCTATGAGGCAGCAATACATATGGTTAACTAAGGGGTGGTCACAGAGGGGCAATGCTTTTATAGCTGCTTGTCAGTGGTTGATCAACTACATATAGTGCTAGTTTAAGTTCTCGTGTTTTACACAAGTTGTTTAAAAGATACTTCTTATAATTGGAATTACATTCGATGATCTTCTAAGACGATGACCATGAGCCATGCAATATCATATGTGCACATAAGAGAAGTGCCCATCGAGTTAGTTCTTGATGAAAATGTCCTTACGGAGCTGCATGATAAAGACATACATATCCGGCTTCGTTATGATCTTGTGGAAGATCTCCCGTACCTTAAGAAGTCAAGACTCGGAGTAGTTTATTTATGTTTTATTATTTTTTTATATATACCAAAATATACATTTACTTTATTAACAAAATTCAGTTGCAATTTTTAGAAAATAATAAATGTTGCCAAAATAATGGAATTTGACATTTGAATGTTAACAGTTTTAAAAAAAGATTGAAAAGAAACGTATTAGTAATTTATGAAACTCGAATTTGATTGAGAGAATAAATGATACAAGATTGAATAGCAGGTGAGAGAAAAAGTCTTGAACACCCTTGTTTTCTTTCTCGCTCAAATGTAATCAATGCCTCACAATATATTGACATGTGACAATTAGATGTTTAATTGAAAGCCATGTGGTCTAAGATGGTTTTCATTTATTATAGAGTAAATTACGATTTTGGCCTATGTGGTTATATCATTTTTACCCTTTTAGTCCAAAAAAGAATTTTAACATCTGAGCCCCAAACGTTTTTTTTTCTAACCCTTTTGGCCCCGAACGTCTTTTTTTCTAACCCTTTTGCCCCCTAACATTTAATGGATGGGGTTAGTGTTAGGGGCCAAAAGAGTTAGAAAAAAAAACGTTGGGGCTCAGATGTTATAAAACTTCTTTTTTAGACTAAAAGGGTAAAAGTGATATAACCACAGAAGCCAAAATCGTAATTTACTCTTTATTATAATTTATAGATGTGTGCATGTTACATTTCATAGTAAAGTATTATAGCATGTGATAAAGTGCTATGTTTATTCCATAGGTGTAACTTATGTGATGTACCAATGTACCTTATCTGCTCAAAGGTGCACTAAAGTTTACAAGTGACTTATTTTAAATAAAACTCACT
Organism: Helianthus annuus; assembly: GCF_002127325.2. Taxonomy (NCBI): domain Eukaryota; kingdom Viridiplantae; phylum Streptophyta; class Magnoliopsida; order Asterales; family Asteraceae; genus Helianthus; species Helianthus annuus. The sequence goes on along the minus strand of NC_035447.2, from coordinate 13,167,645 downwards.
AAGCATATTTAGTTGATTTTTAGTATGCATATCATGTTATAGCTGACTTTGAAAGGTCAAGAAAATTATTTTTATACATAACCACGTATCTAATTTTATTTTTTAATTAACGAGCGAAATTTATTACATAAATGTCAAATTTTAAATAATTGAATGAATGGGTTATATATATATTATATATAATAGAAAGAATGGAAGTGAAATTTAAAAAAAAAACACATTAAAAAAGAGTGATCCATGTTTTCAAATTTTACATATATAATTCCCCAGCGTGATGTCGTGAGAATTCGATCGTTATCGGTTTGGTTCATTGTGTGGGTGAAATTTGGTTGGTGTCGCTTCAGTTTGTTATGTTTTCGGTACGGTACTAGTTTGATATGTACATTATGCGGCGAGAATTCGGCCAGTATCGGCTCAATTCGTTACAAATCAGCACTCGGTATAGCAATCAAAATAGAAACCACAAAAAATAAAGTCATGATATGCCCAAAAGGATATCTATACGTGTTATGGAAATTCATAAGAATGACTACTGGTGCCGATTACAATAATTTGATACCGATGTGAGTATTAGATAGGTTCATTAAGGTACCGACACTTATTATAGTTTAAGATATAAAAAAATACTATATTTCGTTTTCAACAAAAGTTATATTGGAATATTGAGAAAATTAGTTAAACACAATAGCGTCTAATTTTTTTTAAAGATAATGAACATAAAAGTGTATATTATTTAGGATATGTTATAATGGGTAAAATTTATATACTATCAATTTACAACAATTGTATGCATGTTTGGTTGTAAGTTGTGCTAAAGTGATTGTACCTTAATCAAATAATGATTTCATTACATTACCAAATTCAATCTTTTTTGTATGCATGTATGATTGTAAATTGTGCTTAAGTGGTTGTACCCTAATCAAATAATGGTTTTATTATCTTACCATATTCAGTCGGTTTGATCCATTCAAAGTTGTGTTGTTTTATTTGTAAATTATTATTATTTATAATAATCTAATTACTTTAGCCAAAATCTTGTATAAATATAATTTGCAACATATTGATGCAATGGTTGTTGTAATGTATTCATTATGGTTTGTATAGTGGTAATTATATATATTATATATAGATTACGGTGAACCTGTCAAACGGGAAAAAGTAGACGCGGGTTCATCGTAACGCACGAGTCCTAGATCAACTTAGTTAGTTTATTCTATGTTTTACGTTTTAGTTTAATTTCTTCACATTGACACCGCAACTTCAGTGTCGGTGGTCGCTGGCAGTAGTGTGACATTAGTGCTAGCCACCGCTGCAACGCAGGGGATGCTTAATACTAGTTAAAACTTAAAAAAAAACAACTACGATTCATACCGACGGTGATAATAATAATCATAATGATGTATTTGTGACTATAATTTTGATTTAGAAACGAGGAAAATAATCATAATGATCTATTTGTGACTATAATTTTGATTTAGAAACGAGGAAAATATATAACTCATGCCACATTTAATTGTATACTAACGTTTTTTATTCAAAAAGCCTAGATTCCTGCACTATTGGCAAAAGGCAACTATAACGTACCCTTTACTTTGATTGACATGTGATAGGCTTTTGTTTGATTAAAGAGGGTGAAGAGTGGACTAGTAATGAGTTCATTTCATGTTGCTTTTAATTATGAGAAGCAATAGTAATGGGCTATTTCAGCTATGGTTAATTTGTGTTTGGGGGGAGGTGTCCGAGGAGTCTGGCGGAGTTTGTTGCTTCTACTCCTCTTACACCTCTTCTCAAACCGGATAATGGGATTAGGCCTATCGCTGTTGGGTCGATTTGGAAGAGGGTGATCTCCAAGGTGGCCATGAAAGGTGTTGGGAAGGAGATGGTCAAATACCTTGGCGATTTCCAGTTTGGGGTAGGGATTCCGTGTGGGGCAGAGGCCGTTCTTCATAGTGCGAACAGGTTCCTTAATGAATACCACCAAGATGGGTCTCTTGCTATGCTTACTGTTGATTTTTCGAACGCTTTTAATTTGGTTGATAGGACGGCCCTACTGTGCGAGGTAAGGAAAAGGTGTCCTTCTATTTCTACGTGGGTCGATTTTTTATATGGTCAACCAGCTAGATTATATGTGGGGGATGAGTTTATTTGGTCTACTACTGGCGTTCAGCAGGGGGACCCCTTGGGTCCCCTCCTTTTTACCCTTGTTCTACACCCTCTTGTTCATCGAATAAGGGATCGCTGCAAACTTCTATTTCACGCCTGGTACTTACATGACGGAACGCTTATTGGAGATGCCACCCAAGTGACTAATGCTTTAGATATCATCAGAGCTGAGGGTCCTTCGTTAGGGCTTCAACTTAATATAAAGAAAGCTGAAGTTTTCTGGCCAACCTGCAATGGTGTAAAGGTTCAAGAGGGCTTATTCCCTCGGGGGATTGGGAGGCCGGTGCTGGGTGTGAAACTCCTGGGGGGTGCCGTTAGTCGTGATGCAGAGTTTATTAGTAGTATGGCTCTTAAAAGAGCGAACTGTGCAGTCGAGTTGATGAGGTGCCTTAAACGCCTACGGGACCCTCAGAGCGAGCTCCTCTTGCTTCGTTCTTGTATGTGTGTTGCTAAATTACTGTTTGGTCTTCGAACGTGTCAACCTTCTTTGGTTGGGGGAGCTGTCTCTGTTTTTGATAAAGGCCTCCGGGGAGCATTAGAGGATATTGTTGTTTGTGGGGGTGCCTTTTTTGGAGATCTCCAGTGGAGGTTGGCTTCTCTCCCGACCCGGTTCGGAGGCTTAGGGATTTGTACGGCTGAGGATGCCTCTTCATATGCTTTTGTGGCTTCAAGGGCGCAATCTTGGGGTTTACAAGACCACATACTCCGAGAATGTGGTGGGGATGTTTTAGACTCCGATTACAGGAGCGCGTTGGACCTTTTGCATAGTTCTCTTCCCGACCTTGATATTGGCGGTTTCTACATTAAAGACACCGCCCCTCCTAAATCCCAGAAAATTTTGGCGAATGCCTTATATGGCGAAATTGTCAAGAGGTTTGAAGAGAAGTTTGTTTTATCCCCTCGGCAAAGAGTTGTGTTTGAATGTCTACGTGCCCCACATGCTCAGGATTTTCTGTCTGTCGCACCTATTGAAGGCTTGAGCCAACACATGTCGGCTGTGGAATACCGTGCTATCCTTAGATACCGACTGATGATCCCTTTGTTCCCAGTTGACGAGCCATGTCTGGTATGCCGCAAAGCGTGTTTGGATTCTTTCGGCGAGCACGCGATCCACTGTAAAGAGCTACCAGGGTTTAAATATCGGCATGATTGGGTGAGAGATGTGTTATGTGATGTTCTTAAGCGGGCCGAGATCTCTGCCAAAAAGGAGGCTCCAGTAAATTTCCTGACTGACCCCTTAGAGGGGAGGTCCACTTTACGCCCGGCGGACATCCTTGTGTTTGGATGGGAAGGGGGAAACACGCTTGTGTAGATCTAACTGGAGTCTCCCCCCTTGTCGGGCTCAAGGACAAGGGCTTTGTCGTGGGGCAAGCGGTGCTCAAGGCAGAGGCGAGCAAAGTGGCAAAACATGAGAAAGCCTGCCTGGAGAATCAACATGTGTTTGTCCCGTTTGCGTTTGATACCTTTGGTGGTCTCACTCCTAACGCTGTGCGACTTTTGAATCGGATTCAAAAAATCGTTAATAGTAATTCTTCGTCGCTAAAGGTTTCAAACTTTGTATTTAGTAGAATTGGTTTTTCTATTCAAAAGGGGGTGGCGGCGCAACTTGTTGCCCGACTACCTGCCATTGCTTTGTAATTGCCCTTTTTCGTGTGGAATGATATAGTGCTTTTGGTTAAAAAAAACGAAATAGTAACGGTTATCTTCATCAGCGACCTGTGTCCGAAAATGTTAAAAAAAACTTAGGCCCTAGGTGAGATGTAAAAAAAGGGCTCTACGCCCTACTAAAACAATAATTTAGGGTCGTTGCATCACTCAATAATTCAATCAAACCCTATTATGGGTTCTATAACGAATCAAACAAATTCAAGTCAGTTTTGAATAATTTGTAAATAATTTATTTTAGACGTTAAAAGAAAAACAACAATATGTTTATAATTAATAATAACTAGGGACGTAGAATTTAGATTTAAGGGGGAAGTACTTTAGTTTTGTGAATTTACTAAATACTTTAATTTAAAAATGATAACATAATTCAGAAAGATATCTACTTATCTAGAACTTCTGTTGAATCACGAAACCTACATTGTTCATCATGAATGTCCCTGAGAGTTTGGAAGCCAAAGTTCATTAGTAGGACGATAATATAATGATCAACAAAACAATGTTAGTGTAGCAAGCTGACTTAACATAGTGAAATGAATCGTGGAGGCTCTCTTAGCTAAACGAAAAAACATTTTTTTAGACCCCCTCTAAAACACGGGCACTATATCATCGCCCACCCTCTAATACGTCCCTCATGTTTATATGTTCACGTATATCTCTAAGGGGGTAGGGGTGGTCATCACTCATCACTCACTCACAACTTCCAATCAAGTTCAGTCATGTCATCAAGCATTATTCCATCACTAGTGATGGATTTTAGTGGAAATGTCCATCACTCACCACACACTATCAAATCATTAAAAAAACAAAACAAAACAAAACTGAATTCAAATCAAGTTCTTCACGCGTGATTGGTTTGACGCGTTATATAATCGACGCGTGATAAAGATAGGTGGCGGCGGTGTGTTGTTGTTCATAACGCGTGATCGGGGTTTTATAACATGCCTCCCCGACCACCCTTAGAGTGACGATTTATCTTTACCATGAATTGATAAAAGGAACAAGTATGATGTAATAATGTCTTAGTCGTATCACCATGACCAAAGTACCATTTCAAAACGTAGACCATACTACTTGGGACCGGGAGTACATTATGTATAATGCATCTTATATATGATTAATTAGTATCTGACTTAATAATGTAAGAAAAATCATTATTTTTAGTGTTTATCCAAATTCGATAGTGAATTCTTAAAGAAGAAACTACTAAAACAAATAATTAAAAAGGCTGGGTTAAGCATGTCGTGTTCGGGCCAACCCGTGAAAATTTGTGTCGTGTCGAGGTTCATGTATTAGATATGGTTTTAGGGTTCGTGTGAAGTTTTCCGATTTATGTACGGTCCTACCTACCAACGTGCAAACACTACCTATTTAACACCCATAGATGTTAAGATAGCGTAAAAGGAAATTCAAAAGTGTTAAAAGGATGAAAAATTATTCTTCTAATCATGAATGATGATTTGTGGAGTAGTGTTAGAGAGTCAAAGCAACCCAAATCTTAGCACATTTGGACTGCTTGATCTTATGAGAACTGATATTATCCATTAACCATTAACCATTCTATATATACAAAAAGCAAAGGCTCCATTCTAAAAAAAGAAACATGATACTTGAAAACTCTTTACATAATTACCATACCTACTATATATGACTAAAATGGATACACATTTATATTCTTAAATAGAAGCCACTATTTTTGATTGACTCAAAGTTTCAAACTTAAATTACTTTACAGAGTTTGTATATGCAAATCCAAGTCATATTCCTCAAACCACAAATAAAGCGCCAAAGATGATGTGCCAAAAATGATGGAAATTGGGGCATGTAACTTCATTTGTTCACACATAAGTTAAAGAGCCCCCCCATCAAACAAACTTGTCACCCTTTCTACTCTTTATCTCATTTTCTTTTGTTAGAAATTTTATCTCTTGAAGTTTATTCTTTACTATATTGTCATTCTATATCCATTGCAAATTAGAATTATAAGTTTGTTATAAAACATTGACAGCCTCTATATAAATTGGAATTATATAAACTACCAGAATATAACTAGCTTATGGTAATTCATTTCTAAAATTAGGAGTTTATCGTCCGACTTATGATTATTGCTATCTATATGTTTACATGAATGATAAAAAAATAGGTATGATATAATTGTTAACATAAGGATTATATTTATTCTATTGTATTTATCATATAGGAATTGTATTTTGTTGCGTGTTCTTATGCATAAATATTTTTAACTAGGTTATTCGAATATATTAAGACTTATTTTTATTTGATCTTCGTCCATTTGTTTTGTTGAAAATAACAATTACCATTCATTAGTTTAAAAATTGTCAAAACAGTACGAGTATCATTCACTTTACTTTTCACTCTCTCCGTTTTTTCAGATCCTACCAGAACATCACTTGCTCTGACTCCACAACTTTGTTCCGACAAATCAGTTTCACCACCGCTCCCCTCAGTCGTATCACCGTCAATTGGATCTCCTCTGTTACGTCCATCGACGTCAGATCTATCTCCAGCAACCGTTACACCAGAATCGAAATTGTCGACTACCTAAATTTCCCCCATCACAATCGAAATTGTTGGCCACCTAATTTTCCCCATCACAATCGACGTCATTAGGAAAATTGAGGCCTACCGGAAAACTTGAAGGGAGGAGATGAAGTCTGGGCGGTGCCCTGTGTAGTGGTTGAAATTGGTAGAATTCATCGGTAGAAAAGGCATTGGTCAATAATTTGTTTGAAGATAATGGTCATGGGGTGTCCGAGTAGGGGTGGATGGTAGTTTGCTGACAGTGGTGGGCAAAATGTGTGGTGGAGGTGGTTATCGTTCAGGTATGTGTGTGTGGTGGTGGGAGATGTTGAAGATCGATGAAATGGAGAGGGTGTGGAGCCGAAGCAGGTGATGTTCCAGCTGAATCTGAAGAAACAGAGAAAGTGAAGAGTAGAGTGAAGGATAATAGATATACGAAGCTGTTAACCACAATTTTTGGTGAGTTGAAGGTGAAAGTTGTGAAAGTGCCGGTACTGTTTACACAATTTTTAAACTAATGGTCTGTAATATTTATTTTCAACAAACCACATGAACGAAAAGCGTAATTAACTCTTTATGTATATTGTAGTTTTATTAACAGGGGCATTATAGTCATTCCAAATAAATTAACAGATTAACTGGATGTTGTTAGTAAGGGTGGACTGTAATTATTACAAAAGTGAAAGTACAGAGACTATTTTAGCAATTTTTAAATGGCAAATTGGAAAATAATAATCTCATCTTTCTGAAATTGGCTGATAATAATCCCAAGTCAGTTATTAGCTAATAATAATCCGATCTCGTCCAATTTTTTTTTTTTTGTAAAATAGACCGCCGTTAAAATAAGCTTAACAGAGTTAAGTTTTTTTCCGAATTACAAACCGATGTTTTAGGGCTTTTGATCAGAACGAGGATACGAGTCGATTGATGTAAAACTTACCTCGAAATTGTGTTTGAAATGACTTGAATTTTGTTAATTGGAAATTAAACACCCGAATTGAAGCACTGTAGGATCGTGTTCTGACCCAAAACGAGTCGATCAAAGGCGTTCTACTCAATATGAATGGCGGAAACAGACATATCAAGTTTGATTCAGCAAGATATTCACTTTAAATGTCTTATTTATTGATCTGAAAGCTTTTTACCATGAGATGACACTTCGACAGAGCTTAACCATCGGAAAACCTCTAAGTAATCTCGTGCCAAATGACACGAAATCACAACTATATATAGACTGGCTAATTCTGCTTGAAACATACACAAACGGAATTACCTACAAACGAAATTACATCACTCATGCGGAATTACATCACTCAAGCGGAATTACAAGTTAATTCCGTGCGGAATTACCTTGAATCACTTCATACGGAATTACTCAGTTCATGCGGAATTAGGCTTTCGATCAACTTCTTCGACAATTCTCCCGACAAGCTTGAAAACAAATCAAATTATTTCTTTAGCAGTGCTTTCTTACTCCTGATCATCTTTTCACTACCTTCAAACTTAACACGCAATGCATCCCAAATTGAACGCGAAGTGTTATCATGTTGTAGCAAGATAAAAATGTCTTCCTTCACAGCTTGCTGTAAAAGACTGATCATCATCTTTTCTGCTTTATACATGTCTCGTTCTTTATCATTCAGTTTAGAAATAGCTTTTGTAACTCCCAACTCAGTACGTGGTCTAACATACTTTTTCTCAATACATTCCCAAGATCTCAAATGATTTGCCTGAACCCAATTCTCAAAACGATCTTTCCAACCATAATACTCTTCAATGCCCATAAGCTTCGGGGGTTTTTGTAAAGTTCCGGTTTCATTTTCCATGTTCATGCTTTGAGCAATAGCAGCCGGAGTAGTCGGGGATGTGGCAAATGCATTGTAGAATTCTTCTTCCATGATTCGGCAAATTTTTCACAAAACAGTCTTTTCAAACGAAATTAGATTCTTCAAACGGTATTACTTCAAACGAGATTACCTGCACAACAAACTTTCAAACGAAATTAAATGTTTCAAACGAAATTAGGACTTTTAAATGAAATAGGTAATTTCGTGTGAACCTGCCAAAACGAAATTTAATTTCGCGCGGAATTATGAAACAGTTCAAATGAAATTATCCCTTTGGAACGGAATTATAATTCCGTATGAAATAACTCGTGCGAGATTACAAATTCCGTGCGGAATTAGTAGAAATTTCAAATGAAATTAGCCAAACGATGTAATTCCGTGCGAAATTATGGAATACTTTCAAACGGAATTATGTTGATGTCATCATGTTCGAATTGTTTTTCAAGCGGAATTACAAATTTTATCAGTTTTAGATCGATTTAAGGTACAATTCTCACAAGGCTTTAATAAAACACAATTTCGCTTTTGATGTGTGAAATTCAGATCATTTTGACCGTTAAAACTTGTTCAATTGAGAAAAGAAAGTGTAGAAGATAGAAATTCTGATGAAAACAAGCTGAAAACGATTGAACTCCTCCTCCTGAGCTCTGATACCAGTTGTAGGATCTTGTTCTGACCCAAAACGAGTCGATCATAGGCGTTCTACTCAATATGAAAGGCGGAAACAGACATATCAAGTTTGATTCAGCAAGATATTCACTTTAAATGTCTTATCTATTGATCTGAAAGCTTTTTACAATGAGATAACACTTCGACAGAGCTTCGCCGTCGGAAAACCTCTAAGTAATCTCGTGCCAAATGACACGAAATCACAACTATATATAGACTGGCTAATTCCGCTTGAAACATACACAAACGGAATTACCTACAAACGAAATTACATCACTCATGCGGAATTACATCACTCAAGCGGAATTACAAGTTAATTCAGTGCGGAATTACCTTGAATCATTTCATACGGAATTACTCAGTTCATGCCGAATTAGGCTTTTGACAAGTTATCTCGAACTTCGTGCCCTGAACAATGCAAGACTCGATACAAGACGAAGCCGACAGACGCATGCACCAACAGACTCCCCCTCGAATGTTGACGAGTCTTAAGTGTCGAGTCTTCAACATCTTCAGTCTTTATCAGTTTGTCTGCTCACTTTGAAGTATCTGACAATGTAAAACTTCCATCTTATCTCCTTTCTTCAGCACCAACAAACTCCCCTCGAACAAATAAACTTCCTTCGGATGTTGATCTAATCTTCAGAATCACAGTCTGGCTCTATCTTCTAACATCCCAAGATCTTGATCTGGCTCTTATCTTTCTCAAATTCTTTAGCATCATCAGCTTGCGTGAACATCAGGCTCCAGAATCATAACCTGGCTCTATTATCAGCAGACTCCCCCTTTCGATAAACTGGGATCGTAGTCTGGCTCTTTGAAAACACAGAGTCTTCAGATATCAAAATCTGGCTTTCTATCATTTAGCATCAGAATCTGAAATCTGTCTATCCTGCACATTCTCTACCCCACAATAAATTTCACAAATTTAAAATTTGACAAATTTATATTACTTGCAGAAATAGAATGATTTATCATTTAGGAACTTCTGATGACCAGTTGTAGACATGACTTTCAGAAAATTTTATCATGTTAATTCACAGACTCCCCCTCACGAAATGATCATCATGTTTAGCACTTGGAATTTTGAAAATCAGCTCTTCAACATCAGTTGTCGAAAATCTTTTTGGACTTTTCAAAAGTTTATGCTAAAACACATTCTTTTTCTAATTTTTCTAAGATTTGAGTGTGTTTAAAAATATAATAAAGAAATATTTACATACAATATTTTTGTGAGTTTGTGTAAGAGGATCATATCAGTTTATGAGACAAATCACCAACACCGTTAAGCTCTAAACATATTAAGTTTTAAACAATTCACCTAGATTGTCAGTATACTGGTCCACTTAAATTTTCACACAATGTTCAACTGTTTTGAGATACGAGATTAATGTTTTAAGGACTTAAACTTATTCGCGTGTCCCACCACTTGAATATACTCCCGTATCCACATCTCAATATTCAGTCTTACAGGTGAGTATACCTAGATGATATCTGTTAAAGGGTTAAATGCGAAACCGTGAGAGCTCAGGTCAGAACTTCCATTCAGCAAAGAAATGACGGCTCGTCTTTTGGTGTGTTCCCTTTAGAGAATCTTTTCTTCAACAGCACATGATTAGCATTTTTTAATGTTTCATCATTCTTTGTACCGAGGGCTAGCTTTGAAATTAAAGCATATGCAAAGTATTATTCGGGGACTAGGTCATTGCTTCCGCAAAATCAGAAGTCCTGGGATAATACCCAAGATATCACTGAGTATAAAGACCTAGTATCTCAGAAAGAGGGACCTTTTAAACAAGATTTCGGGAGTTACCCATATGTCCAAGAAATGTTCCCCACGATATAAGTAAGTTATGATTTTATGTTTATATCCCGAAAACAATCTACTAAATGTACAAAAACCTACTGACATATCCGCAGTGAGATTTTTTATCACAATTTTGACTTTCCATTTGTTTAGCGTGTTGTGATAGTCCACTGATGTACTATCATTTCCTCTTTTATACAACAAAACTCAATTTTGAATTTTATCATGTTTTTGGCTTTTTCAAATTTTCTAAAGTTTTTGGATTTTTTTGAAATTTTTACTCCCCCTAAAATGCAAACATATTTAAAGAAATTTGAAAACAAACTGTACAAGTAAATTGACAACTGAAATTGAATTGCCTCAATTCTCCATCCACTTGGCATAAACAATCAGAACTCCCCCTTTCAATAAACTATTTTCCCATTATGATTTCAAAACACTTAAGTTTGTTTTAATCAAAATGGTTTTTTCGGAAAATAAGTTTTGTTGATTTTACCACTTATAGAAAACGGGGATCAATTCATCACCTTGTTTTTCAACCACTTGTAATGAGATTACATCAAGTTCAAACTAATGACCTTGACTAATCATTTTGTAAGACCAAACCTCTTTACCAGTTGTAGGACGAAATCACTTTTCGTGAATTTCTCAAGAAAAATACCACTTGTAAGCATGCACAATCAGTCCAGATAAAAAGAAAGATGCCGATTCCTGCTCCACACTTACCAACCTGGGAGCTCCGGCAAGTCAGGATATTACTTGTGAAAAACTGCCATCCAAGCCTGACCAAACTTGGATGTTTCCTCCTCTACTTCACTTGGGTAAAAAGTTGCCTTCTTTGTTTCATAAAAGTCCTTTCCCCCTTTGGCTTTTCCCTCAACCATTTTTCCAAAAATCTTTTTCACATTTCCATTAAACACTTTCTCAACATCAAATTCTTTCTTCTCAAAATAGAATTGATTCGAGATCTCAATCTTACCAACTTTTGATTTAAAACTCTCAGCCCTCAATGGTGGAAAATTTGCATCATCCATTAGAGGTACTGAGTTTTCTTCTTTAACCTCAACTTGTGGCTCCTCTGACTTTGTGGAATCAGATTCATTGCCAAGTTTCTCATAAAACTTCTTAACAACCCACATTTGATTGTCATGCTTAGCTTTTTTTTATAAAACCTTGTTTTTGAACACTCACCAACTTCATATGTCGAGTTTTCAAAAATTTTGAATTTTTCAGTTGGTGGTTCATTTTTTCTCAACAATTTTTCCTTGTTTTTAGAGACTTCCTATTTTGTTTTTGTTGCTTGAGCACAATTCCATGCAATGTGACCAACTTCATTGCATCTATAGCAGGTTCTTGTCTCCTTTCTTTGATAAGCTCCATTCTTCACTTTCTCTTGCTTCTTGGCAAGAAAATCTCTGTTTGATTGCTTCCAGAATGAGCTTTTTGATTCCTCTTCACAGCTTGTCCCAGGAACAAATTTTGTGTTTGTTTTAGAAATTTTCTCATTTTTATAATTTTCAGGTGGAATACAACCAAGACCTTTCTTTTTGAAATTAGCGTTATGGTTTAGTTTCTTTTGAAAACCATAACCAGAAATGTAACCTTTTTTCTTGTTTAATCGCTGCTGAACTCTTGAAGTGTATTTTTTAGGTTTTTCAGAAAGATTTATGTCTTTTATTTCAGAAATATTAATTTCTGTTAGTTTGAAAACCTTTTTGATCAAATTAATTTTAACACTTCTTATTGGAAACTCTCTATCAGAATATAATTTGTCAGAATCATTCAAAGTATATGCAACTTCAAATGTTTCATCATTCAAATTAGATTTTGATAGCAAAAATTCTTTACTATAAATCCGTTTAACCGACATCTTTGAACTGTTGACCGACGAACTCGAACATCCAGACTCGGACTTTGACTCAGACTCCTCATCTTTATCCAACACCTGATCGACCACCTATTTTATTAACTCGGACTCATGATCAGTGTCAGATGACGTAAAAGTAACATCAATGTTATCTGGTAAATCATCGGTTATTTCAGACTTCAGTTTTATATTGACTGCCTTTTGGACTTGCTCCTCATTTGGTTTTCTGGGAGAATAACCTTCCCAGATCGGAGGTGGACACTTGTTATAACTAATACTCTGTTTCTTACCAGTATCCTTCTCCTTCGGCTTTTTATCTTGAAATGCTTTATGACCTGCAACAGTTGGATAAATTCGGTTAATTATATAATCGGAACTAGAATAACTTTGCAACAATCTTCTAATTCTTTCATTTTCAATCTTCTCAGTCTCCAACTCTTGTTTTATCTTAGCACACTCCTCAATGTAGTGATTGATCGCTTTTTATTTCGACATCATCACTGCATTCATCATTGTTAAAGCATCTTCTCTTTCAGAATTCGTCTTTTGTAGACCAGTCACTGTCCTATTCAACACGTCATACGACTTTTTAACATAATTGAGATTGAACAGTAATTGTTCTTTTATCTTGTCTTGTTCACTCAACTTCTCGTCTTTTTCTTCACATTTCTTGCAAGATTCAGAACACTTTAAACATGGTTTGGTAACTTCAACAATCTTTTCAACTTCGATTATTTTCTCCACTTCAACAACTTTCTCAACAATTTCAACTTCCTCACTTTGTTCAGAATTCTTTTCTTGATCCACACTCTCACATTTCTTCTTTTTCTGTTCTTTTGCTGCTTGTCTCTCCTTCAGCTTTTCCAAGCGATCTGCAAAGTAAAGTTTAAAACTTTCAGGAGATAAATGAATTTTTGCAACATTAATATGTCTTTCTTCTTCATCATCACCACTGTCATCAGTCGGTGATTGATCAAACTTTATCGTCTTTTCTAAACTATCATCTGAAGAACCAGAATCAGATGATGATTGATCAAAAACTATTGTTCTTTCTGAATTTTCATCTGATGAAACAGATTTTTCTACTTGACTCTTCTCATTATCAGCAAACACTTTCATCCATTCTGCAAACAAATCAGGTTCTTGAATGACTTTTGCAATGAGAGCAACAACTTTTGAATCAGGTGGAATGTATTTGTCCCAGCTGAAACATTCTGCTACTTTTTCATCATCTTGATCAATAATACCATAATAAGCTTTCTTATTTGCATCTTTGATCATTCTGGCATGAGCAGTTTGAGGTTCCTTTAGTTGTTGTGGTTGATGAGCTACTTGTTGATATATGGCTTTCCGATAGTAATCATCTTTTCCAAACGAATTCTTTGCTCCACTTGCCTCTTGATTTTTGCATTCTCTCTTAAAAGGTGCTTTCTCCCAGCAACGAAAACAAGTAACTTTAGATTTATCAAAACCCAAAGTAGAAACATGTGCATCCAAAAAATCATTTCTTCCTGTAATCATTTTGAATTTTTCAGTTCTTCTCAGGACACTCGCTAACCATTTGATGTCCATGAGCTCCATCTCTTCAGCATCGATCTGATCGTAATCCTTTTTCGTCAGCATAAGATTTCCGATTCGTCCTGCAACCAATCCCTCATAAAATTCCAACACGGTAGCAAGTAACGCCATGTGATCTTTAGCAACTTCTTTAGAAAAACTTTGACCATTAGGAAGATTCAATGCAATGTTGCACTGTATCACACAATCACTTCCAGTTTTTGAGCTTTGATGCTGAAAGCTTGTAGTTGAACTCTTCGGATTCACACTTGGATATAAAGAAATTCCACTGCTGTTTGGACTTTGATTGACTGAACCAGATGAATTTTCAACACTAAAGGTAATTTGGATTTTAGGACTCATTTCAACATCTTGAACACCTCCTTTGTAATACATTTTAACATCTTGTTGACCACTCGGATTATCCATCCTTGCAATCTTTTACTGTTCAAGATGTTGACCTTCAATCTTTTCGATGAACTGAGAGATTATCAAGCCATCATATTCTCCGGTGTTTTTTAGAATCATCAAAAATGTACCCCATTCTTTCTGAGGCAAAACATCAGCTAACTTATCAACCCATTCATCTTGACTTTTCTCAATTCCTAACAAAGACATAGATCTCACTAAGTGACAATATCTTTCGATCAACTTCTTCGACAATTCTCTCGACAAGCTTAAAAACAAATCAAATTCTTTCTTTGGCAGTGCTTTCTTACTCCTGGTCATCTTTTCGCTACCTTCAAACTTAACACGCAATGCATCTCAAATTGAACGCGAAGTGTTATCATGTTGTAGCAAGATAAAAATGTCTTCCTTCACAGCTTGCTGTAAAAGGCTGATCATCATCTTTTCTGCTTTATACATTTCTTGTTCTTTATCATTCAGTTTAGAAATAGCTTTTGTAGCTCCCAACTCAGTACGTGGTCTAACATACTTTTTCTCAATACATTCCCAAGATCTCAAATGATTTGCCTGAACCCAATTCTCAAAACGATCTTTCCAACCATAATACTCTTCAATGCCCATAAGCTTCGGGGGTTTTTGTAAAGTTCCGGTCTCATTTTCCATGTTCATGCTTTGAGCAATAGCAGCCGGAGTAGTCGGGGATGTGGCAAATGCATTGTAGAATTCTTCTTCCATGATTCGGCAAATTTTTCACAAAACAGTCTTTTCAAACGAAATTAGATTCTTCAAACGGTATTACTTCAAACGAGATTACCTGCACAACAAACTTTCAAACGAAATTAAATGTTTCAAACGAAATTAGGACTTTCAAACGAAATAGGTAATTTCATGTGAACTTGCCAAAACGAAATTTAATTTCGCGCGGAATTATAAAACAGTTCAAATGAAATTATCCCTTTGGAACGGAATTATAATTCCGTACGAAATAACTCGTGCGAGATTACAAATTCCGTGCGGAATTAGTAGAAATTTCAAACGAAATTAGCCAAACAATGTAATTCCGTGCGAAATTATGGAATACTTTCAAAAGGAATTATGCTGATGTCATCATGTTCGAACTGTTTTTCAAGCGGAATTACAAATTTTATCAGTTTTAGATCGATTTAAGGTACAATTCTCTCAAGGCTTTATTAAAACACAATTTCGCTTATGATGTGTGAAATTCAGATCATTTTGACTGTTAAAACTTGTTCAATTGAGAAAGGAAAGTGTAGAAGATAGAAATTCTGATGAAAACAAGCTGAAAACGATTGAACTCCTCCTCCTGAGCTCTGATACCAGTTGTAGGATCGTGTTCTGACCCAAAACGAGTCGATCAGAGGCGTTCTACTCAATATGAAAGGCGGAAACAGACATATCAAGTTTGATTCAGCAAGATATTCACTTTAAATGTCTTATCTATTGATCTGAAAGCTTTTTACAGTGAGATGACACTTCGACAGAGCTTCGCCGTCGGAAAACCTCTAAGTAATCTCGTGCCAAATGACACGAAATCACAACTATATATAGACCGGCTAATTCCGCTTGACACATACACAAACGGAATTACCTACAAACGAAATTACATCACTCATGCGGAATTACATCACTCAAGCGGAATTACAAGTTAATTCCGTGCGGAATTACCTTGAATCACTTCATACGGAATTACTCAGTTCATGCGGAATTAGGCTTTTGACAAGTTATCTCGAACTTCGTGCCCTGAACAATGCAAGACTCGATACAAGACGAAGGCGACAAACGCATGCACCAACATGCACCATTTTCGTGGGTTGGGGGCAGTATTTTGAGGTAAGTTTTACATCAATCGACTTGTATCCTCGTTCTGATCAAAAGCCCTAAAACATCGGTTTGTAATTCGGAAAAAAAAAACTTAACTCCGTTAAACTATTTTAACGGCGGACTATTTTACAAAAAAGTTGGACGAGGTCGGATTATTATTGGCTAATAACTGACTTGGGATTATTATCGGCCAATTTCAGAAAGATTGGATTATTATTTTCCAATTTGCCTTTTTAAATTAATGGACTCTAATGATTATTTTTAACAAACGACGAAAAATGCAATTAACTCTAAATTAAATTTATATCAATTCAAGAACATTAATATTAAACTCAGACATGATAATTCTATATGATAATGTTTTGTTATAATATATCTATACAAGTGATAACATTTATAAAATTCTTAATGAACTAAAAAATCAATGGTAAAATATTTATATATTTTGTAATGTGTTTTCACTTTCTTCATCCGGGACTAGGCTTTATCCATTTTGCAAGCAGAGAAGTTATCACATCATCATATATGTGTCATATCATCACTTTTATATATTCCATGATTGTGTGATTAAGGATCAAAAAGCTATAGACCTTCTGAAAGATTTGGGATATGTATTTACATATAGGAGTGGGTGAGTCTAAATTCCCTTGGAGAGAACAAGTGTCGAACATCACCCGTATATATATATATATATATATATATATATATATATATATATATATATATATATATATATAGGGTAAGGTTCATGCGAGAACCACCCTTATTGCGAGAACCGCGAGAACCAATGTGAACGTGTGGCATTATTGTAATTACATGGAAAACTTTAAAATACCCGCTTCCTTCGTTAAGTTACAGTTACCAACAGATGTCAAATAGAAAAATAAAATACACACCAAATAATATCTCACGTCCGATAAACCAAACAAACGATCTAACACCCGTCAAAGCGATTCATACGAACAATCCATTCTTCGAAGGCGATTTATACGAAAAAATCTTCTTCATAGGCGATTTATACGAAAAATCGATTCTGTACGCTCAACGATATCACCAATTTGTCAAACAAATCGCCGTATCGTCATACATCCGAGGAATTAGGGCTAATTGAGGAATTAGGGCTAATGATGAAACAATGGTTAACCGGGCAGGGTTAACACACTGGTCTCGTCAAGAAGGGTTAATCCCTTCCTCTCGAGGATCGCTGGCTGGATCACCGGTGGTTGATCTCCTGCACAAGGAAACAAGCCGTGACTCGTAACAAGGAGGATGGGGTGGGGGGTGCTCCTTGTTACCACTCTCCGGCGTGAGAATCAGTAATTTGCTTGGGAAGCAAAGTAAGATAGTAGTAGTAGTGAGAGAGTTTGTGAAGAGATACCTCAAACTTGGTTTGGGGTTGGTATTTATAGCCGAGGAGTGAAGGAGGAGGATGATGGATGGACTGACGACGTGCTGCACCTTTGCAGGTGTGTCAGGCTTGTCGGTTGTGGAGTTTACGCCACGTCAGTCCATTGCTTACGTAGCTCTGACAAGTAACTGCCATTGGTGCCACTTGCACTGTGGTGTCAGTCCCACTTGTTGAGTGCATAGGATGCGGTGCAAGCCGCATCGCTGCATGCGGTAACGTCTGAGGTTACCGCGTCTCCTACTTGTGATCAAGAAATACGCGAGATGCGGTGCTGGCCGCATCGTCGTCCGCGGAGACTATTTGCCTGCATCCCTTGTCGTGACGAAAATGTCCATATGGTGCGGTGCCAGCCGCACCGTTATGTTCATCTTCTTCTATGCCTAAGGTAAGGCTTTCTTGTATTGATAGAAGTGTTCACTGGACGCGGTGCGAGGCCGCATCGCTGTGAATACTTCTGTTTTCATACACCAGATGTGATGTTATGTCGCATCACTCTACCGTTCTCATGTTCCATGTAAGTCCTCATTCGTTACTAGATAGATTGGATTCAACCCTTGTGCCGACGCGTTCTCGCATGGGCACAAGTAGGTTGTTAGCTGGTGGGGGTTTTGATAAGGGTAATGGTCACTCGCGGTCGATGCTGACGCGAGATCTGGGACCATACCCCTTCAAGTCCCCCCAGTCTAGTGTTGCTGCCACATACAAGTTGTATGTGGGAGGAGTACTGGACTATGGTGTTTGGAAGGTAGTTTGGAGTCTGGAGAAGATCCTAGACCATATGGATGGTCTTTTCTGTATGTAAATCAAGCTGGAGGTCTGGAAGGGTCATCTGACGCCTCTTCCGTATCGGTGAAGGAATTTCGTCTGATGCGAAATTCTCAGCCGTTTTATGTCAGCAGGTGGGTTGCCACCTGTTGTTGTGCGGAAGGTCTCTTGGAGACTTTTGTTAGTAATGCTGCACAAACTTCGAACCAACCTCTGAGATGGTGGTTTGAAGGTATGCACAGGCTTTCAACCTCTGAGAGGTGGTCTTATCTTCAAACCAATTGTTGAAGTGGTGCATGAAGAAGAAAAGAAACTTTGGATCAATCTCTGAGATCGGGACCAAAAGTAGTTGATGCTTGTAAGTGCTTTGCTCAAGCTCTATGTTCAGCATCTAGTCATGAGATGACGATCCCTTTTTTGTTGGGTTTTCGTGTTCGTCGTCATAGCTCTCTAGTAACCGCACGTCCTTTGCGGTTACCTCGTTGCGTCATTGTTGGCCATGTTTGGTCGAACAATGTAGATTTGTACTATGGGTAAATAAACATGGTCATAGGCAAGGGTATGCCCACCATTGTTTATTCTATGCGGCCCATAGGCGGGCAAACAAAGTCATAAGCAGACTTGTTACCGCTATTCGGACGCTTGCTGTTCGACAAGGGCTTGTTTAGAGCGCTTATCTGCGTTCTTTCTGGAGCCACTTACCTTCACGCTCCAATACCGAGTTTGCCTTGAAGTAGCTTCGCTCGGTGATGTGGAGTTAGCTTGGCTCTTCCGTAGCAACCAGTCTGCGGAAGCTATGGTTATGTCCGTAGCTACTCGTGAGTGTCTGCGGTTTTGCATTCCCATATTCGCTCGAAGCGGGTGTGTTGCTCGGATGTAGCTCTTGAAGGTTCAGGAGACAGGGTTGCTGATGTGCGCGCGCGTACATTCCCTTCCTTCTTTATGTTAAAGAAGGTGTTCATGTACCCTCTGCGGTTGTGAACCGGACAGGAGGGATTTGAAGCTTGAAGAGAATGAAGGCGATGCGGTTTACCTGTGTCTGAGATGTGGTTCAGTCCAAAGAAAAATGCTGGTTCTGAGCATCTGACACACCTGAACGGGCTCGTGTGTGTCATGCCCGCATATTCCACGTGTGCTCGTGGGTAGTGCGGATAGGTATTATACCCCCTTATAGTGTAGAGATATATATTTTTACCTATTTTTAGGGGTATGTTAAAAAACGACATGCGGTATGGGTTATGGTGCGGTATACCAGAGAAACCGCATGCCGCTTATAATTGGATAATGTAGTCGCTTTTTGTTGCATACGTGGCTGATCTCACGTGTGAGTTGGTGGAAGTTGGTGAGATCTTCCTGGCATGTGCTGAAATGAAAGGACGTTTGCACTGCCCGAGGCATTAAATGCACTGTAGCAAAGAGTGTAAACGTCTCTTATGTCAGGCGTGTGGGCGGTCACGCGCGCGTGATAACCGTCAGCGAAAACGGCGCTTGACACGTGGTGTCGCGCAATTCGTTCTTTTTGAACGTGATGATTCGTTTTCTCCCTCCGCATTAATTGCGATAGGTATATAAGGGGAAACCGTTCGTGGTTTCCCCTCACTTGTTCGAAATTTCAAAAATTTGCCGGTGAGAGAAAACTTGTTCTTTGTCTTCTCCGACGATATTTCTTGAAGTTCTGGTGAGGTTTTTAGTTTTTCCACTCACGTTCTTTCATTTCTTCGATATTTTCTGATGGCTGAACCATCAAATCCACACAATGTGGAGGGTGAAAACCCAGAGCCATCCTCGCCGGTGGCGGCGGAGGAGGAGGAGATAACCGCCGGTGGTGGGTTACCGGCGTTAAAGTGGACCAAGAAGAGCTTTGATCGTCTGATTCTGGATGTTCAAATGCCCCCTGAATATGGGGCCTGTTACCCATCGGAGGGTGACACTGGTGCCGATGCTCCGGCCGGTTACGTGACCATGTGGGCAGACTTTTTTGGTGACTGTAATCTCCGGTTACCTTTGACTGTTTTTGTTGTCAAGGTTTTGGAGTGGTACAAGGTTCACATTTCTCAACTGAGTCCGCTTGGTATGATCCGGATTCGGAATTTTGAATTCACCTTTCGTGCTCTTGGCATAGAGCCTACCGTTGGAGATTTCCGACGGTTTTATCAAATGACGTGCTCCTTGGGGTTCTTTTCTTTCCGTCAGCGAGAGGGTAGTCCCAAGCTGATGACTCCTCCCAAGGGGATGACGATGTGGAAAAAGAAGTTTTTTTACATCAAGGCTGCTGCCATTGTTGCAAAGATGACGTTCCGGAATGTGACCGAGACGATCATAGCAGAGACCATTGCGGTCCCAAGTTTGAAAACGGTGGAGTGGTTTCCGCAGTTGCAGACTATTGAGTCTGTAAAGTTGACCAACACACAGTTGTGGGCGTTGCGCATGATGTTTTCAAGGAGGAACAAGAAGTCAAAACCCGTGGTGCGGGAGAAAAGTGGTGGTACGTACTTTTCATTTGTTTAACTTGCTAATCCCCGTATGCGTTACTGATTTGTGCGTTTGCTATCAGAGGAGGCTCCGGTATGGAGGATGTTTGCCCCGGATTTCCAGGGTCAGGTGGAAAAAGTTGTTTGTGCGGATGGCGAGGAGGAGTTTAATGTTATCATTCGAGATAACTTCCGGGTGCCTACCGAGGCCGCATTAGCAGTTGAGTTACCGCGGGGCAAAGGTATGTTTTAGGAATCCTTTATTCCTGTGATAACAATAATGGTTGCACTGACTCACCTCTTGCATGGTTTTCATGCAGGTGATCTTGGGGCCTTAGGGGACCCTGATGCGAAGGGTGTGCCTAAGAGGCAGACGGTGAAAGGCGTGCGCTTTCGCCAAAAGAAAATATCGGAGGTCACTGTTGTGCCTCATTTGGTACCGCAGGCAGCAGGTATCTCTCACTCTTCTTTTCGTAGATACTTGGATTATGTGATAGTATCTGATACCCTTGAGGGTTTGGGTACAGCTGCGGGCTCGCAGTCTGGTGCTGGGAAAAGGCCAGTAGAAGAGACGGCTGCTGGTGCCGGTGGACCGAAACGTCGGAGGTTGCAGTCTAAGAGGACTGTTCCGACGTCGAAGAAACCTGCGGTTACCGTTGGTAAGTGTTGTTTAGCTGGTCTCAAGTGTGATGTATAACATGTGTTTTGATAGCTATTTGATTTTGTTTTGCAGAGCTTCAAGAGAAGGATTTCTCTATCTTTGATGCTCCAGAATCACCCCCTCATGATGCGGGTGCGGGTGTGACTGAGGAACCTTCGACACCTCCTGTCAAGGTGGTGCCCGAGTCAACCGTGCGGAAGGAGGGTACCGCAGAGAAGGTTGCGACCCAGATATTCGATACCGTTGACTCGTCCAACAATCTGATCTCTCCCAATGAGGGAGATAATTTGAGTGTGCGGTTTGCTGATTCTGGGAAGCAACAGTCTGATGCAGAACCGCAACAAACTGATGCTGAAGTGCGGCAGCATGATGTTGAGCCGCAGAAGTCTCCTGCTGGTGAGAAGGGTACCGGTTCGTCTGCCGGTGGTGCGGGTTATGATGGGCCTCCAATTCAGCCTGGGGAGTCTGAATTGGAGTATTACTACCGCACTTATACCCAGGGTCGAAGCACTGTGTATCACCGACCCCCTGGACTGTTATGCAGGGGGATGATATTTCTAACGACCCTTCGGCATGTAAGGAGATTCTGGGTTGGCTGGGCACTCCCTTCGAAGTTGAACGTGCCCGTGCCGCACCTCGTGAGCTGCGTATAAACCAGCTCTCAACAATGTTAATAGGATCTTCCATTGTGGCGAATGCCATTTTGGAAGATTACAAGGTGTTGGGCCGCCGCGAGGAAGAAGCTGCTCGCAAGCGGGCTGAAGCGGAAAAGTTGGTCGAGGCTGCTCGTGCGGGTGCGGAGCAGCTTGAGAAAGATAGGGCTGCTTTTGAGAAGCAGAAACAGACCGCGGAGTGGGCTGCCACTGCTCAGCTTAAACAGGTTCGTACTCTTGCCAAACTCCTTTCTGATGAACGCAAGAGTTGGAATGAAAAGTTGTCCAATGAGCGTAAGAAGTGGAACGAATCTTGGGCTAAGCAGAATGACACTCTGTTTCGTGCTCGGCAGGAGTTGACGAACGCCAAGGCAGCGAACATTGCCTTGGGCAAAGAAAAAGCTGCAGCTGAGGCAATTGCGGTTAAGGCGCAGCAGGCAAAGGCCGAGGCCCTAAAGGCGCTTCAAGAGGCCAAGGAAGCCGGGGCGCGTACTGCAAAGGCCCTTGAAGAGGCCGAAGAGAAGGAGAGCCGTTCTTCTAAGGCTCTTGAAGAGGCGAATGTGGAGCGCATTCGTTTGGATAAAGTTGTTGCCAGCCTTCAGGTATGTTTCGTTACCTCTGTTGTATGTTTCCTTCATTGTTTTGAAAATGTTTATCGAGTGAACTGTTTTCTGTTTTTTTTTTACAGGCTGAGGTTCAGGCCCGGGAGGTCGCGGTTACAGACCTTACTGCCCGCGTGTCGGTTGCGGAGGAGCGGGCTGATGCCGCTGTTGAGGCCAAGGATGCCTTGGTGTCCTCTTTTGACCAGCTGAAGGCTGACCGTGAGTGGTTGCGGACTCACGGTATCGCGCGTGTAAGTATCCGTTGCCTTTATATTTTCTTGGATTATCATCCGAGACTTATGATCTTTTTATTGCAGATTGTTGAGGCTATCATGGATGCCCCTGAGACCACAGCTGGCTTGGATTTGGTCAAGCAGCGTGCTCGTGACGCTGGTTTTAAAGCTGGTTATAACCGCTGTATTTCCCATATGAACGTCATGTCTATAGGCGGTGATATCGAAGAGCGATCCGGCTTTCGGGACGTGGATACCGAGTCGCTTCTTAAAGCGGCCGAAGTCTCCTTTTATGATACGTCCCTTGCCTGTGTAGAGGAACTGGACAATTGTTTAGAGGCTGCGGACTATGTTGATCGCCTGCGGATGCTTTATCCGAATGCTGAAGAGGAAGATCCCGCTGGTGGTGCCGGAGGAGGCGCGGGAACCAGCGGTACAAAATAGGGTTTAGGTTGGCTAGTGTGCCTCCTTTTTGTTTTCCTCTTGTATAGAATAGGAACTTTATGTAAATCTATTAAGCATCACGTGGGTGCTTGAATTTTTTGAATATAAAGTTTTTTGTTCAGTTTGTACAAGTGTTTTTAATTCTTGCATGTCTTGAACGTATGTATGCGTAACTTTACCCATTTGTGAATGGGGTCAAGTATACTCCATACCTTTGTCGTATAAGTACGCGTCAATTCTGTTGTTTACCGCGTTAGGGTTTTAGAATTGTGTAAGCTTTGTAAAAGCTTATATATCCGGAACTCTACCCATTTGTGAATGGGGTCAAGTGTACTCCATACCTTTGTCGTATGAGTACGCGTCAATTCCATTGTTTGCCTTTTTGGGCTCAGGAATTGTGTAAGCTTTGTAAAAGCTTATATATCCGGAACTCTACCCATTTGTGAATGGGGTCAAGTGTACTCCATACCTTTGTCGTATGAGTACGCGTCAATTCCATTGTTTGCCTTTTTGGGCTCAGGAATTGTGTAAGCTTTGTAAAAGCTTATATATCCGGAACTCTACCCATTTGTGAATGGGGTCAAGTGTACTCCATACCTTTGTCGTATGAGTACGCGTCAATTCCATTGTTTGCCTTTTTGGGCTCAGGAATTGTGTAAGCTTTGTAAAAGCTTATATATCCGGAACTCTACCCATTTGTGAATGGGGTCAAGTGTACTCCATACCTTTGTCGTATGAGTACGCGTCAATTCCGTTGTTTGCCTTTTTGGGCTCAGGAATTGTGTTAAGTGTTAACAAAAAACTTGTTTATCCGGCCGGATAAATATGCAAGTCTTTTTGCCTTCTGCTGGCCTATTACAATATTTGTGTGTGGTTACCACTTTGTGTGGGTATCGCGAATGAAGATTTTGCCAATCTATTTTTGGGATACCGCAAAGTGGAACACGCATTTGTAATAGTAGTAACAAACAATAATGTATAAAATTGCTTATTTATTTATTTGCAAATGGCCTGCGGCCCGATAGGTTACATAGAGAAATGTAAGAACATGGCTTACATATAACAGCGTCGAAGCTGTTGTGCATTCCATGTTCGTGCGATAGGTTCGCCTTCTAGCGTTTGTAATTTGTACGCGCCTTTCCCTAAGACCTCTTTGATGAGGTAGGGTCCTTCCTACTTGGGGGCAAGTTTGCCTGGGCGCTCGGCATTAGATGCCTCATTGTCGCGTAGGACGTAGTCTCCTGGGTTGAAAGTACAAACGCGGATGCGCGTGTTGTAGTACTTTTCAAGTTTGGATTTATATTTTGCCTCGTTGATGGCAGCGTTTTCGCGCCTTTCTTCCAAGAGGTCCAAATCGATCCTGCGTTCCGTGTTGTTGTCTAGTTTTTCAATAGCCAACATTCTAGGAGAGGGGAGACCTACTTCTGCGGGGATCACCGCTTCTGAACCGTAGACTAGGCTGAAGGGTGTTTCCCCATTGCTTGTTTTTGGGCTTGTACGGTGAGCCCATAAGATACTTGGGAGTTCATCGACCCAGCCACGCCTGGCCGTTCCCAACCGTGCCTTGTTCCCTTCGACTAGGCTTTTATTGATACTCTCAACTTGGCCGTTCCCTTGCGGGTGTGCGACTGATGAGAATATGTGTTCAATATGTAGTTTTTCTAGCCATTTTTGAAATTCGTCGGCAGCGAAGTTGGTGCCGTTATCGGTGACAATGCACATTGGTAAACCGAAACGGCAGATGATGTGTTCCCAAATGAACTTTCTTGTTATCATAGCGGTGGTTGAGGCGAGCGGTTTTGCTTCTACCCATTTTGTGAAGTAATCGACCGCTACTATGATAAATTTAACCGCACCCGGAGCGTCAGGGAAGGGTCCCACAACGTCAATTGCCCATTTCTGAAAGGGCCATGCGGTTGTGACGGGGACTAAGTTGTTCTTTGGCCGCAAAGTTTTTGGAGCATGACGTTGACAGTCGATGCATTTGCGCAACTCTTTGACGGCGTCCAGGTGCATACCGGGCCAGTAATACCCGGCATTCATGATTTTGGCCACTACCATGCGTGGTCCAGCATGTATGCCACATATGCCCTCGTGCTCTCGGATGAGGTATGTGGCATCCTGCGAGTTGACGCATCGCAGGAGTGGCCCGAGGTATGACTTTCGGTATAAGATACCGTCTCCCGTTTGATAATGGCACGCTTTGTATTGTAGCTTGCGTGCCTCTAATTTGCTTTCGGGAGTCACACCTGATTGTAGATATACGATAATAGGTGTCATCCATGATGTTGTACGGTATTGAATGACATTGACTTGGCGTAGGGGTACCGAGGGATTTTGCAGAATTTCGATGCGTATCTCCTTTGCCAAGTGTTGGAAGCTGGTAGATGCAAGTTTTGATAGTGCATCTGCGGACTTGTTTTCGCTTCGATTAATATGGCGAATATTGAACGAAGCGAATTTAGATATTAGTTGTAGGGCTTGCTCGAGGTAGAGGATCACGATATCCCCTTTTGCGGCATAGTCGCCGCGTATTTGGCCTGCAACTAACAAAGAGTCGACGTGTGCTTCCAGATGTTGCACGCCGATTTTGACTGCTAAACGTAGCCCCGCTAACAGGGCCTCATATTCTGCCTCGTTGTTTGTGCTTTTGAAATCGAGGCGGATTGCATATGTAAGCTCTTGGCCGTCAGGGCTGACGAGCCGCAGACCTGCGCCCGCACCTTCCTCGTTGGAGGCACCATCGGTAAATAGTGCCCATGTTTTTGAGGAGGATGGCATTGGTGCAGGAGTTTGTGCTTCTTCGCATTCTTGGATGCGATTCACCGGTACTTCGGCGGCGAAATCAGCTAAGATCTGGCCTTTAATCGCGGGGCGCGGTTTATAGTGTATCGTGTGTACGCCCAGCTCGATTGCCCATTTTGCTAATCTCCCAGAGATGTCGGGTTTGGATAGGATCGGGCCGATCCTGTAATTGGTTAGCACTGTGATGACGTGGTTTACGAAGTAGCGTCGTAACCGTCTTGAAGCGTGTACTAATGCTAGTACCAATTTTTCCATTATTGAGTATCTCGTCTCTGGGTCGTTGAGCATCTTGCTGATGTAATAGATGGGTGTTTGAACCCCCTTTCGCTCCACTATCAATACCGCACCCACCGCGTTATCCGCGGCGGATAGGTATAATATGAGTGGCTCATCCTTGCGTGGTGCGATTAGAGTTGGGAGTTGTATCAAACACTCCTTCATTTCCCGGAAGGCCTGTTCAGCCTCTGCGGTCCACTGGAATTGTTCTTTCTTTGAACAGCTCCGCAGGGTCTTGATGAACGGGTAAGACTTAGCTGCATGGTTGGCTAAGAATCTGTTGAGTGCCGCTAGCCTGCCGGCTAGCCGTTGCATATCTTTCATCGATGAAGGCGATGGCATGCGCTCGATTGCCTGGACTTTCTCCGGGTTTACCTTGAATCCATCTTTAGTCACGATGAACCCAAGGAATTTGCCTTCTTCCATTCCAAACGAGCATTTCCCTGGATTGAGCTTTATGTTAACGCTTCGCAGAATTTGGAATGTTCTTTCAATATCCGTGAGCATGGTATCCTCTTCCATGCTCATGACGACCAGGTCGTCCATGTAGATTTCGACACTTTTGCTTATTTGCCCGCGGAAAGTGTCGTTCATCAACTTTTGATAGGTTGAGCCCGCGTTGCGCAACCCAAACGGCATCTTTGTATAACAGTAATTTCCGGTGGGAGTCCGGAATGCCGTTTTGTCTTCATCCTCGATTGCCATTTGTACTTGATGGTACCCTTTGTAGCAATCGAGGAAACACTTCCACCTGAATGGTGCGAGATTATCGACTTTTTCGTCGATTTCTGGAAGCGTGTAACAATCCTTGGGGCAGGCTTTGTTAAGGTCTTTGTAATCGACGCACATGCGCCAGCCCCCGGAAGGTTTCTCTACCATGACTGGGTTGGATAACCAAGTCTGGTATTTGACTTCCCGCAGGATGCCTGCGGAGAGCAGTTCTTCGATCTGCTCTTGCATCGCCTGATTTTTAGCTGACCCAAGGTGGCGCTGGCCTTGGATCACTGGCTTAATACCTGGCAAGGTATTCAAGTGATGTTGCGCAATATCACGTGGGACCCCGGTCATGTCTGCGGGTGTCCACGCGAAGATGTCTTGGTTCCTGAAGAGAAGCTGCTTCAGGTGCGCTTTGGTGGTCGGGGGTAAGGCGTGACCCAATGTGACCTTTTGTTCTGGGTATCTCACGTTGAGAACCCATTTTTCTGGTTGGTCGTTGGGAGTGGGCCTTGCGACCTTGGTCGGACGTACTTCGTCCGACATCATGACGTCCCTGCGGGCATAGATTATCGCGACCCCCGATTCGGTTGGGAAACCAACCGCAGAGTGGGGGACGGATGTAATCATATTGAAATCTCCTTGGGATTCTCTCCCGAGGAGTACGTCATATCTGGAGGTGTGAGGTAAAACCATGAAGTTTACCTCTTCTGTCCTTGTGCGATTTTCGTTGGAAAGACGCACAGGAAAAGTAATTTGGCCCAGGGGAAAGACAGTTTCCCCTGCGAACCCAGCCAATGGGTAACCTACTGCTTGCAAACGATCTTTGTCCTCCTGGTCGAACTGGTTGAAGCACTGTTCGTAGATTATATCAGAAGTACTGCCCGGGTCAATGAATAGACGCTCGGTGCAGTAGTGTGCCAGTTGGCCTAAAATAACGACGGCGCGCCTATCGCGCGGTCCGCCTCGGACTTTTGGAAAGACGACTTGCTCGTCTTTCCAGTCATTGTCCGGCCTTCTCGCCGCTTTGCGCGGCCTGCCTTTGCCTCCGTGGATCATGTGGGTGGAAGCCACGTATATGGTTCTCTTCCCGGAGGAGGTACCTTCGCCATGAGGGGTGATGCGCTTGGTGGGTTTTTGCCCACCTGGCAAAAGGTGTTGCAGTTTCCCTTCCTTTAAGGCCCGCTCAATCTCCAGCCGGAGACTGATGCAGTTGTTGGTGGTGTGGCCCGAGTCCTTGTGGTACTCACAGTAGAGTGTGAGGTCCTGATTTTTCTTGGACTTCATTGGTTGGGCTGGTCGCAAGAACTGTGGGTCCGCAAGGAGGACCTCACTTGGCGACATGGTGATCTCGGTCCAGTTGCGGTCCCGAGAATCTTTTTTTAACGCCCGACTGTCTCGGGCGGGGTTGTAGTTCCTTGGGTCGAACGGGTTGGTTCGCGGGAAGTACGGTTTGGAGATATCACGATTTCCAACGTCCCGGTTGCGTTTATTGTTACGCTTGGACCCTTGGTGGGATGTTTCGGCTTGGGGCTTTGCCTTTGCCACGTGCGGTTCGAGTGACCGCTGTGTCTGGGCATATGTCTTGACCGCGGTCATGACATCCTCCCATTTTTGGGCAAGCCCTCCTTGCCAGAGATGGTCATGATCATCTCTCTGTCTTTGACGGCCCGGATGAAGTGGTTTCGTGCCATCCGGTCTGCCACGTCACCTATCTCCAGGCACTCTTTATTGTAACGGACGGCGAATGCCTCGAGAGATTCGTCGTCCCTTCGCCAGATGTTCATGACGTCCAACGAATCACGTTCATGGCGTCGCTGCTGGCTAAAATGGGCGAGGAACTTGGTACGCAAGTCCTCGAACGAATCCAGTGATCCCACTGGCAACGAATCGAACCATGCCCTGGCCAGGCCCATAAGGGTCTGGGGGAAAAAATTACACCAAGTGGGTTCATCCCACTGGCCGTTGATGCCTGCGCCCATGAAGATGTTCATGTGGTCGTCTGGGTCGGTCGAACCACTGTATTTCCTAACGTTGAATGGGAACTTTGTCGTGGTGACTCGGGCGTTGGCGATCCGCGGGCCGAACTTGGAATTTTCGGCCGCTGCCTTTGGTCTGTATGGTTCATTCGCAGGGCGCTTAGCCGCCCTGAAGTATGTGTTGCGGGGGTGACTGGGAGGAACATAGTTGCGTCCTCCCGGTCTGCTGCTGGTGTCATGTGAATCCCCGCGGTAGGTATGGTCGTCAGGGTCGGTATGACCATACCCTTCGGTGTATGGTAGTGGGCCCAATCGGCTTTGAATGCCTGGGCCGCGTCGGGAGGTTGATCGCCTCCTGTCCTCGCCATGGGGGCCAAGGCGGGTATGCACCGGTCATCTGGTGTGGGACCCGTACGAGGAATCGTCCTCGTTGAGGGTGTGGACCGAACAGTAAGACGATCCGCGGTCTTCACATCGGCTTCTTGAAGCCGGACGTGAATGTACCCTGCCGTCGTATTGTAAAATACGATCAGCAGGGGTGTGCGGTGCTGGGGTAGGCCCAACTTGTATGTGCGCTTCCGCACAAGCGCGGTTGTATGTTGCTGTCAGCAGGGCTGCCTGCTGCTCGTACCAGGTATGAACGTCCATGCCTGGTGGGATCACATATGTGAACTGTGATAAGTCATGTCCAAACATAAAGGAGGGACCCCTTTGTGTGGACGTGCCGATGTGTCCGGGTTGGGAGGTCGAGGCATTGACCCCTACCGGAGATGGGATTGGGGGATTTGGGTTATCCGCAGTGTTGTTTTGGTGATCAGTCATGATCTTGAGAGAGGGAAAAGGATGGTTGAGAAAATGCTAAGAGTAGCGGTGGGCGCCAATGATGAAACAATGGTTAACCGGGCAGGGTTAACACACTGGTCTCGTCAAGAAGGGTTAATCCCTTCCTCTCGAGGATCGCTGGCTGGATCACCGGTGGTTGATCTCCTGCACAAGGAAACAAGCCGTGACTCGTAACAAGGAGGATGGGGTGGGGGGTGCTCCTTGTTACCACTCTCCGGCGTGAGAATCAGTAATTTGCTTGGGAAGCAAAGTAAGATAGTAGTAGTAGTGAGAGAGTTTTTGAAGAGATACCTCAAACTTGGTTTGGGGTTGGTATTTATAGCCGAGGAGTGAAGGAGGAGGATGATGGATGGACTGACGACGTGCTGCACCTTTGCAGGTGTGTCAGGCTTGTCGGTTGTGGAGGTTACGCCACGTCAGTCCATTGCTTACGTAGCTCTGACAGGTAACTGCCATTGGTGCCACTTGCACTGTGGTGTCAGTCCCACTTGTTGAGTGCATAGGATGCGGTGCAAGCCGCATCGCTGCATGCGGTAACGTCTGAGATTACCGCGTCTCCTACTTGTGATCAAGAAATACGCGAGATGCGGTGCTGGCCGCATCGTCGTCCGCGGAGACTATTTGCCTGCATCCCTTGTCATGACGTAAATGTCCATATGGTGCGGTGCCAGCCGCACCGTTATGTTCATCTTCTTCTATGCCTAAGGTAAGGCTTTCTTGTATTGATAGAAGTGTTCACTGGACGCGGTGCGAGGCCGCATCGCTGTGAATACTTCCGTTTTCATACACCAGATGTGATGTTATGTCGCATCACTCTACCGTTCTCATGTTCCATGTAAGTCCTCCTTCGTTACTAGATAGATTGGATTCAACCCTTGTGCCGACGCGTTCTCGCATGGGCACAAGTAGGTTGTTAGCTGGTGGGGGTTTTGATAAGGGTAATGGTCACTCGCGGTCGATGCTGACGCGAGATCTGGGACCATACCCCTTCAGCTAACTTGAAAGAATTCGTTGATTGTTGATGCACAATTAGGGATAATCTGCACAACTAGGGCTAATCGGATTAGCGATTCATCACAATTCATCAATCGTCAGAAATCAAGCGCCACTCCACTATTTTGTAAGTGTAGTCGATTAAGTTAATACGACTGTTATTATTAGACTCATATTGTAAGTGTAATCGATTATGTTAACACGATTATGTTAACACGGCCGCACTAGTTTGCAAGTGTATTCGATCATGTTAATATGCCTGTTATCATTAGATTCAGATTTAATATTCCGTAAATAAAAATTTAATAGATCTATTATTAGTTTCATACCTGTATTATTAAGAACTGTGTTTCATATGACGGATGTTATACAAATGATGATGATATACAAATGAGTTTGAAATGCTCAACTTATTAGATTCATGCCTGTATTAGTTTCATATAACTGATGTTATACACGTGATGATGTTATACAAATGAGTTTGATATGCTCGGCAACACGAAGTTCGAATTGATACATTTATAATCTAAGTTTGTTTGTAAGTTAATGCACATGTGCATAATTATCAACACATATGTAGTTTGTTTGATTTATTTAACATAATATTAAGGTAAGTTTGTGTAATAAACATTTGTGCAATTGTGCATTGCTCGTCGCCAGTGTACACAAAACCGTATATCAAGGTGTTTCACATACACGTGCACATGTGCATAGTGTACACAGAACCGTATATCAAGGTGTTTCACATACACGTGCACACGTGCATATTTGTTTTTTATTTCGGCATTATGTAATTAAAAAAAAGACACTATCATAATTAATAATAGAACATGATCATAAAGTAACATTGTGAGAAATACAGCTATGTAGTGTTAAATATAGGAGTATCACGTACATATGTA
The DNA here is from genome assembly GCF_002127325.2 of Helianthus annuus. Classification (NCBI taxonomy): domain Eukaryota; kingdom Viridiplantae; phylum Streptophyta; class Magnoliopsida; order Asterales; family Asteraceae; genus Helianthus; species Helianthus annuus. Next base: position 13,135,530 of record NC_035447.2, on the reverse strand, counting down.
TATATATGCACATGTGCATATGTTAATATGCATGTGTGTACATGTTATTATGCACATGTGCATATATTGCGATTGTACATATGTTAAAAAACGCATATGTGCATATTTTGTATGTCGACGATTATAACGACACATGTGTACATATTTTTTATATGTGCATATGTTGATATGCACATGTGCATATTTTGTATGCTTACGATTATAATGACACATATGTGCATATGTTGTTACATTGATGAATGTATCATAAATTAGTTGATGAATGTATCATAAATTAATGTTGATGCACACGTTACTTGTAGATAATCAATGGAGAAAACGCAAAAGAAAGTAACATTTGTACTGAGGTCAATAGATGAAGGATCAACAAGGATGCCTGACGCGGCTGAAGATGAATACAAGAATGATAAGCCAAAAGGTTATAGTTTGTTAATTATATAGTATTTTTATTTATTTTTTGTATTGTTATTTTAGAATATGGGTACATGCACATGTGCATGAATGTTTTTAAAAGTATTTTTTCTTGTTTAACCATTACAAATTGAACTGTAGGCATATTGAAAAGGCAGACCAGAACGAAATCTAAGGATGTCAGTATAAGGAAAAGTAAACGAAAACATAACGAAACAACTGGAGATGTCGAAGGAGATAAAGGTGTTGAAGGAGTCCATACCAGGAATGAAGGAGCTCGTACTAGGAATACAAGGTCTGTAAAATCAAAAAGCACGCCAGCGGGAAACGACGGAAGCACGTACGAGGTGGATATGGAAGATGTTGATGGTATGTGTTATTAAAATAATTAACCGTACTTTAAAATGCATATGTGATTATTTAAAATGCATATGTGATTTATTGATGTAATTTAAAATGCATATGTGCTTATTTAAAATGCATTTGTGATTCTTTGAAATGCATTTGTGATTTATTGGTGCACAAACGTGGGTTTTATAATTATTTTGTTTTTAATTGTCTGCACATGTGCATCGTAATGATTTATTAAAAAGAAAACATAATGCATTATAAAACAGAAACTAAACAGAAAAATGCAATGCATTATTAAACAGAAACGAAGAACAGAGCAGTTATAACAACGAATAAGACAGGAGCCAGAACGAAAAAAAGCCAGCGATTCAAAGATCTTTTCGGGCAGTTAAATGGCGTTCCATGCGTACACGTTTATCACCGCATCAACTTCCGAGGGGGATAAACGCAATGTCAAACAAACAGAAGCAGACAGTACAAAACATGGGGTTCGGGAGTATATTAAAGATCAAAACAGACAGCATACCAGGAAGACTGGCACATTTTGTAGTAGATAAGTTTAACCAAAGAGATATGGTGATTAAGCTGAGTGTAGGTAATATAGAGGTCAACGAAAATGTAGTAAGCGGGTTGTTAGGATTAAGAAACGGTTGGGGTTGTGCTGAATTATCAAAGAAAAGAGAGCAAAAAAGGGAGAAGTAAGGACAAAACAAAGAAAAGTGAAAAGAATGAGGAAACCAAAAAGCACGACGAGGAAGAACAAGTGAACATCGTTACAGGGACAAAGAAAGGGAAAAAAAAGAAAGGGAAAACACGCAGAAAGAAAGAGGTAAAAGGTAAGGAGGATTTAAAAGGCAAAGCAATCGATATAAACGAAGAAGAAGGAGATGATGAAGATGAAAGTCGTGGGACATATGCCATGTGGACCCATTTGTACAAAGGGTGTCCAATGACACCAAGTAGGATAGTTGAAAGAATATTATGTAATCAAGATGACGACGGGGTATTTTTCAAATATGATTTTTTAGCGTTGTTTATGAACACAATGGTAGAGACAAAGAAAGATGGGACGTGTAAAACCGATTTTCTCGAGTGTTTAAACGAAGACATCGCCGTGGAAAACGTTAACTGGTGCAAATTTATATGCGACACAATCAAGAACAGCAAGGACGGTTGGCAGCGAGACAGCAAGTCCATATATTTCAATGGCGCGCTCACGATTATGGTGGTAAGTTAACTGTCATGTTTGTAAATTGTATAACGTATTATTATTATTTTGTTTATATAATTTTGTAATGTACGGTGACAATGCACATTTGCAGTTGATATATGTGGACCAAACCATATGCGGACATATAAATTCAGTTCGCACAACAAGTCCGTTGTCGTTTTGGACAAAGGACATGTTGAGTATTAGGGAAAAATACGAGATAAAAATGGGGGGTTTGGGAAAGGATTGTTACGAGAAGGATATATGGAGGATATACTTTCCGGCAATGTTTCATTAAAAGGGGACGGATCAGGGGCACATGTGACAGATGTTAAAGGGGTTGGTGTCGATGTCCATGTCAGAGACGTAGATAGGGGAGTAGATGATAAGGGTCCTGTCAAGTCGGATGATAACGGCAAAATTCAACCAGTGTCATTTGAGGTATGTATAATAGTTATGATAATTTGAGAATGCACATGTGCATAATTGGTTATAACGAATAATGTTATTTATGAAAAAAAATGCACATATGCATTAGTATAATAAAAAAAAGGTGGATACAAATACTATGTAATAAATAATAGTTAAAATAAAGTTGATGCACATAAAATGCACATGTGCACAATGGTTTGGTGGTGTCATTAAAGTTAGTAATTGCACTGGTTTTATATAATGCACGTGTGCATAATGAATATAAATAATTCATAACATGTAATGAATATAACAAATAATAATTAGATTGTACATAGTAGTTTTATTACATTTACATGTGCTCGTATTCAGGAGCATATTGGATTAATCAAACAATTGATGGACGAGACATTGAGGACGAAAGCATCGTTAGATAAAAAGTTGGATGAAGCCTGTTTAAAATATCCAAACAACGAGAATGTCATAGAGCTTGTTAGGCAGTATGACAAAGCGTTTAGCGGCGAACATAAGATGTCAAAATTGATAACTAGTACGGGTACAGCTGACGGTAACAAAATAGACAAAGTGTACACCATGACGGGTCATGTGGAAGGAGTGGAAGGATCGATGGAAGGTGCGGGTAAGCTGGCAGAAACGTTGACGGATGCGGACAGAGGTGTCGTTGACGAACAAGTGGAGGGAAAACCGCATGATGAAAAGGAAGTGGATTTTTCGATACCAAGTTTCATGCTGTTATCACAAAGTTCTCAAGGCTCGCTAAATCTAGAAGCCGAATCAAGTGTGCATGGGAATGCTATTGAAGTGAATGAACCGTTGAACGACGATGAGAAACTGATATGGCAATACTTGTTGACGGTTATGGACGATAAACGATGGTAAGTATAATTACGAATGTTGTGGTTTTATTACATAATTTGTATTGACGTTATGACAAATTGAGGTACAAACTTATGTTATAGGGGAGAAAGTAATAAAAAAGGCGATAAAAAGAATGATGACGAGGAGATAGACGTCCAAGAGGAGTTGACGGAGGTGAAGTGGACATTCAAGTAAGTTACATATGCATTACGACTGTTATTACTTGTAATATTAATGTTATCATTATTAAGATTCATATTATTAATTTTGGTTGATGCACGTGTGCATATACAGTTATGCATTATGACATATGGACACCATATGTCATATGAATTATATTATTATAAAATATTGCTCAGAATGCATGTAATATGTTTGATGCACATGTGCATAAGAAAAAACTAATGAAACGTATGTGACGTATGCAGCAACTATATATTTGAAACTCAACACGGATTGTCGACCAGAGCGTTTTGGATAAACACACTTGAAGAAGGAAAGTGGGTCTCTCAGAACGTAATAGATTGTTGGGCGGCACTGTTGAACTATACGGAGAAGAAAGAAAAACCGTCAGGAAAAAGGAGGTTATGGTGCTATACCACAACAATCGTAAGTGTGTCATAAATTATGATTAAAAATAATTGTGAGTACATTAAATAATTTTTTTGTGCATGACGTGTATTGATGTAATATGTGCAGCCAGAGTTTATGCTAAAGGCGAAACAAACAGAAAAAAGGGTGCCTGCAACAATAACATCACACCTGAAAGAGGTGGTTGAGTGTGACAACGAGCTGCTGAAGTTGAGAGATTTCAACATTATAATTGTACCAATGATTGGAAAAAAACACTTCTACATAATTTGTTTTGATTTGGATAACGCAACGGTTGAAGTGGTTGATAACATGCATGAAAGCTTCGCGTACTACAAGATGACATCAGGAAAAGGAACAAGTTTTAGAAGTTTAGGATCGCCTTCTAAAGTGGTAAGTATGTATTTTATATTTAGTGTTATACTTGTGAATAATTATATTGATTTATGACAATATATTTATGCGTTGCAGAAACATTACGTTGTTGAGTATTTGAAGCATGTCGGACACCCAACGGCATCACGCATGGTGAACGCAAGTGTGACAAGAAAGAGGCTGGGATGGGAAACAACTGACAATTTTAATGACTACGGTGTGTTCACTATGCGACACATGGAAGCGTATAAAGGTAGTGACGTTAGCTTTGAATGTGGTTTTAGTACCGATAAAGCTGTTCAGAAGATGCAGCTGAAAAACTTGAGAATGAAAATTGCGACAAAGCTGCTGTTGTCAGATGTAAACGTATACAAAGGAACCGTTATGGAGACGGCAAAGGAGACGATAAATGGAATGAAAGATGAAAGGGTGCTGAAGCTGTTAAACGAAGAGGCGTCGAAACAAGAACAATGTTGGAGGATGCTTAACAAATGGAAAACGGATCAGAAATAGGCCGTGTGTGTAGGTTACAACTTATTTCACAGTTCATGTTGGTTGTTTGGTTATACATTTTACGTGATTGGTTGGTTAGACGTGGGTAATTGTTGTTGTGGTGCGGGTTGACATCAGTAGGTACTTAGTTGACAACTTCTTAGTTGATAATTGCAGTGTGTACTGGTTGATTTGACATGCGCATGTGCATGGCTAGACGTTTTATGTTCTATTACTTCACGTTCTATGTTTGGTTTACATCAGTGGTTACTTAGTTGATAGTTAATCAGTTATTAGTTGATAATAAATCAGTTGATAGTTGGATTATGTTATGGTCGATTTGATATGCACGTGTGCAGTGATATGGTTGAATAACCCATATGCACATGTGCATAAAGTAGTGATATTGTTGAATAACCCATATGCACATGTGCATAAAGTGATATAAATGCATGTTATTAGTTAAACATTTATATGTTTGTTAAAATGTGTAATGTTATGTCGATTAATAAAATAAATGTTGATTAATAAAATAAAACACACAGGTCAAAGTTTAATTTTATATACTTTGTTACATTTGTGTATATTTAACAATTTTTTTTTAATTTTTATTAGTAAAATGTACAATGTTAAACAATATTATATATATAAACAAGTGGTTAAAAAATGGTATATACAACTTGTAAATACATATGCACATGTGCATATGACAAGTTAAGCATCAATATCAACACTGTAAGTCAAATGGGTACTAGTAAAAAAACAAACAAAAATAAACATTGGTAGTCATAATTAGATAAGTCTGGTAACCATAAGTTGTAATATATAATACGTTAATAAAGAATCGCGATCTATAATCAAGAATCACGAGCTATGTTTGATGGTTTGCGACGTCTAGTTGAACGCCTAAGGCTTTGATCAGGTTCAAAAGACTGTTCAGGTTCACGCCTAACATTTGTCTGATCGGGTACTACGGGGGGGGGGGGGGGGGGGTTTGCATGGAGACAGGGTGTTCAGATGCATCGTAGTTAGAAGAATCATAATCATCGATATCATCATTGGTGTCATCGTCGGTGTCGTCGAGATCAACATGAGTACCGTCGGAATCGGAATCAGACGAAGACGAGGCGGGTAGTCCAGCGGCAATAGCAGCAGCACGTTTAGCTGCTTGTGCAGCAAGTTTGGCAGCTTTGATTTTCTCGCAGTTGCAAGAATCGTGGTCATACACGTACTTGTTGCAATTGTTGCATAAGCGGGCGGCTTTTTGTCGTTTACCGGCCTTCTTCCGTTTATCTTTAATGTTTTGACCACCGGGGCCGATCCGTTGTTTTTTGGTCCCACAACCTTTGTTTCTAATACCTTGCGGAGGATGGACACTTGTGCTTAGATTTGAAGGTATGTTTAAGATGTCACTGACGTTTGCAGTTTTTTGAACGGAACGAGGCTGAGGCTCACACGGGAACGATTCAAATACGTGGTTTCTGATGCGTTTGATCTCAGAAGACAATGAACGTAGCTGATCAGGATTGCGTCTGAGTCGGTTTGTGCATTGAGTGACTAAATCCATTATTTCGTTGTGGATGACAGCAAACTCACTGTTGTTAGATGAGTATATGTTAGATACGCTATGAACAGCTGACGGGAGTGCGTCTCGTTTCCAACGTGCAATGATGTAGTGGGACGGTATCCGTTCAATTTAGTGGTAACGGAATATACAGAATACATGTCGACATAGGTATCCAATACGAGTGAACCCAAGACATGTACAACTTACTGTTTGTTCAGGTACATTGAGCGACACCTGCACATGTGCAAACATATATCATAAATATAACAAATACATGAAAGGTAATATGAGCAAGTGAAAAATTTATAATGTATAATAAAATAAACATTTAAATAAGTTCAATGTATATTAAAACAATGGATTCAAATACATTCAAATACACTGATTCAAAAATACATTGTTTGATATATGAATAAGTGAATGACATAAGATAAAATTTGATACATGCACATGTGCATAACAAAAAAAAATAGTCAAATAGACAGTTATAATGGATGTAACATAAGACAAGTTAATCAAACAGACGGTTATAATAGATATAACATGACAAAATTTGATATATGCACATGTGCATAAAAAAAAATAATCAAATAGACATTAGAGAGTTATAAGTTATAATAGATATACTAAGTTATAATATATATACTGATGTTAATATGTAGCAATGGTATATTGGGGTAAGGACATACCTCGAATTCGTTGACATAAGACATGTTTGATTTACAGTGACGAACAGTGTAATTTTTTACGTCCGTCGTTCCATGACGTTCAATCGGCATGCAATGGAACATGCCCATGTATATTTCTTTTCGAACTTCAAGAAACATGGACCATGTATATGTTTCGGACGCGTGTGCCTCTATGCGAAGACCGGTAGATAAGCGAGGGGTCGACATATCGCTTTTAAATTCGAGATCTCGTTGTGTGTGCCGTTGAGCATCGATACTGGTTTCAAAACACATTAAAAATTGGACCAGTGTGTTAGTTTCTGACGAGTTGACTTTAAAACGCGCATTTGAGCTCTCGCATCTTGACGTAGTCTTCATCAAGCAACACATCGGTATCTCTCTGAAATAACAAGGGACCCATTCATGACGTATAGCAAACATCTCACAAAGCCACGGATGATTGTCTAGGTGATATTCATCCATTAACACATGCCATCGTTCTTCGAATGTTTGTGGCGTGATAAATAGATTCCACACAAGCTTATGTATTGACGAACGAAGAGTGGTATTATCAAGGATGTCGTTTGAAATCTGTAGATGAGGAAACATGAATAATAAAAAGTTAGATTATTTAATCACATTATACGGTTTATTTGGAAGCGTGTTAATATTAAAAAATAGAGTGTTTACCTTGGACGGAAGTTTTCTCATTATGTGCCACATGCACAAACGACGGATAGAGGTTGTGAAAACAGTTGATACAACTTGTTTCATTGACGCGTCTTGGTCAGTGAGAACAAAGATTGGTTGTTTCTTATGTGCAGCCAGAAAGGTGTTTAGTAGCCATGTATACGACTCTATAGTCTCGTCATATAACATGCCGGCGCCAAAGATAACACATTTTTTGTGATGATCAACTCCGGTGAATGGCACAAAAATCATTTTGTATCTGTAAATAAAACATATGATATTAAAAAATTATTATTATTTGCACATGCTGAAAAAGTATGGCATCTTACTTGTTGGTGTCATATGTAGCGTCGAATGTACACACATCACCAAAAGCCTCGTAGTTTCGCAATGATACGAAATCAGCCTAAAAGAAAGATCGCAACTCATTGTTAATTATGACACAATCAAAATAGAAATCATTGAGATTGGTAACTCGAGACCTCATGGTATGTAAAAGAATATCAGCATCGCGTTCACCGATGAATGCACGTATGTCTTGAGAGCAATTTTTGAAATCTTCTGTCGTGCCACGAACATTTTGAGGTCCACCTTTAAGTGATGCTTGAATGTTATGTGCAACAGTTGGGCCGATTTTGTTAAGACTAACTTTGTGGATGAACTGTTGCTCCTCAAATCCAAGTTTTCTGTTTTGTTTTAACATGTTGGCGTGATCGCTACTAATCATGCAATGGTTGTGCGCGGCGACAAAACCATATATTGTGTATTGTTCGGTAGCACGATCATATCTCACTTTGATACACGCACGACACTCGGAGACTGTGAATCGGCTTCGCCTGCGTTGTTTCTTGGATTTATCATATATGGTTGGAGCATTTTTGGATGGAGCATTGGGGTCAGTTTCTGGGACCCGTGGTTGACCTTCTCTAGAACATAATATATATCTATGAGTGCATATTTTCATGTTAGGATTGTCATGATATTTTTTGTTCTTTGATGTGCCGATACGTGTAGAAAATCCAGACTGTGTAGCATACGTGTTGTACATCATGACAATATTTTCCCAGTGAGTAAATGTACTGGGTACAACAGGAAGGTATCTAACGTCAACTTGGGGTATCCAATACGGGGTGCCGTTAGGTGTAGCATGTATAGCAGTCGTAATTGTTCCTGTAAGATATATTTAATAAATTAAAAACTAGGGATAAGTTATTAATAAATTAAAAAAAGTGACATAATGTTATACAGACGAATAGTATAATTGTAATTAATATGCACATGTGCATTGGCAATTAATGTACAAAAAAGTTATTTTGTTTTTTTTTTTTTTTTGTTACAATCGTAATGCACATGTGCATAAATTTGCATTGCGATATAATTTGAATTATGATGCATAATTTGTAATATAAGGCAATTAACACAATGAACGCGTGCATATAACATTGAGTATTCATAATGTACATCACAAAACAATTGTAAATGTGCAGTTAATACAATGCACATGTGCATGAAATATCGAATAATCATAATGTACGATATAAAACAGTTGTGAACAATATAAAACAGGTGTGAACATAATACAAATAAGCATATAATTGAACAAGTCACATTTTACATAAAATTAACATAAAATACCTTTAGTTTCAAACCGAATGAATTGCAAGTTTTGATGTTCTGTGCTTGTAGGTGCTGTATCGGTAGATGTGGTGTTACCAGTAGACGTGGTGTCAACTGTGGTGTCAACTGATAACGATTGATCGAATAAATTAGCAGTATCAGAGCCTACATTGCCTCCTACATTGCCTGATGATGTAAACATTGAATCCAGCGTTTGTATTTCAAACCCATGAAGGGTGTGTCGACTTGCAACTGGGTTTGCAGCAGGTAAGGTAACTGGGTTTGCAACAGGTAAGGTATTGATATCAGACGGGCCAACAGCAGAAATAGGGTTAACATTGGCATCAGACGGGCCGCAAATACCAGAATCGAGATGTGGATTATATGCAGGAGATGTTGTATGATGATCATCAGATGCCGTAGGTACAACTCCAACACGAGAAGAGTCAGACGAAGCCATTTGTGACCGAAATCGGAATCCAAACGTCGTAATCAGTATCCCAATCGAATCCCCCGTAAGATCGCCGTGAAACTCACCGCCGTAGTTCGCCGTCGCCCCATCGCCGATTAAACACAATCTCCAGCGAAACCCTAGATTGGAAACCCTAAATCTTCAACGACGATAGACGATAGTGAACAGGGGCTGAAAATAAGAATGGAGCGCGTGTTTTTTTATTGAATGTCAATTAATTACAAGTTTGCCATGTGTTCACATTGGTTCTCGCGGTTCTCGCAATAAAGGGTGGTTCCTAACGGATCTTTATCCTATATATATATATATATATATATATATATATATATATATATATATATATATATATATATATATATATATATATATATATTTAAATAGTAAGGAACGACGTATCAACCATTGTGACACCGGACGCTGTGGCCAAAGTCGACTACTCGACCACCGTCAGCTCCTTGGCTCTCCTCAGATGCGCGAAAATTTGGTATCGTAAACTATACCGAGTACTAGTACCCTTCAGATGCCGTAACGAACCAAATTAATACCTACTGAAACCAATTTCCATCGCATTAGGGGAAGTTCACCAGCTAAAAACAATTGCAATTATTTTTTCTTTTATACGATATTATAAATATTTTAAAATATAGTATAAAAGAAAAAAAGATTTTGTCATAATATTTATAAACCATTAAAACCCTATGCCTTTGATTTTTTTAGTTATTATAATTATTATAATTACTTTTGTACATATTTGATTTTTTGCTTATTGTTTTTAATGTACAAATGTTTTATAAAAATGCGAGTATGCCGTTGTAACGTGTTTATTTTTTTATCTACGTATAGATATAAATTTTATTAAAAACTAGGGATGTCCAAAAGCTCGCGGCTCGAAGCTCGCTCGGATTTAGCTCGAAAAAACCTCACTCGATATGGCTCGGTTTGTCTTGATATTTTATTTTTTATATACATATAATGTATTACAAAAAGTTGATTATTATTTGCATGTATTTAGGAGTGCAATTGGATATCTACGACATATTTGGGTGTTGATATCATGCTAATTAATGAACTTATATTGTATTTTGTTGAAATTTAAAACTTGTTTTGTGTTTAGTTGAAGTATGTTATTTTGAACTATTAAATAATATTTTAAACTATTGAATTTTGAAAAATGCGTATTAATTCTTCTTTCTAAATTCGAGCCTAACCAAGTCGAGCCAAGCCAGCTCGATTAAAAATTAAGGCGAGCTTGAGCTTAGATTTTTCAACTCGGTTTCAATTCGAGCCAAGCCGAGTTGACTTGGTTTATAATCGAGTCGAGCCCAAGCTTGCCCTGGCTCAGCTCGGCTCATGAACAATCCTACTAAAACCGAGTTATAAATCATAACGTGTAAGTGATCGAAACACAAACATAAATGTCATCCATTTAACTACATTATGATGTAGTTTTTTTTCTTTTATAAGATTACGCGTGTTTACCATTTTTTGTTATTTTGATAATATAATATAACGTCTTATAAGTTTCAAATATACAGTTATATATGCTTATTTTTATCTATGATTAGAGTCAAATCTAATTGTTTGTTTGTTCTTTGTCGTGTTAATTTTTATGGTTTTCTCGACATGGTGTATTTAGTAGTATGATACAACGTTTTATAATTTCGAATATACCGTTTGGTCGTGCTTTTTTTATCCACGATTCCAAACATAGTTGGTTTTTTCGTTTACGTGAAAATTGAACTGGTATCGACCAAACAACACTAGTACTAGTATCGTATTCATTTTTATTGTTGTCTCGACGTGGCGGTACATACGCTATAGCGAATGCCGGTACGACAGTACGGTAATGTTAAGTGACGAACTAACTGATGCCGGCTAAACATTGATGTCGGTATTAGTATTCGTTTTTGTAGTTTTCGATCAATGTAAAACACGTATTGATATCCCAACGAGTGTATCTCTTTCGGCTGCTATACCGAACGCTGGTATCATACTGGTACAGCAACAAATTGAATCAATACTGGCAGAAAACTCACTCCGAAATCCAGAAAATCTCATTACCTATATATTAAAGGTACGACAATAATAATCATATAAAAAGACACTTAAAACGTTTAAATCTGATCCGCCAATTGATTCAATACCAAGTTGTCTAGCACATTATATATGCTGTAAAACTTGTCGTTTTCTTTATGGTTTAAAATCCTATCTCAATACAAAAGTTACTTCATTATTTTTTATTCATGCCAATAATTTGACACGAACTTGTATTTCATGTAATAAGAGTAGTACATTACCATGTATTGGATATTGACTCATTCAAGTCAAGAAAAGACGTTCTCATTCAAGTCAGAACAAGACGTTATATTGGTTCAAATCGACTGACCAAAAATCAATGTACAGCATATAAATAGTCACCACCCACCCCAAAAGACGTGCATGGACCACTTGATATATACATGTATATCTATATCCATATGTATATCTGTATCCATGTTCTAAAATATAATTTAAAAACCATATAATAGGCTTTCGTATAAAAAAACAAATATATTTATATAGGTAGAGGATCCTGTAAAAAGTCCAACTTTTGTGAAAAGTATGAGAAATAATTTGGGAATGACAAGTGTCCCTTATCCTAATTAATTCAAAAGGTTATATTAGTAATTGTCCATTCTTATCAATTAATTGATTTCCAAAGATAACTGCCAAAAATATCAGGCGACATATTAGGGATGTGATTCGAATTCGATTTGTTCTATACATTTAATTGTTTACGGTAAGTTCTTGTTGTAGTGTTATATTCCCCAGTCAATAGTGTTATATTATGTATAGGTATCTTTAATCTCCTTTTCATAGTGTTTTATCCCCATCAACAGTGTTTTATTTATGTATAGTGTCTTACAGTAAACAGATAGTGTTATATCTTCCTATAGTGTTTTATCATGTAATATATTGTTCCTTTTCATAGTGTTTTATCCCCATCAACAGTGTTTTATTTATGTATAGTGTCTTACAGTAAACAGATAGTGTTATATCTTCCTATAGTGTTTTATCATGTAATATACTGTTCTTTATAGTGTTATAAAAAGTTGTTGTGAAGAAAATCGAAGGATTTATTTCAGTACGAGAAATTCGTTGATTTTTTAGGAGATTGATGGGGGTTTTGAAACAGTTACCATAAATTCGCTGATTTATAGGAGATTGATGGGGGGTTTGAAACGGTTACCATATTTGAAACGTTGGAAAAGTCACTATTGCCCTTTAATTTTACATAAGGTCCTTCTAATTAAAACACAATTTACATTTTATACTCTATTGATCTCAACCATTAGATCAAATATCCAATGGTTTAAAACACTTCTTACACTTCTCACATTTTAGACACTTTTTACCATATCCCTACCCTATTTATATAATAAGGGGTATGTTCAAATATATAACCAATTTTAATAGAAAAATGTAAGTCATATATATTTTACTATTACATAGCGTTTGATAGATATAATCAGAGGTAGAAAAAGCAGGACAAGTGCGATACGTAACGATTGTATGTGACATGGTTAAAACGTACAAAATGTAAAAAAAATTGTATATGCGTTTTATCCAAATTTTCTACTTAACATTAGTTTTTAAGTTAACATCATCATTCCAATAAATAAATAAATGTCTAAAAAATGCAAAAATAACTACAGACAAAAATGGATGTATCAAACTATCAATATACAGAAAAAAAAAACTTTGTGAATATAGAAGTTTTAGAACATTATTCCAAGAACAGCTAGCATTTCTTTTATGATAAAGTAGAAAATCTAAGAGTAGATTATGAAATGAATTGGTACACCCGGATGGTGACAGAAGTAAAGAGAGATGATGTAGACCCTTGTTGTTTGGCTCACCATAACTTTAATAGAGGGTCCCACCAACAAGTTTTACTGAGTCCTCTTCAAAACTTTCTTTCACCACTTCCCCCTACCACCTTTAATTCCCTCTATAAATTGCACCCCACCACCTATTCATTCCACACACACACAATTTACAGAAAGACCCTGAAAGAAAGAAAGAAAGAAAGAAAGAAAACATAATAATGGCAACATTCCCAGTTGTGAACATGGAGAAACTCAATGGAGAAGAAAGAGGTGAAACAATGAACCTCATCAATGATGCTTGTGAAAACTGGGGATTCTTTGAGGTATGAATGTATGATATATTATATAATATAGCCATATAGGGTCCTGTTATTCCCACATCCTAAACGGCCATAAAACGAATCCTCAAACGAGAGTTTAAAGTTTAAACGTAGGAGTTTAAAGATAGGGGCCATGATGCAAGTCCTAACGTCTGATTTGTTTGTATTGGGTTCGCCCTAATTAGTCCGTTTTCTAGGTTAACCTAGCTAGTTTTTTTTTTCTATTTACCCTCTTGTTTTCCTTTGTTTATCTACTATTCACTTTTCGTTAGTAAAAAACCCTATCCGTATTCTCTCTAAGTATATTATTGTTAATTAACAATAGGTATATATACTAATGAGTTGAATCCCTAGTAAAAAACCTTAGCCGTATTCTCTTTATGTAAATTATTGTTAATTAACAATATGTATATATACTAATAAGTTGAATAAATCCCCAGTAAAAACCTTAGCCGTATTCTCTCTATGTATATTATTGTTAATTTACAATTTACAATATGTGTATATATATATATATATATATATATATATATATATATATATATATATATATACATGATACTAATGAGTTGAAGTATGAAGATTGTGAATCATGGGATATCAACTGAGCTTCTGGACACTGTGGAGAAGATGACAAAAGGGCATTACAAGAAGTGTATGGAGGACAGGTTCAAAGATATGGTTGCTAGCAAAGGCTTAGAAGCTGTTCAGAATCAAATTGATGATCTAGACTGGGAGAGCACTTTCTATATCCGCCATCTACCCGAATCCAACATTTCTGAGATCCCTGATCTCGAAGACGAGTATAGGTACTTTAATTATATATTAGTTAGGATTTATTGTAATTAACTCTATCATATATGTTGTTGATTAATAATACATAATACCTTACGGAATTTTTATTTATGATGGTATATGATAGGAAGGTGATGAGGGAATTTGCTAAAGAGCTAGAGAAACTGGCAGAGAATATTTTGGACATATTTTGTGAGAATTTGGGGTTAGAGAAGGGTTACTTGAAGAAGGCTTTCTATGGTGCTAAGGGTCCCACTTTCGGGACCAAGGTCAGCAACTATCCTCCATGCCCTAAGCCCGACCTTATCAAGGGTCTCCGGGCCCACACCGATGCGGGTGGCGTCATCTTGCTCTTTCAGGATGATAAGGTCAGTGGACTCCAGCTCCTTAAAGACGACAAGTGGATTGATGTACCGCCGATGCACCATTCCATTGTCATTAATCTAGGTGATCAGCTGGAGGTACGTTATTATATCCTTATATATAGTTGATTAATAATACATAATATCTTACGAGGTTTTTATTATTTCTACATCAGGTGATCACTAATGGAAGGTACAAAAGTGTGATGCATAGAGTGATTGCTCAGCCAGATGGGACCCGCATGTCGATAGCATCGTTTTACAACCCTGGAAGTGATGCGGTCATCTATCCTGCGCCACAACTAGTAAACAAGGAAGAAGAGAAGAGCAACATTTACCCCAAATTCGTGTTTGAGGACTACATGAAGCTCTATACCGCGGTCAAGTTTCAGGCAAAGGAGCCTCGGTTTGAAGCTATGAAGACCGTGGAAGATAGGGTTAACTCGGGCCCGATTGCAACGGCTTAAGGTCAAGGAACCGACGATAAATATGGTGTTCATGTGTGCGTGTGGGTATTTAGTTAAATAAAGTTACGAGGTATTATACGTAATTAAAAAAATGAAATGTGTTGGGCGTATGTATATTCATAGGTCTTGCTATGAACGGTTTGTAGAACACCATATCTTGAAACACAGTAATGAAATATATAGTTGTGTATCATTTCTGCATGTTCATATTCTAAACCTCTCTATGTTTAAGCAATAAAGTGCAAACTACCATGAAACATGCATATAGATAATCCATTAGGATAAATAAAATCTTACAACTACAAGCAAAGCCAATAAGGTAACTTATCATTATGTGACATTGTTACAAGTCATTTCATTAATAAATAATCGATGATATAACCATTATTTAACGATATTGTATTAAACCTTAGCTTAAAGCATCCCCGATTAGGGATCCTACTAACCCTTAAAATTGTGTATGGTATTTATATCATAATTTTGGTGTGTTTTTCATATAATACATTTATTATTGAAGGGGGTGGCTTGTGTAACGTCAATAAAAAAGTGATATCATAGAATACATTTATTATTGAAGGGGGTGGCACACCGCCGGAAGGGGTGGGAAAGGGGGTGGCGTGGTTGTGACACCGACGTGGAATCAGCCTCTATTGTTCACTAGTCGGATGGACTTTATAACCAATATATTTAAAAATACTACAAATTAAATAACACTCCAAAGACTATAAAACCATGATTACGATTATGGCATAATCTTCAGACATGATATCAAATCAGTCATTCAGTGATTTTTCTTACCTTTGAATTAATGGTCAAACATGTTCGAATCCAGACAAAACATTTCTTGTTGTGCCGCGCACACACACAAAGATGTTTTAATTGGGCCAAGACTGTGGTGTGGTGGACTGAAACTTTAGTGGCCCACAAGATGTGGACTCTGTCTATACCACAACTAAAAAAATACAAATTAATTATTTTATAATTAGGGGATGGAGAGCTATTTAATCTATTATGCATTGTGTGGTGACATTGATAGTCAAAAGATAAGTGGGTACATGCACCAATCGGTTTTTATCCCGATTGTTGAGTGTGATATGTTCTTAGGTCTAAGGCTTGATGCAAAACTATTATCGAGTCAGAGGTCTCATTGGAAGCAGTCTCTCTATTTCTACGGGGTATAGGTAAGGCCGTCTACCATCCTCAGACCTTACCTTAACTTTTTTATCGGTGGGATTTGCTGAATATGATGATGATGAGAGTTATTTAATCTATGATTGATATAAAATTTTTGAACAATTTAACGTCTCTGTTAACGGCAACTCACACACTCTAATTTTACTATTAAACTACATCTTTTTGTACACCACGGGTAGGGCAGTAAACGAATTGAACGTAGTCTTGTTCATCTTCGTTCGCTTAGCATATCGAGCGAAAATTCTTGTTCGTGTTCATTCATTAAGGAATTGAACTTGTTCACGCACGGTTCATGAACACAAACGAACATATACCATTAAAGTAAAAAAAATGCATTCTTAATCCCAAACATTAGACATAATCACCTTGTTAAGCACTTGATATGATAATCATAAACATAATTATCCCATAATAAAGGCACACATTAGACACAATAAGCATAAACATAATTATCCCAAAAAGATCTTTTAAAGATCAAAGTTTCTAATGACTAAACACTTATGAACGTGATTTTTCTTCGTGTTTATTCAATTAATTAATCGAATGAAATTCTTTGTTCATGTTCATTCATTTATTAAACAAACGGACGTAAACGAACTTCCCGCCGAACGGTTCACAAGCGATTCATTGAACGTTCGGTTCGTTTACAGCCCTAACCACAATGATTGAACCATCACCACTTTGTTAACTAGGCCAAAGCCCCTTTGGTTTTCTGTTTACCATCGTATAAAAAATGTCTTGTAGAACATCCTGATTCAGTCAGTGACAACTAAGTTGGACTTTCTTTGATATATATAGTTGGGTGAGCTAGATTCAACCCATGGTTCTTTTGTTACACACATATATTGTGCCTAAAAAAAGCCTGATTAGAAGGAAGAACAATAGGTTACACATTGTGCTAGATGAAACAACACAAATAACTAGATTAACAACTTACACTTGTATTACAAGTTATATTGATTCCTAAAGATTAATTACCAAATGGTTCAAATGTTGTGAGGCCAAGTGGCTATGCTTGTGGTCAAACTGAACTATCCCTTGTGTTATGCTTGTGGTCAAACTGAAGTATCCCTTGTGTTTTCAGTCATCTTTGCACATGATGGATAACTAATTTACGATAAGCCGATAGTTTTGTTGAGTAACCAAAGTGTGAGAGACATTTCAAGAGCAAAAATTGTATGCAGATATGTCCTGTCGAGCATGAAACCGAACACTGTGATCCCAGCCTTGTTGTTCTCCAAGTATGTCACTGCAACATGAATCATATTTAGAAAATTGGGTGGGATCTAAACAAAATTCTTGATGGGATTAATGTTTAAAAGGAACTGAACTCACCTAAGGCTTGTCTCTTCTGGTATGAGACTGTATGCCTATAAATTGGAACTAACTTTGTGTTCTCCAATTTGTCATCGTCTCCTTCATCATCGGAATCTGTCTGATTCAAAAGGTAATTATTTGTTTCTGAAGTAATGTTAGTCTCTTCGGTTGGACCCATGTCATCAAATGAGTCAATGGTGGCACAAGTGTGCCATTTGGCCGCCAAGCTTGTCACAGACTGAGCCTTGTGTGTGATCTTTGCTGCATTTCGTAGGCATATGAACAACCCGCTCACAAGTGTAATGGAGCATAGCTGCACCGTAAAATGATGATGAGTTATATTATTATTATTATTATTATTATTATTATTATTATTATTATTATTATTATTATTATTATTATTATTATTATTATTATTATTATTATTATTGTTATTATTATTGTTATTAGACAAAGTTAAAGATAAATGATAAATCAAATAATAACAACTAGTAACTATTAGACAAAATTAAAGATACCGCGAGTTCTCCAGCAGTGGAAATATTGACATGTGAGCCGGCACGAGTTGTGACAAGCAAGGAAGCAAACTGGCTCGCTGTAACCAGGATGAGAGTGGATAACACAAAGCCGCGAAACCTATGGCTTATGATACGGAGGGTTCTTCTGATTGTAAGGTGTTCCATCAATATTAAACCGACATCTCCTTGGTTCTCAAACACTTTAGCAAAATCTTCGAGCCTGAATATTTGCATAGATAATGTAAGCTTGAAGAGCATGCACACGAGGAAGAAAAGTGCGGTGCGGTATAGCCATGACCCTACAAGCAGTATGCAGGCCAATGTGTGGCTCAAGCAAATATTGTAGACGTAAGGTATTTGATGTGCTCCAGAAACAAACCACCATATCTTGTAAGTAGCATTTGCAATGAAACAAGGTATCACAAATGCATAGAAAAACTTCATTGCTCTCTGCATAAATCAGTGTACAGTCATGATGTCAATTTTTATTGCTAAATAGTTCTTATAAGGCTATCGATGGATTACCGACGCCCACACTAAACATCGTTTGTGTGGGTGGGAATCTTGTCGAAAAATCTAATAAAATATTACCAACGGATTACCGAGAGACAACCCGTCAATAACATGGCCATCCCTAGGATTTTGACACCCTTTGCGACAAGTAAAAAATGCCCCCTTAAAATAAATTTATATATAATATAAAACCAAAATTCGTTACTAATACCATTAATGTTATAACAATAAACAAACCAAAATCACTATAGTAAATTGACTTATGGAATAATGATACATGGTTATTGACTTATAGGCCCCTCTCTAGAACACAAGATTTATGTGGTCACCCATCCTGCACACCCTCTAAGATGTCCCTGACTCGATAACGGTTTCTCACCATATTTACAACATTTGAAATTTAGCCATAGTTTTTACAAAAAAAAAATTATAATAATAATTGGCTTTTTTCGTTGGTAATTACTGACATAATCTTTTAATCAGTAATTACCAACAGAATCTGTTCGTTAGTAACAGACCATATGTAAATGTAATACTCATTTGTTTAGTAGTGAACGGTCTAAAAACGTACATGAAGCTGATCGGAATACCCACGGCGGACTTCATCACTAACATAAGACATCTTATCAAGGAACAAAAATCGCCTGAGACCATACTTTCTAGAGAAAGACAAGAGGCTAAGGAACGAAACAGCCGATAACACCGAGAGTGACGACTGTACGATCAAATCATACGGGCGACGGTGGTTGTAATCACATGTAGAACACTGAAACGCCAAGTGTGACAAAAGCGGTACACAGATGGTTAAAAAGAAGAAGATGGACCATGAAAGACCAGCTTTCCATGGGTTTGACTGGTCAACAAAAACCCACGAAAAACCCTTGGATTCGAGAGTGTCAATAATCCGGTAATTTGATTTTGTGTTGTGTTTTGTTGCTGCCAGTGTTTCTTTTGAATCAGCCATTGAAAAGAATCAAGAGTTAAGAGATTGTGTTTGTGTTTGTGGTGAAAGGTGGTGATAGATATTATTATATTATTATATACACACGTGTGTGTAGAGAGAGGACTTTATATATTTTAGGGCTTCAAACAGTTGAAGTAACTTTTAATAAGTGTCATGAAATGATATGGAAAAAGTTGTATCTACGTGTGAGTAACATGTGCGGCCAGACTTATTTTACAGGCAAAAAGAAAACAAAGTAGTTACCGGTAATTTATATTTGTATAAAAGTATATTCAAATTATATATTTAAATTAAATAAAAGAGTAAATTAATTACATATATGATTTGTTGATACGTCAAATTTCATGCTTAGTTTTGAGAATTTGGATTATGGTACCTAATGTTCCAATTCATCATCATGTCTTAGTTTCATAATATTTATGCCCTGCTTACGGTGTGTGCATATAATGTATATATGTGTGGGTCCTCATGGGGCAAAAGTGAAATTGCATTAATTTTAACGTTATTTTACTAATTTCGTGAAAATAACGTTAAAAGCGGCTTAACGGCGGACGACTAATCATGCATCATGTGGTAGCGTTGATAGCCGAAAGACAAGTGGGCACATGCATAACAGTTAAAACAGACATCCATAACATGAATGAAAAAATGCGACGATCAAGTATTTAACAGCCAAGACAAACAATACTTTCTTGAGCATAAGGTCGGAACACATACCATAGATGACATAAAAAATGTTTTTGGTCTTCGTTAATAATTAAGTTAAACTAGTATTAAGCACCCCCACGTTGCGGCGGGGGCGAACACCAATGCCACACTACTATCAACGACCACTAACATTAAAGTTGCGGCGTGTTAATACAAAGAAATTAAACCAAAACGTAAAACATATAAAAAAATAAGTAAGTCGATCTAGGACCCCGAGCGTTACGATAAACCTGTCAAAAGGGAAAAAACAGACGGCATAAAAATGTTTTACCACACACACACGTTGCGCCGTGTTTAAGCAACATGTACAACTTATAAATGCGCACACTTGACAACATTTGCAACTTATAAATGCACACACTTTTTGCTAAATGATAGTGTATAAATAAATTAATTAGTATAAAATATCACTAAAGCTACATATACAACTATAAATGCGCACTTATTTTTTCAAAATAATAGTATATACATATTCTAATTAAAGTAAATAAAATAAACGTATCAATAAAGAATTATAATGAAGGTGAATAAAAAAGGGAGAAATAATAATAATACGTAAGTGGTGAGAGAGATGGAAACCGGTACGATGAGGTGTAGACTCGTGACTAAATTAAAAGGGTTTTTGGTAGGTGGTGAGTTGGGTTCAATCATTCAGATCTTTAATGTTTTCCTGTTCTGTGACTTACGTCTACTTTGCCTTTTTTATAATTGAAACTACATTGCGTCCTTTAGTTTGGAGATAAATAACATAACATAAAATAAAAATAAAAATATTAAAGAGGTTTTAACATGAGAAGTGTATGAACTTATGAGAGTACATAATTGATCAATCCTAATCAATTGCTGAAACATTAGAGGGTGCCATGTTTACAAAACGTCCACACACCCCCCTAAAAGTATCTACACACCCTCTAACCCTAAATGACCCTCATTGCCCAATACGTCTTAAACTGGCCCCATCCATACGCCCCTCATTGCCCAATACGCCTCAAACTGGCCCCATCCATACGCCCCTCATTGCCCAATACGCCTCAAACTGGTCCCTACCATCTAATTAATGCCAATCATTGGGTATCAGCCAATGATTACCAATGATTGGAGTGTGTGAAATTTTGATAGAGTATTTGTATGAGGAAATTGTTAAATATTAAGAAAATTAATTATTTTTTTTTTATAAAATGTTGTTATAAAAAAATTGTGTTAGTATTATAAAAACTTCATATTTTTATGAAATGAATTGTGTACATTATAAAATGGCAATTTTTTATAAGTATTACTAAATGTCAATTTTTTTATAAAACGAATTGTATATATTATAAAATGGTAATTTTTTATAAGTATTATTAAACGTTTTATTAAATGTCAACTTTTTTATTTATCAATTATTATTATGTGTTTAATTTTATTAAATGGGTTCATTATAACGTTTTATTAAATGTCAACTTTTTATTAAGTCTCGTGTTGCGGATGCTATTAGTAATGGCAGGTGGGTATGGCCAGAAGCTTGGAGGGACGAGTACCCTATTTTGTTTCAACTCCGCCCTATTAGTTTGAATACTATGCAGGATAAAGTCTTATGGATGAATACAAATGGCAAGCTAGTCCCCTTTTCGTCTAAGGAGGTATGGGAAACGATCAGAGCTCGTGATCAGCGAACGCTTTGGTTGTCAATTATCTGGTCTTCATTCAATATTCCCAAACATGCATTCATGTGTTGGCTCATTTTTAAAAAGAAACTCTGGACCCAGGACCGAATTTTACGATGGAACCATACAGTCACGGGCTCGATGAATCAGATGTGTTGCCTTTTATGTTATGCAGATTTAGAAACTCATGACCACTTGTTTTTCGATTGTTCGTACTCGAAATTAGTGTGGGGCAAAGTGAGAAGTAAAATTGGCATGGATTCGGTTACTGAAGCATGGGAGGATATAATTTCCAGGCTCGTTTCAACAGCTAGTTCGAAATCGGTCTATGTGGTTGCTAGTAGATTGGTTGTGGCAGCAGCAGCTTATGCTATTTGGAGTGAAAGAAATACGAGATTCTTCAGCAACAGGTTGAGACCCCTGGAACAAATTGCCGATGGTATTATCAGCACTGTAAGAGCAAAATTAATCTCCTTCAAGTACATGCAAACTTCTAATGTTAAGCGGTTTTTGGAGGAGTGGAAGATGGATAAAGAAGATTTCTTAGATGAAGAGTGAAGACCAATTTATGTTTACTTTTTGATGTAATTGGTTGTTTTGTTTTGTCAGTGTTGCACTCTTAGTGGTATGCCTCTAAGAGAACTAGGGAGTATTTCAGCTCCCTACTTGTTTCTTTTGGTATTTTATAAAATCACCGGGGTAAACCCTTTACCCAAAAAAAAAAACTTTTTTATTTTTCAGTTATTATTATGTGTTTAATTGTTTCCATAACGCAATGTGTATGTTAAAAAATGTCAACTTCTTCTGAAAGTCTTTAATTGTTTTTCAATTGTTGTTTATTAACCATAACGCAACAAGAAACATAATTCAAAATGTAATTAAAAATCATTTTATATTAATACACAAAACATGTAACTTTGATACAGAATGTAACGACTAAACCCTAAACCCTAAACCATAGATCGATAATTGTTACATATTTTTTAATTCCTATATAGGAAAATGATGGGTGCAGCTAGCATACACAATTCAAAGACAGCCCGACTGTCTTGAAATTGCGTACCGAACCCTACCTTCCAATGGGATTCTGCTTCACATCTACCACACTGAGATGGCACAAGGGATCAGGAGGTTGGAGCAGTGGAGTCGGCATTTCGTTTATTAACCACCGTCCAGTCTTCCGCGCCTTCTTGGGATGGTGAGCGAAGTCGCATTCCCGTTGGTCGAAGGCTAATGAGAACACTAAATGAACTCCTCTCTTGGAAGGACATGTCACGTGGCAAACTGTGTTGGCTAGCGTCACTTGGAGCTGACGAGGCAACAGGCTACTCCGATAACACGTAATCCTAGATCGGCGTTCTAGTGCATGAATCTGAAATACGAACGTAGTTTCTCCATAAGGATTACGCTACCACCACCGTCAAAACACCGACTTTCAATATCCTGTTAATAAAAAATACAATTTAGCATTAGACTCGGCATTCGAAAATATATTGTAAAAATTAAAAAAAACAAAACACCACCACAGTCGACAAACCACCACCACAGCCGAAACACCACCACCGCCACCACAGCCGACCCACCACCATCACCACCATCACCACCACCACCACCACAGCCGACCAACCACCACCACCAACACCACAACCAACCCACCACCACCACCACCACCAACACAGCCGACCCACCACCACCACCACCCCAGCCGACCCACCACCACCACCAACACAGCCGACCCACCACCACCACCACCAACACAGCCGACCCACCACCACCACCACCACCATCACAGCCGACCCACCACCACCCCAGCCGACCCACCACCACCACCAACAAAGCCGGCCCACCACCACCACCCTAGCCGACCCACCACCACCACCACAGCCGACCCACTACCACCACCACCAACACAGCCGACCTACCACCACCCTAGCCGACCCACCACCACAACCCCAACATCACCACCACCACCACCACCACCACCAGCACAACCACAACCCCAACACCATCACAAAGCGCCAAAATAAAACCACAAAAAACAAGGGTAAACAAACCTTGAATATTCCGACCGTATACACCGATACGAGAGCGAAAACTATACGAGAGACGCCTGTGGTCCCCTTCCGGATTGTCATCCTGTGGTCCAGAACTCCTCCAAAAAATAACTTTTAGATTTGGATATTGTACTTGTTCTCGGATAAAGTATAAAAGGGAAGGTGAAACTGAACTTCAATGAGACCCGTATGGGTCGATGAGAGGCATATGCAAGTGGGGTGTCATAAATGTCCTGTCAACTTTTCAGAAAAGGTAGGAGGATATGGGTCTCATTGGGCTATACGAGGCATATGGGCTGAAAAGTTATCAGGATCCGTACCCACCATATGAGCGTATGGGCCTATGAGCGACATATTGGTTTGGTTTTTTTCTTTAAAAAAGCTTGTATATGCTGGTTGCAAATGTCGGGTATTTTTGTCATCCTTACTTGCCACAGAAATATACACCATCTTCACAATCATAAATTCACAATGGCTTTTTGCAAATGTGGTAGGACGGCTGCACTAAGAACATCTTGGACTGAAGCTAATCCCGAAAGTCAATTTTACACTTGTCACAGTCTGGTATGTTTTTAATATATATGTTTTTTCATTAAACCTTGTATATTAGTGTTTTTTCGTGTCAGCGTTCTAAGTGCAACTTCTTTGTGTGGGTCGATCCTCCCATGTGTCGTCGGGCATGTGTGGTCATCAAAGAACTGATGGATACGGAGGCTGTGCTGAAAAACGAAGTCAGTTTTTTGAGAGAGGAGGTTCGAATTTATAAATTGCAAGAAGCGGAATTTGAAGAATTTCATTCAAGTGTTGTTCGTAAGAGGGAACGTTGGTTGATAATCAATTGGATTTTTTTTATGTTGTTTGTCTTGTTATTTTTCATTGTTAGTATGTAAGTTTATGCAAGACATGTAATCGAATATTAGTACATGTAATCGAATATTAGTTATAAATGCAGTTTTTATATATATTAAGTTTTAAAAAAATGTAATCGAATATTGTGTTGTTTGTCTTGTTATTTTTCATTGTTATTATATATAGTAAGTTTTTTTTAAAAAATCTTGTTTTTTAAAATAAGTCGACTAAGCATAAATAACTAAGCATAAATAACAAAACCAACAAACATTCATCAAGTTACAAATAACATATCAATGTTTAAACATACCAAAATAAATAAGTATTTGTTCATACATGCCCACAAATGTTTAACAAAATAAAGTTCACCCAACAAATACAAATACTAACCCTCCATCTCCTCATCACCGTCGTCAGAATCATCCCCACCACCTGCATGCGTCCCGGACGGACCTGCCTCCATGTCAAAACCCGGATAAACTCGTGGATGTGGCGGGGGTCGAACAGGCAACCCCGCCTGGGTATGTCTCTCAGCCTCACTAGCCATCACCCACTCCATCAAATCCTCCATCCGGTCCATCCGCCTGTCCATCCGCTGAAACTATTGTGTCTAGCTGGCCATCATACCATCCTGACCGGCCACCAGCCTCTCAAGGAGACGTTGGGTGGACTGAGGTAACCGCACTGCATGATAAATGCGTTGTGGAATCTGTGGCGGCTCCTGCGGATGCGCCTGGTCAACCTGAGGCTCCATGTCTCCATCCATATCAGGCACGTCAGCAACATGCGGTATCTCCACCTCCCCAGCCTCGAGCAGTGCCTGGTGGACTATCGGTTGGGGTTTATAAATCTATTGGTGTTCGTCAACAAACCGATGCCCGATATCCGGAAAGTTCACCGCAATCTTCATCCCTCTTATCGTCCTAAGATCTAAGGGCTCGTGTGGTGTTGGGGCCGGCATATCATCAAAAATGGGTAATACAGACCGCAATGCTGGGCAATACGCGTGGTAAACGCCCCTCCAATCAAACGGCTACGCCTCTGCCGTTTGCCGTACGAGGCGAAATACTCCGCCAGACAGCGATGGAGGGCGCACGGTGTGCCCGTATATAAGCAGTACAGGAAGAACAGATCCACCTTCGTGACCCACTCTAGGCTTTTGCCACGCGCAGAGATCGACGTGGCAATGCAACGGTGTATGCAGCGAACTAGTGGGTCAGGAATCGCAGAAACTCGGGCCTTCTTACCGAAGGGTCCAGCACCTAGAGTGGGCCACCAAGCAAACAAATGATCATCAGGCATAGCCCAAATTGCGGTGGTATAGATGTCCTGAAGCAACTCATCATCGGTATAGAACCCGGTGGCAACAGCAAACTGACGCAGCGACCAATTTTGTCGCTGCCCGAACAAATAGAAATATACCTCGGGAGGAGGTGCTTTCACGTTCGGATCGTCCATATCCGAATTGGGTCGGTCAGCCGGTCGTGGACGAAACACGAATGTGGATGGAAACTCCACCATCATGGTCCTATGAGACGGCCCAACCGCCACCGAAAACATGCGATCCCACGGGGAATTCTCTCTTATCAAACCCCGGGCTCTCCCCTCCTCCCCGACCTCCCGTAAAGCCTCCCATGACAACACCCTCTGCCGACCCACCTTCATTTGTCGCAACCTGTTAAAACGTTTATACTCCCTAGAATTTTTCGGGTAGTCCATATAGAGAATACCCAAACAATCACCCCCGGCCATCTCATCGAATCCAGGTACCTGTACCACACCAAACTCCTCCTCGTCTGACGACATATCTGCAAAAATTAATATATACTACGTGTCATATTATAACTTGTAACAAATTTCTAACAAAATTAACATCTAAATAATCGACAAACCACCACCACCACCAACGTCAAACCCCCACCACCACCACAGCCGCCTAACCACCATAGCCACCACCACACCACAACAACCACCACCACCACAACAACAACAACCACCACTACCACAACAATAACCACCACCACCACCAGCACCACCGTCAAACCCCCACGCCCACCACAGCCTCCTAACTACCACCACCACCGTCAACCCCCCACCACCACAGCCACCTAACCACCACCACACCACAACAACCACCACCACCACCACAACAACAACCACCACCACTAGCACCACCGTCAAACCCCCACGCCCACCACAGCCGCCTAACCACCACCACAGCCACCACCACACCTGACTAAACACCACCACAGCCGTCAATAACCACAACCACCACCACCATCGTCAAACCCAACACCAACACCACCGGCCATAATTTAAAAAAAAAACAAAATAAACAAAGGAAAGATGAAACAATAGACTAACCTTTTATGAAAATATGGACTGTATAAGTTGATACGTTCTAAGCCGAGCTATACGAGAGAGACAGTGTGTGTTTCTTGGTGTTTTAGTGTGTGGGGTTAAAATGTTCTGTTCTCTATGTAGTCAAACCTGAAAAGTAGTTTTTGAATCAATGAGGGGCGTATAGGGCAATAAGGGGCGTATAGGAGTTGTTGTTAAAGCTTATGAAGTGTATAAATTACACAGTATAACCAATTTATCAGCTCATGTACAGGAGGATAAACTGGTTAAGGCTTTTGTGTTCTATGGGAGATGTGCGAGTTCGAAACCAGGGGGAGGCCGGTCCGATACAGAAGGACCCCTCCCTTTTTTATTTGACATTTTTTATTAAAAATAATAAATAATAATAATAATAATAATAATAATAATAATAAATAACAACAACAACAATAATAATAATAAATAATGACTAATAATAATAACAATAATAAAGAATTTCACGAAAAGGAATTTGTTAACTTGGCAAAGGTGTTAGTAGATGTATCGTATTACACAAGGTAGGGCGTTAGTAGATAGTAATAGAACTTCATGAAAAAGAATTTGTTAACTTGGAAAAGGTGTAACATCCGTGAAATATAGTGTATGCAACAATTTAAAAAAATATATTAATTAGGGTGTTTTATAACATAAAAACCCTTAATTACCACATATAATTGTTTAAAAAAATTAATTTCATATGAGTCGTATAGGGCAATGAGACCCATATACAACTCCTAAAAGGTGCTCATTGATCAACAAGCCTCCCCTGGTTGACACCTTATGAGTGTCTCATTGACCAAAAAGCCTCCCCTAGTGGTTTCCACTTTAATTAGATGTCAACCAGGGGAGCCTTATTGATCAATGAGCACATTTTAGGAGTTGTATATGGGTCTCATTGCCCTATACGACTCATATGAAATTAATTTTTTTAACAATTTTATGTGGTAATTATGGGTTTTTTATGTTATAAAACACCCTAATTAATATTTTTTTTTAAATTGTTGCATACACTATATTTCACGGATGTTACACCTTTGCCAAGTTAACAAATTCTTTTTCGTGAAGTTCTATTACTATCTACTAAGGCTCTACCCTGTGTAATACGATACATGTACATTGTCACCCATTCGTAACTTCTATACGTCGGTGAGGTATTTCAAAGTCCATTTCGTACCGACATCGGACAATCATCCCGTTAACTTAGCAACAACAACAACAACAACAACAACAATAATAATAATAATAGTAATAATAGTAGTAGTAATTAATAATAATAATAATAATAATAATAATAATAATAAAACATATGCACATTTAAAAAAAAAGATGTTATATCTAGTCCCGGCAAACGGGTCGGGTCGGGGGTCGGGTATGATCTTTGACCCATGACGATATTTTATGAAATGAATTTTGTGTATTATAAATTGTCAAATTTTTTATTTATCAATTATTATTATGTCTTTAATTATTTTTCACTTGTCATTTATAAACCATAACGTAATAAATATACGAAACATCGTTTTATATTAATACACAAAACATGTCATTTTAATACAAAATGTAATGACTAAACCCTAAACCCTAAATCGCTAACTGTTACATATTCTTAAATTCTTGCAAACTGTATCGGTTATTCAGATCTCTATTTGGTCACCATATTGTTGCTATCAAGTTTAAGGACGCGTTCCACGGTAAACGTGCTTTCCGCTTCCCCATTACCACATGAAGAACCTCCAACCTGATCTGGCGGCTCCCTCGTTGTCGCAGAAGAATTCCCAGTAACCGGTTCCACAGCATGAAGAACCAATCCATACAGAAGGAGTTCTCCCTCGAGGTTGCTGACGCAGAAGCATTGTCGTGGGTGGAGGTGGAAGAACATTCCAGTTCACCCTCACAGTCACCGGTAAATATCTACTTCCACCGTCACAGACTGTGGGTGCAGAAGCATTGTCGTTGGTGGACGTTCCGGTGCATGAATCTGGAATACGAACGCAGTTAAGCGTTTGAATCTGAAATATGAACGCAGTGTACTTCTCCACAAGGATTACGCTACCACCACCGTCAAAACACCGACTTTAGATATCCTGTTAATAAAACATACAATTATGGTATTAGACCCGACATCTGAAAATATATTGTTCAAAATAATAAATATAATAATAAAAATAACATATGCGCATTTAAAAAAACGATGATATAAGTCTAGACCCGGCAAACGTGTCGGGCCGGGAGTCGGGTAGGGTTATGCTACCACCAACACCACCACACCTGCCTAACCACCACCACCACCACACCTGCCTAACCACCACCAACACCACCACACCCGCCTAACCACCACCAACACCACCACCACAGCCACCACCACACCCGCCTAACCACCACCACCACCACTACCACCACAGCCACCACCACACCCGCCTAACCACCACCACAACAACCACCACCACCACCACCACAACCAGCACCACCATCACCACCACAACCACCACCACCACAGCCACCACCACCACCACCACCATCACTACCACCACCACAGCCACCACTACCACCACCACAACAACCACCACCACTGCCGTCAATCACCACCGCCACCAACACTGTCGTGAATCACCACCGCCGTCAATCACCACCGCCGTTATTCCCCACCACAGTCAATCCCCCACCGCCGTCATTCCCCACCACAGTCAATCCCCCACCACCGTCATTCCCCACCATAGTCAATCCCCCACCACCATCAAACCCAACACCACCGTCAAACCCAACACCACCACAAACGGCGGAAATAAAACCAAAAAATAATAAAAAGGGTTGAAGATTAAGCAATAAAATTTGGATTACAAACTAACCTTCATCGTGTGGTCCAGAGTTTGTCTTATGAAAATCGTGTGGTCCAGAGCGTTTGTGTGTGTGTTCTTGGTGTTTTAGTGTGTGAGTTTTGAAGTTTTAGATCTAGTTTACCCCTTTATTGAAGTTGGGAACGTGTTTGTGTTCAATGAGAGCCGTATGGTTCAATAAGCACCTTATAGGAGTTGTTGGGTTTAAAGCGTATGTAGTGTATAAAGGATATACTATAACTAATTTATCAGCTCCTGTATAGGAGGATAAACTGGTTAAGGCTTGTGTGTTCTATGCGAAATGTGCGAGTTCGAATACCGTGGGAGGCCGGTCCGATACAGAAGGACCCCTCCCTTTTTGAATCAATGAGGGGCGTATAGGGCAATGAGGGGCGGATAGATTTTTGAATCAATGAGGGGCGTATGAAGTGTATAAAGGATATACTATAACCAACTTTTCAGCTCCTGTACAGGAGGATAAACTGGTTAATGCTTGTGTGTTCTATGCGAAATGTGCGAGTTCGAATACCGTGGGAGGCCGGTCCGATACTGAAGGACCCCTCCCTTTTTGAATCAATGAGGGGCGTATAGGGCAATGAGGGGCGGATAGATTTTTGAATCAATGAGGGGCGTATGAAGTGTATAAAGGATATACTATAACCAACTTATCAGCTCCTGTACAGGAGGATAAACTGGTTAATGCTTGTGTGTTCTATGCGAAGGGTGCGAGTTCGAAACCTGGGGTAGGCCGGTCCGATATAGAAGGACCCCTCCCTTTTTTATTTGTGTAATTCTAATTTTTTTTATTATTCATTTATTTATATTATTAAAATTAATTCTTTTTATTAAAAAACAGATTTCATTTTTAGTTTGAGTCTGTAGGATCGGTTTCGACCTGAATGAGTCGTTCGGAAGAGCTCTCGTACGTTTCAGAGGCGGAATACTAAGAAACGCAATTGAAAACAGCTTGAATACACTATAATCCTCTTGTATATTCACTAATCAACGTTTACAGTACGAGGAAATACCGGCAGCACCTCGGTATCAGTTTTCCGAATCGTTACAAATGAATTCGTTTGAAAAGTATATATACTAGTCACCCAACCGTTTGAAACCCTTTAAACGGACACAACACTTTCAAACGGAAGCCTTTCAAACGGTCATTTTTGTTTCAAACGGACACGTCTTCAAACGGCCAGCTATGACTTCAAACGGCCAGCTATCATTTTCCTTGATTCCTGATGTCATCTGTGATGTCATGCTTGATTGGATCTTCAACAAACACGAGACTCGACATAAGACGAAGACGCAGATGACTGCACCAACAGACTCCCCCTCAGATGTTGAAGAGTCTTAAGTATCGAGTCTTCACAATCTTCAGTCTTTATCAGTCCTCCGAGCTTCTCTCTCTCTCTTTGTCTTCAGACTCCCCCTCTCGATTTGCTGGTATTTCTTTGTTCTTCAGCAACATCTTCAGGATCGTTGTCTGGTTTTCCGTCTCACCACTTTTCATCTCATCCTGCAAACACTCTACCTCAAAGTAAACTTTTCTCACATACATATTTCAAACATATAACCCTGCACCAATTCAGACTCTCTTTCAAGACAAACATAGATTTTCCAATCTGATGAACCACATTAGGGTTAGATTATGGAAACATTTAATTCCATACATACACTCTCCCTCAAATATTGCTCATCATGTTTAGCACTCGGAATTTTGAAAATCTGCTTTTCAATACCTGTTGTCGAAAATCTTTTTGAATTTTCAAAATTCTAAGCTAAAACACACAGAAAATCTTTTTGGATTTTTTCAAAGTAAAGAAATGAAATGCAGAGAAGAAATATTTACATACACTATTTTTGTAAGTTCGTGAAAGAGGATCATATCAGTTTATGAAACATATCACTAACACCGTTAAGCTTTAAACATTCTCAGTTTTAAACAATTTACCTAGATTGTTAGTATGTTTGTCCACTTAAATTTTCACACAAATTTCAATTGATTCGGGATATGATATTAATGTTTTAGAGACTTGAACTTAATTGTGTATCACTCCACTTGAATATACTCCCGTATCCAGATCTCAATGTTCAGATTTACAGGCAAATATACTACAACTGATATCTGTATATAAATTAGGGGATATGCGAGGGCTGAGAGATCTCAGGTCGATACTTCCGTATGCGCAGAGAGATATCAGCTTCGACTTTTCGGTGTGTCCCCTTTAGGAGATCTTTTAGCTACAACAACTGATTATCAATTTTATTGTCTAATCAGCTGAGGGCTTTATGCTATGTTTCAAGCATTTTGCAGCAAGTATTATCCGGGGACTAGGTCAGAACTTCCATTCAGCAGAAGTCCCGGGATAGTACCCCAGATATCACAGAGTATAAAAACCTAGTATCTCAGAAAGAGGGACCTTTCAAACAAGATTTCGGGGGTTACCCATATATCCAAGAATAGTTACCCACGAATTAAGCAAGTTTGAATTTAGGTTTATATCTCATTTCAATTTACTAAGTGTGCAAAAATCTACCGACACATCCGTAGTAAGATTGTTTATCACATTTAAACATTACATATCTTTAGCATGTTGTGATAGACCACTGATGTACTATCATTTCCTCTTTTATGCAACAAAACTCATTTTAAATTTTTCAATGTTTTTGACATTTTCAAATTTTCTAATTTTTTTAAAATTTTTCTCCCCCTAAAATCAAAATATGTTTCAATTTTGATTTTCTGAGAAAATTTGAAATAAAATGTACAAACTTGACAACTTGATAAGAATCACTTCAATTCTCTATCCACCTGGCATAAACAATCAGAACCCCCCCTAACAACAAACTATTTTCCCATTATGATTTCAAAACACTTAAGTTTGTTTTAATCAAAATGGTTTTTCCGGAAAATGAGTTTGTGTTTACCACTTTTAAGTTTACCACTTATGAAGCATGGGGATATGGTTCATCATCTTATTTATCAATCTCATATGAATAATAAATCAAGTACAACTTAATGTCCCTGATTTATCATTTGCAGTTCAGAATCACTGTACCACTTGTAAATGTAAATTCTTCAAGGTATAACCACAAATACCACTTGTAGATCAAAAATACCACTTGTAGGTTTTACTGTAGGAATGAAACATCTACAGAAACCTCTTTACCACTTGTCAAATTATTCAGAAAGATGTCGATTCCTGCTTCTCAATTACCAACCTGGAAGCTCCGGCGTAGTCATTCAACCTGTAAAATTATTACAATTTTAAGAATTTTTCATACAAACTCATAATACATGAATGATGCCGATTCCTGATCCACGATTACAAACTTGGGATCTCCGGCATAGTCCTTCGACTATCATGGGAAGCAGACTTCCATCCAAGTCTTCTCAGACTTGGTGGCTTTCAGCTCTTGAGCAGTAGGGTTGTATGTTGCCTTTTTAGTCGCGTAAAAGTCTTTAACCCCCTTCGCTTTCCCACTTAACATTTTCCCAAAAATCTTTTTAACATTCCCATTGAATGTTTGCTCGACATCAAAATCTTTTTCTTCATTGTAAAACTGATTTGAAATTTCAATTTTACCAACTTTCTTTTTAATCTCCTCAAATTTCAGCAATGGAAAATCATCATCATTTACTGAAATTTTCTTCTCAACCTATGGCTCTTCTGGCTTTGTGGAACCAGATTCATCGTCGATATTCACATCAATCTGCTTAGCAATCCACACTTGGTTGTCCTTTCCTTTCTTTTCATACCTCTTCTTTGTAGAACACTCACCAACCTCAAAAGTTGAATTTTCAAAAACTTTAAGTTTTTCTGTTGGTGGTTTAGTATCAACAACTTTTTTTTCCAATTTATGAGAAACTCCCTGTTTTGTTTTGATATTTTTCGGACAATTCCATGCAATATGACCAGCTTCATTGCATTTGAAACAGGTTCGAGTTTCTCTTGGATGAAATACTCCAGTACCATTCCTTCTCCTCTCAGCAAGAAACTCTTGATTCGATTGTTTCCAGAACGGTTTCTTTTGTTCATCTTCTGAACTTCCACCTGACACAAATTCTGTTTTTGTTTTAGAATTTTTCTCATTTTTATACTTTTCTGGTGGAATAAAACCTAAACCTTTCTTTTTGTAGCTACGATTTTGTTTAGATTTCTTTTGAAAACCATAACCAGAATTGTAACCTTTTTTCTTGTTTAGTCGTTGTTGAACTCTTGAGGTGTAAAGTTTAGGTTTATCATTAAGATTTAAATCTTTTATTTCAGAAATATTAATTTCTGTTAGTTTGAAAACCTTTTTAATCATTTCTAGTTTAACACCTCTTATTGGAAACTCTTTGTTGTAATCTAATTTGTCAGAACCATTCAAAGTATAAACAACTTCGAATGTTTCATCATTCAAATCTACCTTTGATAACAAAAATTCTTTACTATAAGATAACCGATGACTTTTTACTGTTGACTGACGAATTTGATTCTCCAGACCCAGACTTTGACTCGGACTCCTCATCAGTATCCAACACCTGATCGACCACCTTTTTAATTAACTCGGACTCATGATCAGTATCGGACGAGGTAAACGTGACATCAATGTTATCTGGTAAAACGTCAGTTGTGTCGGTTTTTAACTTTATATTGACAGCTTTTGCAAGTTGCTCCTCGTTTAGTTTTCTTGGAGAATACCCTTCCCAAATAGGAGGCGGACACTTGTTATATCTAACAGTCGGTTTCTTACCACAATCTTTCTTTTCCTTCGGCTTCTCATCTTGAAAAGCTTCCATACCTGCAACAGTCGGATAAATTCGATCAATGAGATAGTCAGAACTAGAATAACTTTGTAACAAACGTCTAATTCTCTCATTCTCTATTTTCTCCGTTTCCAACTCTTGCTTCCACTTGACACTCTCTTCGATGTAGAAGTTGATGGCTTTCTGCTTTGTCATCATGACTGCATTCATCATCGCCAGTGCTTGTTCTCTCTCTGAGTTTGTCTTTTGAAGACCAGTTACTGTTTTGTTCAAGACATCGTATGATTCTTTCACACAGTTGAGGTTGAACAGTAACTGCTCCTTCTTCTTCTCGTACTCAGCAATTATATCGTCTTTTGCTGCACATTCCTTGCAAGCTTCCAAACACTTTGTGCAAGGCTGGACAACTTCAACAATCTTCTCAACTTCGATTGTTTTCACAATTTCAATCACCTTTTCTTTCTCGTTAACCTTCTCATCTTCACTTACATTCTCAACTTCAGTAAACTTTTCAGCAACTCTTTGAACATCATCTTTAGATTTCCTTTGTTGTTCTTTAGCAGCTCTTTTCTCCTTCAGTTTCTCTATGCGATCTGCAAAATAGAAATGAAAACTTTCAGGAGAAAGATGAGATTTAGCAATATTTATATGTTTCTCCTCCTCATCATCACTGCTACTATCAACTGGTGATTGATCAAACTTTACAGATTTTTCAGAATCAACATCTGATACACCAGAATCAGACGGTGTTTGATCAAATACAATTTTCTCATCAGAACTAACAACATTTTCAATACTTTCATCTGAACCTTCTGAAATTTCTCCAGATCTTTCAGAAAGTTCATCATCAACACTATCTGAATTTTCATCAGATGTAACAGACTTATCATCCTCACTCGACACATTCACTCCGATAGACTTCATCCAAGTAGCAAACATGTCTGGCTCTCTGATGATCTTTGCAATGAAAGCCTTGAACTCTCCTTTCTCATCAACAAACATATCCCAGCTAAAGCCTTCAGGTAGTCGCTCATCATCTTGATCAACTATATAAGCTTTGCTGTCAGGAGATATGTATTTATCCCAGCTGAAGTCAACTAAACATGCTCTCTTGGGGTCTTCAATCTTCCTACCATGAGGCGTCTGTGGTTCTTGAGATTGACCAATTTGCTGATAAATGACTTTCCGGTAGTAGTCGTCTTTTCCGAATGGATTCTGAGCTCCACTAGCTTCTCTTCCTTTGCATTCCCGTTTGAAATGGCCTTTCTCCTTGCATCGAAAACAAGTAACTTTAGATTTATCAAAACCTAAAGTAGATACATGAGCATCAAGAAAGTCATTTCTCCCAGTAATAGTCTTGAACTTTTCAGCACGTCGAAGAACACTTGCAAGACACCATTTGATATCCATGAGTTCCATTTCTTCGGCGTCTATCTGATCGTAATCCTCCTTTGTAAGCATAGGATTCCCAATCCGACCCGCTACTAGACCCTCATATGATAGTAACACAGAACCAAGTAGTGCCATATGGTCTTTAGCTGTGTCTTCTGAAAAGCTTTGACCTTCTGGAAGGTTGAGAGCTATGTTGCACTGAATAACATATCCATTTCCTGTCTTTGTTCCCTGAGACTGAACATTTGTCTTTGACTCTTTGGGATTGACACTCGGAAATGATGAGAACCCGCTGCTGCTGTTGTTAGATCCCTGATCAGCCTTTTCTGATGAATCCCCAGCACTAAACGCGGTTTGAATTTTCAGAATTCTCTCAGTTTCAGGAGCCGGAATACTACCTTTGTAGTACATTTTCACATCCTGTTGACCACTTGGACTGTTCATCCTAGCGATCTTCTGCTGTTCCAGATTCTGACTCTCGATCTTTTCGATAAATTGTCCAATTGTTAAACCATCATAAACACCGGTATTCTTTAGAATCATCAAATACGTTCCCCATTCTTTCTGTGGTAACGCATCGGCTAACTTGTCTACCCACTCATCTCTATCCTTCTTTATACTAAGCATCGACATGGATCGTACTAAATGACAGTATCGTTCAATAAGCTGCTTTGTGTCTTCTCCAGGTAAACTACTAAACATATCAAATTCTTTCTTTAGTAATGCTTTCTTGCTCTTGATCATATTTTCACAGCCTTCAAACTTAATACGAAGAGCATCCCAAATAGACTTTGAAGTTTTATCATGCTGAAGCAGTATGAAGATGTCTTCTTTGATAGCTTGTTGGAGCAAACTAATCATCA
Organism: Helianthus annuus; assembly: GCF_002127325.2. NCBI lineage: Eukaryota > Viridiplantae > Streptophyta > Magnoliopsida > Asterales > Asteraceae > Helianthus > Helianthus annuus. The sequence goes on along the minus strand of NC_035447.2, from coordinate 13,097,996 downwards.
TCTTTTCTGCTCTATACATAACACGTTCTTGATCCGTAAATTCTGATAATTCCTTTTCAACATGCATATCAGTACACGGTAACACATATTTCTTAAGTATACACTCCCACGATCTTAGATGGTTGGCTTGAACCCAGTTTTCAAACCGATCTTTCCATCCATGATATTCTTCAATACTCATCAATTTAGGAGGTTTTTGGGTAGTTCCTGTCTCATTATCCAAATTCATTGCCTGAACAACTGCAGCTGGACTTGAAGGTGTTGCAAAAGCGTTGTAGAACTCGGTACTCATGTTTCACACAATGAACAGTTTTCAAACGGACAATACAGTTTCAAACGGTACACTACTTTTCAAACAGAAGTATTCTAGTTCAAACGACAGGATGTAATCTTCAAACGGACAAGTATTGTTCAAACGACTGGATCACTTTTCAAACGGAAGTGATACTTTCAAACGACAGGATCTGGTTTCAAACGATTGGTCAGCAGATTCAAACGATATTTCAAACGGAGGGTTGCTTCAAACGATTGTTTCAAACGATAGACCTTGTTTTTCAAACGGAAGGTTCATGACGTCATCATATTTCAAACGGACAGCCAATTTTCTAACGGTTTTACTTTGATTTTCAGTCTGAAACTTTTAAGGCTTTGTTTGTTGTCAATTCTGAATACAGTCTGAAATTTCGGGCTGCTTTTGACCGTGAAAAGTATCGGCTTTGAACAGAAGGTGTAGAAAATCAGTTTTTCAAGCTGAATATGGCAAGAACTCCTCGTCCTGAGCTCTGATACCACTTGTAGGATCGGTTTCGACCTGAATGAGTCGTTCGGAAGAGCTCTCGTACGTTTCAGAGGCGGAATACTAAGAAACGCACTTGAAAACAGCTTGAATACACTATAATCCTCTTGTATATTCACTAATCAACGTTTACAGTATGAGTAAATACCGGCAGCACCTCGGTATCAGTTTTCCGAATCGTTACAAATGAATTCGTTTGAAAAGTATATATACTAGTCACCCTACCGTTTGAAACCCTTCAAACGGACACAACACTTTCAAACGGAAGCCTTTCAAACGGTCACTCTTGTTTCAAGCGGACACGTCTTCAAACGGCCAGCTATGACTTCAAACGGCCAGCTATCATTTTCCTTGATTCCTGATGTCATCTGTGATGTCATGCTTGATTGGATCTTCAACAAACCCGAGACTCGACATAAGACGAAGACGACAGATGACTGCACCAACAGAGTCAACAATTTTAAATCCCTTTAAAACAATAGTTTTCTTTTATTTTTTACTCTTTTATTTTATATGAAGCACTTTAATTAAAAAAAATTATAAAAAATTGTTGCGTACACTATATTTGACGGATGTTACAATATATTTAAATTATAATAAAGAGAAACATTAATAAGTTCGTTGCGTACACTATGTTTCACGGATGCTACACCTAACACAAGTCAATAACTTCTTTTTGTCGAGTTTTATTACTACGTAGTAACGCCCTACCCTGTGCAATACGAGACATGTACATTGTCTCCCATTCCATAGCTTCCATACTTCGGTATATATTCCAAAGTCCATTTGTTACTTGTAACGCCCTGCTTTTTCATACTTTTCATAATTAGAAAGCTCGCCTTGTAATGCTATTTTTGGAAATCTTGTATTATTGTAGTCGTCTTTTCGTTGTAAAATCCGAGACTTGGATCATAAATAAAATTCGTATTTCTTTAAATTCACCATCTACATATTCATACATGTTCATACGTTCGAATTCATTGTACATCGAATCCTTATTTGTAATTCATACTTATACGATACTTATTCACGATGCATGTCCATGTTTGTCCTTAAATTGTTAATACCTAAAAACCCCTAATAATATGCTTATTTATTCAACGGTTAATCATCTAATATGTGACATATACTTGTCACTTACAAACATGTTACATACTTGTACATTACACTTTTTACCTAGTTAAATCATGTTTTATTTCATATTTCACCTTGTTACAAGTTAGGGGAAACATTGTTGCATATTATTACACAACTTAATTAACAAAATTACTCATTATAATGTTTTAAAAATAAAAAAAATAAAGGAATATGGCAGCCCCAATTCAGCAAAATTCAGCCCCATATAGTTGGGTTTTGTGGGCTAGTTTCAAGGTGTAACCCCTTCTAAACACTTCCAAAGCCCAACTCATTGAAACCCTAATCCTTCCCCCTATAAATACCACTTATAACCAGCCTCCTACCACTTTTGCAACACTAAAAACTCCCAAAACATCCTCCAAACCGTAGCTGAAAGCAAGGGTTCGAGCAGATTGACACCCCTTCACGAAAATGAGCATAACTGACTCAATTCTTATCCGATTCACTCGATTCTTTTTCCTACTACTTTGTATTGACCTTATCTACGTTTCCATGGGTTTTTCACAGTAAATACGTCCCTGGAACTCCGGCAAAAAGGCTCCAAAGTCCACTGATTGTTTTTGTTTTCATGAAATCCTTGTTATTTCTTACCAAACTTGAGTCTATCTCATCTCAAACCTATGTCCTAATGCTTACAACACTTTAGTGGTTGGTTAGGGTTAAAAACAAGGTTGAGACACTTAAAAATCAGAGGATTAAACCTCATAAACTTGGTGTTTTGTTTAGGGTTTTTAACCAACAAGTCACGTCAAACTTTGTCTTTGATACATGAGTGATTATGGAACAACTTGGGTTGTCCAAACATACAATCCTCACATGATTTGATGATTTCTCTTAGTTAGTGTGTATATTTCTTATTCTTTATTGTATGTTCATGACCCTCCTTGGTTGTTTTTACATCAAGTGTAGTGGTGAACACATAGAGGTGCCTAAATGGAAGACTTGATCTTCCTACCTCCTACATGATTTCTACGACATTTAGAGGTACCAAAATGAAGATTTTAATCTTCTACCTCATGCTTGAACTATTGGACATATATTATATAACCTAAACATATTATTCGAATAATCGAATCTTTGATGATGAACTAGTGTTCATATGTCGGGGTACTAGATTACATCATCCTAGACTATGATAACTTGTCACGATTCTAATGGAACCTTGTTCCATGAAAACATCTAAACTCCTTCGAGTTTCCTAGTGTCAAGAACAAGCATCATATGTACTAAATGATTATTTTCCATGTTATTCTCATATCTTATTTTTATGTTGTTTTAAACACCGAATCTCGACTCTACACATACTTGAACTTTAACCCTTATACATTCGGACTCTAAATCTCTACTCGTCAACAATTGGATAATCGGAAAGCATATGCAAGCCTTGTGAGCATACTTGACTCCTTTTTCGTTTACCACTTTTTTGGGTGTAACATGTTATTTATAAACTTACACACAAACTTTATCATAATACATAAACATTCCTATTACACGCATGCTTATTTGATTACTTGATACTTTAAACTTGGGTGATACTTATGTGTTGAACTTATCATTAACTTCGTACGAGCCTAACCGTGACATATGTAGCGCTATAGGATTAACGACCCGCCCGTAAACTTGTGGTTATGTCATGAGCATCTTCCGTTTCATTATTGGTTTGATATGTTAGACACATGCCAAATTTATTGTTTATCTTGAATCGCATGCTTGCTATGAGGAATTGTTTAAAACTTATCTTTTGTTATGTACGTATCAAACTTGTATACTCGCCTTTGCTTTTGCATTGAATTTTAAACATGTTACAGGTTGATGATGACGATGCTATGAAAAGAAGTAGCGTTGATGCCTAGATACACATATAGACGTTTAGGTTTAATATGTTATACCAATTTTGCTTATGTTGTTATGTACTTCTTTGAACTTGTTGTATTTGAATTTCTTGTAATGTTGACAATTTACTTTATGAAATGAAATCGGTTTATTAGATATTGTCACAAATAGCGTTATGATGTCTCTAGCAATCTTCACACTTCGTCTCATCCCGATGTTTCCGCCATTGGTTGGGGTGTGACAGATTGGTATCAGAGCCATAACTATAGGGAATTAGGGAAAGTAGGAATGTTTTAGCCTAGTCTATAGTTTTAGAGCTTTATTCTTATGTTTTACTTGAAACTACTTGCATGCTACCTTATTTGTTCTTATTTATTCTCTTTTGATCTTTTAAGCATATATGTCGCTTATGTGTTAACACTTGGCATGCTATATTTGCTTTATTATGTGCTAATACATGTTTTATTGTCCCATTCATTATGTGCTATTCTTAATATGCTTCATTGTGCGTTTAAATTTGTTTGTTTATTCCTTTAACATACTCTTTCCCTCATGCATTTTACTCGACTATTCTAAATCCGTAAACACTCGCATTATACAAATGAGACGAATTCACCAAAATAGGCGTGAAACCCACAATTTGGTGAACGACTCTCATTCTATCTATTCTTCTTTTTACACGAGATATCGCCATTAAGCTAGGAGTGAAATCCACATCTTAACGGTAAATCTCAAATTTCAAATTCTAGTGGACCCTTGTCAACATGTCGAAACTAAATTTTGACCCGACGAGTACCAACCACACTTAGGATACGAAATCGTCAAGTTAGGGGTGAAACCCGCACCTTGGCGACTAGTTCCACTCCTTGATATTTTTTTTAAATCCCGCCAAGTCTCGAAATTTCGATTGATTTGGGACATGTAGTAACCGGAAGGGTAAATACCGTTAACCGACTTGTCGGCGAGAGTATTTTACCTATTAGGCCAAAGCATGCTCCTCAAATTCAAAAGACTTTTCGACCACTTTGGTTAGTCAAAGTTCCGTTTTGGAACCATCCAAATTTTCATCAAACATGTGTTTCTATTATTTATTTATACGATGCAATCTTTCAAACTCGAGTTTACTTTCGATTTCTCTTTTCACACACACAACATATCGAACCTTTTCCATACATTTATATATATGCATGATTTCATATAATTTAAATTCATATTTATTGTAACGACGAGTGGAGACATATCATTAAGATTGGAGTGATTTCCTTACCTTGACGATTAACTCCACTCCCTTTTTCTTAAAAAAAACGACATCACCAACGAAGGGGTGATTCCCTTACCTAGGTGATAGTTACCAAAACGCCTCTTCAAAATATCTTATTATGCAAACTCGATCATATTTTATACCCAAATTGTTTATCATTATTCAAAATACCCACTCATACCGATTTCAAAATACATTGTTTTATCAAACGTACTTCTTATTCTACAATCTATTTTCACTCAACTCATATACACGAGATTCTTAATCATGTCTTAAAACGTTTTATTACTCGAACTCCAAAACCTTACGAAATGCTACCTATCAATTAAATCGGTCCAACGAAATTCTTGCCCATGAACTTCATATTCGACTTAATCACTAAAACTTGCTCACATTATATCGTCATACTAGAGACTTCCATTCTTAATTGAAACCAAACCAACCTTTCTCAATTACTTATAGGATCTTATAGATATTATGAGATCGTTTTACCAAAGAATATTTCCAACATCAACGAACCATTTGTCAAAGCCCTTTAAAATGAACACTAAGACCTTTGATAAATCCCTTTTCCAAGGATCAACGTATTCACAAAAACTCCAAAATTTCTTGTTTTGATGAAACGAACTTACTTTTTCGAAGACCTTTTCCTACACCTATTTTCCAAAACACGTGGGCAAGAAGACTTCACGGGGACCGACCATCTTCGGATTTCGTAAACTCTTTTAAAACAAAGGTAGCATTTCCATTCATTACAAAATACGATATGCATGACCAATAAGTACTTTATATCCTCTTACATATGCAAACTATATTCTACCTTTTAAACCAAGCTCAATCTAAATTTGATTCAATAAACTCAATGTTTTGTTTAAACAACTATACATGCATATCATCATACACGTTTTTGTCGCTTCATCGCGACAATTTCACTTATATCGTTCGTATTTACATGCTCAACCTTTTGAGCACTCTTACATACGTAACTTTGTTATGTTTCAATTAATACTATATACGTAATCATTAGTATTTGTACTCACACTCTCACTCATATTCATAACAACGCATTTTATGCTTATACTTATAATCGTATTCATACTTGTACTCATGCGTTTTATGCTTATAATTATATTTATACGTTTCATGCTTACACGTATACTCATACTACTCGTACGTTTGATACCCATACTTACCTGTATATTCATACTTAAACTTATACTTATGCTCATAATTTTGCTTATACTCATGATTCATACATTCGTACCTATACGCGAGCGTAATCCGAGGGATTCGCTTGCGTGGGTCCCATACATACTTAAGCATGGAATTGCTTACATACTATATTCTTATACGTACACATTCTTATTCTTTTATGTATACCCTGATTCATACACAACTAGTACAAGGTATGCAGATCATGCGACGATCAAAATAATCGCGGGTGCACACGGGATTATAGTGATAGGCGTATGAGAACCATAGAGTGTACTACAGTGTATGGTAAGACACGGAACGTAACCTGACACCGAATACGAGACAGACGTGACATGGTCAAAACATGGTGGATACGCCGCTGGTACTTCCTATATATAAGTGTTTCACCATGTTACCAAACCGTCGTAAAACGTGCCACGAGAAATTCAGTGTTTTGCAGCCCCTTTGACCTAATACAAACTTTAAATAACTCACAAACGCATTATATCTGATTATCCATGACGAGACTTCATCTTTAACACGCTACTTTCGTCTATCTAATACTTATATCATTCATATACTTGCATTCATTTAGTGTCAATTGTTCACCCCATACTCCTATTATTCTCCATTATCCTTTCTTTCATATGAACCCCGTTCGCAATCAAGCTTGTTTAAACATTCAAATCCTAACTTATCTCATTACCTTTAAAACCGTCTTCCTATTCTTTATTCTTATGTAAATGTACTTAGTATACCTTTAACGCGTTATTCAAAGTACCAAATTTTCGTTACTCTCAATAAACAATTTTTACGAAAATGTGATTTTTATACTATCCTTTAGACTCCCCATGCAAACTACCACACTTTTCATCAAAATACTAAACGCATTATACGAAAGTTATACTTCTTGGATATCATATTTTAAAGATACCTCTCCATTCTGGGACATTCAAACTTATTTAAACTCCTTTGCCTATGCGTACGCATACACGTTTTACCTATGCTTAAACGCCTCAACTCATTTTAGTCAAACAAATTCCTATCCTATCGTTCTTCAAAATTTCGGACTTTTCTAAACGTTTCAAAACTCTCAAGTCTCGATTCTTTTAGCCAAATGCTTTTTCTCCAAGGTCTTCCTCTTGAATAAATTTCAGGACGAAATTTCCTAAAGGAGGGGAGACTGTAACGCCCTGCTTTTTCATACTTTCCATAATTAGAAAGCTCGCCTTGTAATGCTATTTTTGGAAATCTTGTATTATTGTAGTCGTCTTTTCGTTGTAAAATCCGAGACTTGGATCATAAATAAAATTCGTATTTCTTTAAATTCACCATCTACATATTCATACATGTTCATACGTTCGAATTCATTGTACATCGAATCCTTATTTGTAATTCATACTTATACGATACTTATTCACGTGCATGTCCGTGCTTGTCCTTAAATTGTTGATACCTAAAAACCCCTAATAATATGCTTATTTATACAACGGTTAATCATCTAATATGTGACATATACTTGTCACTTACAAACATGTTACATACTTGTACATTACACTTTTTACCTAGTTAAATCATGTTTTATTTCATATTTCACCTTGTTACAAGTTAGGGGAAACATTGTTGCATATTATTACACAACTTAATTAACAAAATTACTCATTATAATGTTTTAAAAATAAAAAATAAAGAAATATGGCAGCCCCAATTCAGCAAAATTCAGCCCCATATAGTTGGGTTTTGTGGGCTAGTTTCAAGGTGTAACCCCTTCTAAACACTTCCAAAGCGCAACCCATTGAAACCCTAATCCTTCCCCCTATAAATACCACTTATAACCAGCCTCCTACCACTTTTGCAACACTAAAAACTCCCAAAACATCCTCCAAGCCGTAGCTGAAAGCAAGGGTTCGAGCAGATTGACACCCCTTCACGAAAATGAGCATAACTCACTCAATTCTTATCCGATTCACTCGATTCTTTTTCCTACTACTTTGTATTGACCTTATCTACGTTTCCATGGGTTTTTCACAGTAAATAAGTCCCTGGAACTCCGGAAAAAAGGCTCCAAAGTCCACTGATTGTTTTTGTTTTCATGAAATCCTTGTTATTTCTTACCAAACTTGAGTCTATCTCATCTCAAACCTATGTCCTAATGCTTACAACACTTTAGTGGTTGGTTAGGCTTAAAAACAAGGTTGAGACACTTAAAAATCAGAGGATTAAACCTCATAAACTTGGTGTTTTGTTTAGGGTTTTTAACCAACAAGTCATGTCAAACTTTGTCTTTGATACATGAGTGATTATGGAACAACTTGGGTTGTCCAAACATACAATCCTCACACGATTTGATGATTTCTCTTAGTTAGTGTGTATATATCTTATTCTTTATTGTATGTTCATGACCCTCCTTGGTTGTTTTTACATCAAGTGTAGTGGTGAACACATAGAGGTGCCTAAATGGAAGACTTGATCTTCCTACCTCCTACATGATTTCTACGACATTTAGAGGTACCAAAATGAAGATTTTAATCTTCTACCTCATGCTTGAACTATTGGACATATATTATATAACCTAAACATATTATTCGAATAATCGAATCTTTGATGATGAACTAGTGTTCATATGTCGGGGTACTAGATTACATCATCCTAGACTATGATAACTTGTCACGATTCTAATGGAACCTTGTTCCATGAAAACATCTAAACTCCTTCGAGTTTCCTAGTGTCAAGAACAAGCATCATATGTACTAAATGATTATTTTCCATGTTATTCTCATATCTTATTTTTATGTTGTTTTAAACACCGAATCTCGACTCTAAACATACTTGAACTTTAACCCTTATACATTCGGACTCTAAATCTCTACTCGTCAACAATTGGATAATCGGAAAGCATATGCAAGCCTTGTGAGTATACTTGACCCCTTTTTCGTTTACCACTTTTTTGGGTGTAACATGTTATTTATAAACTTACACACAAACTTTATCATAATACATAAACATTCCTATTACACGCATGCTTATTTGATTACTTGATACTTTAAACTTGGGTGATACTTATGTGTTAAACTTATCATTAACTTCGTACGAGCCTAACCGTGACATATGTAGCGCTATAGGATTAACGACCCGCCCGTAAACTTGTGGTTATGTCATGAGCATCTTCCGTTTCATTATTGGTTTGATATGTTAGACACATGCCAAATTTATTGTTTATCTTAAATCGCATGCTTGCTATGAGGAATTGTTTAAAACTTATCTTTTGTTATGTACGTATCAAACTTGTATACTCGCCTTTGCTTTTGCATTGAATTGTATTTTAAACATGTTACAGGTTGATGATGACGATGCTATGAAAAGAAGTAGCGTTGATGCCTAGATACACATATAGACGTTTAGGTTTAATATGTTATACCAAGTTTGCTTATGTTGTTTTGTACTTCTTTGAACTTGTTGTATTTGAATTTCTTGTAATGTTGACAATTTACTTTATGAAATGAAATCGGTTTATTAAATATTGTCACAAATAGCGTTTGATGTCTCTAGCAATCTTCACACTTCGTCTCATCCCGATGTTTACGCCATTGGTTGGGGTGTGACAGATTGGTATCAGAGCCATAACTATAGGGAATTAGGGAAAGTAGGAATGCTTTAGCCTAGTCTATAGTTTTAGAGCTTTATTCTTATGTTTTACTTGAAACTACTTGCATGCTACCTTATTTGTTCTTATTTATTCTCTTTTGATTTTTTAAGCATATATGTCGCTTATGTGTTAACACTTGGCATGCTATATTTGCTTTATTATGTGTTAATACATGTTTTATTGTCCCATTCATTGTGTGCTATTCTTAATATGCTTCATTGTGCGTTTAAATTTGTTTGTTTATTCCTTTAACATACTCTTTCCCTCATGCATTTTACTCGACTATTCTAAAACCGTAAACACTCGCATTATACAAATGAGACGAATTCGCCAAAATAGGCGTGAAACCCACAATTTGGTGAACGACTCTCAATCTATCTATTCTTCTTTTTACACGAGATATCGCCATTAAGCTAGGAGTGAAATCCACATCTTAATGGTAAATCTCAAATTTCAAATTCTAGTGGACCCTTGTCAACATGTCGAAACTAAATTTTGACCCGACGAGTACCAACCACACTTAGGATACGAAATCGTCAAGTTAGGGGTGAAACCCGCACCTTGGCGACTAGTTCCACTCCTTGATATTTTTTTTAAATCCCGCCAAGTATCGAAATTTCGATTGATTTGGGACATGTAGTAACCGGAAGGGTAAATACCGTTAACCGACTTGTCGGCGAGAGTATTTTACCTATTAGGCCAAAGCATGCTCCTCAAATTCAAAAGACTTTTCGACCACTTTGGTTAGTCAAAGTTCCGTTTTGGAACCATCCAAATTTTGATCAAACATGTGTTTCTATTATTTATTTATACGATGCAATCTTTCAAACTCGAGTTTACTTTCGATTTCTCTTTTCACACACACAACATATCGAACCTTTTCCATACATTTATATATATGCATGATTTCATATAATTTAAATTCATATTCCTTGTAACGACGAGTGGAGACATATCATTAAGATTGGAGTGATTTCCTTACCTTGATGATTAACTCCACTCCCCTTTTCTTAAAAAAAAACGACATCACCAACGAGTTAGGGGTGATTCCCTTACCTAGGTGATCGTTACCAAAACGCCTCTTCAAAATATTTTATTATGCAAACTCGATCATATTTTATACCCAAATTGTTTATCATTATTCAAAATACCCACTCATACCGATTTCAAAATACATTGTTTTATCAAACGTACTTCTTATTCTACAATCTATTTTCACTCAACTCATATACACGAGATTCTTAATCATGGCTTAAAACGTTTTATTACTCGACCCCTTTTTCGTTTACCACTTTTTGGGGTGTAACATGTTATTTATAAACTTACACACAAACTTTATCATAATACATAAACATTCCTATTACACGCATGCTTATTTGATTACTTGATACTTTAAACTTGGGTGATACTTATGTGTTGAACTTATCATTAACTTTGTACGAGCCTAACCGTGACATATGTAGCGCTATAGGATTAACGACCCGCCCGTAAACTTGTGGTTATGTCATGAGCATCTTCCGTTTCATTATTGGTTTGATATGTTAGACACAAGCCAAATTTATTGTTTATCTTGAATCGCATGCTTGCTATGAGGAATTGTTTAAAACTTATCTTTTGTTATGTACGTATCAAACTTGTATACTCGCCTTTACTTTTGCATTGAATTGTATTTTAAACATGTTACAGGTTGATGATGACGATGCTATGAAAAGAAGTAGCGTTGATGCCTAGATACACATATGCAATCAACTGTGCCTCGCCCTTAAACGATTGTGACACAAACTTTACCACATCCCTTTCCGCACAGCCACTGATGTCCACCACGGTGTCCATCTCATCCAGCCACGTTATGCAATCAACTGCGCCTTTCTCCCTGGTGAAGTCTCGGGGTTTACAAGACACAAAGTACTTGTAGGTGCAGCCTCTGGCACGGGATCCATCAGTATACTCCCTTTCGCGATGAACACTGTTTTCATTGGACGAGTGATTATCATCGTCCTTCTTGGGCTTGGACAGTGGTTTGCTGTGGGATCTTGAGTGTGTTTTCGGCTTTGAGAGTGGTTTGGATATGGTCCTACAACGAGATTTAGTTTTTTCCTCGTATTGTCGCTCTAGGGCTGCCTTAACAGTGTTGTCGACAAGAGCTTTTAATTGAGCGCCCGTTAAATGTACTTGGGCGTTGTCATGTTCGTCTTCATTCGTATGACTATTCTCCCCACTAGGATCAGCCATGGTAGCTTGTATTTGCTACAGAAGATAACGAAAAAATTTTATTTAGGAGTTTATTATGGAATTGTCTTTTATAACAATTCATTAACCATGGCAAATTAAACCATATCTGGTTAATTTGATACTCACTTTTATTTAGGATATGAATATACTTATCCTAACTATAACAATATTGTTAGTGGCATAAAAACCTAGTCACAAGGACATCTTTTATAATATTAGCCGGAATTACAGAGAATTGTGGCATGGAGGTTTGAACTGTAGTCCTTTTACCTCTTTTGACAGGGAGTCGTAGACCACAACTGTCTTTTTGTCTTAAATGACATTAAGTATGGCCCGTAGGCACTACATCACGAATGGATGTTTTTAATAAACTTGGCCCGTAGGCACTACATCACTAATAGACGTTTAATAAGTGTTCATCTTTATTGATGATTTTAACCCATGATTTAGAAATCATTAATTTGGGTTTTGAGAATCTTTAAAGGATTCTTATGTAGGAATGACGCGTGTGATTTTAACGGATCACATCTGCCAAGAATGTTAACATGATTACAGAGGTTAACAGAAATTTGAATCTTTTAAATCAGGTCTTACCATCTTGGCCGGGTCTTATGATGACACCTGGCTAGGTTTCACTCTTTAAGATTCTTTATATATATATATATATATATATATATATATATATATATATATATGGCAGATCAATTTAAAAAGGAATGTATTTTGATTTATTTCATACATCGCAATAACAAAATATAATATTCCATAAATTTCAATACGATTACACGCTGCCCTAAACGGGACTTTTTAAACAAGTACATACCCACTTAGAGGTTTTTTTTAAAAGACAAGTCCACGCAGGGACCATTACAAGATAGATGTCCGCGCGGGGACTAAAAGGTAAGTCCACGTAGGGACTGAAATACGATAAATGTCCACGCAGGGACTAAATTGTAAATACAACAATACATAAGGAGACTATGGGTCTCGTTTCTTCTTCTTGCCCTTTAATAGGCTTGCTAAGCCCTTGAGGAATCCTCGGTGGCTCTTACGTTCTTCCTCGAAGTCTCGTTCCACACGGCTTAAACGGTGGAGGATTTCTTCATGTTCTGGCGGAGAAAAACGTGGTTGTGGCGCCGGTTGCGGAACTGGAGGTCTAGGAGGTGCTGGATACCCATGAGCTGAGTAATCCGGTATTCCTAGGTTCCCATAAGCTCCGTCGGGATAGCGGGCATTATACCTAGCCGCTACCACATATGGGTCGGCATCATAGTTGTAATTGTAATGCGTGTGCGACGGCTGGTCGAACGGGCTGTATGCTGTTGGACCTGTGTATGCAGGTATTGGGTGGTCATACCCAAATGGTGGCGAAGATGGTGCAACTGGTGCGGAGTTCGCCTCCTGTACTGGACTTGAAGGTCCTTCTTCGTGTAGTGGCGGGTAGTGACTACCACTCGAGTGTCGAGGGGTGCTGAAATGGAATTCCCCTCTTCTTGTGGACATACGGGCATTCGTTCTCCTACGCCTTGGCGGATCAGGAATTTCTGGTTGAACCGATGGCGGAGGTGGTGGCGTAACAGCCACGAAGCGTGGATCCTCAGAGGGATCTTGCTGCTGCTGCTGCTGTTGTGATGACTGATGAGATGGCGTATAGTACCACTCATGTTGGTTGAACAACGCCAGGAAGCTATTTGGGCCCTGATAAGGTGCCCCATGAAAAGAAGATCCATCGGAGATCTCGATAGGATGTGTGGGCGTACCACGAGCAGGTTCTATTGGATCTGTGTCCTCATCCATATGGTCTTCAGAAAAGTGATCCTGTGGTCCCAACGGGACAAAGCCTGCAGGTTCCTGAATGTAATCTGCTGGGTTAAACTGGCCTTTGAAGTAAGGAGTGGGATCTTCAAAATCACGGTGCGATTCTGAACGCTGAAGAGGTATGTAGGAAGGTTGAGGGTTATTGGGATCATTCTCAGAGTCTGGCCCAAACGAGTGACGGTACGATGGCGTCGAGCTATGTGAGGTAGAGTGTCGTGCAGGCTCAAAGAGATTTCTCCTTCGCCTTTGTGGTTCCTCACTTCTGGTACTCGAAGGTGCTCACACGTTCGAAGGCCCAGCTTCGTGATCGTTGTGAGTGATCAGTCCTGATCCTCTTCCTCCTCTTCCTCTTCTTATCGCTGGCGGCATTTTTCCTGCTTTCAAAATTTTTAATAACAATAAAACAATAAAAGAAACAAACTGGAATAACAATTCGAATTTGTCCTATGTTCTTGTCTAGACTCAAGTATGTGCAATTGTGTCATTGAGATTAAACACTTTAAGAATAGTGTTTAATTCACTCAACGTTGGCTCTAATACCAACCTGTCACACCCCGGTTTCCACGTGTCTCACCGGTGGGCCCGGTGGGGGATTATCGTGACGTAGTTGGCAACAATATAGTCAAACCACACAATATATGAATGCACAGCGGAAGCATAAAGATAAATATATTCAACCATTGTTTGTAATATCAAATGTATCACAAATAGTCGAAAGGTATCCACAGGGGATCAAATAACAATAATAAAAGTATTGTTCAACAGACTTCAGGCATCTAAAGCTTGCGAGACTTCTAATGATGCTAAGGAGAAATCCCAGCCAATTTCACATAGTACCTGCATTTAGTCTTTTTGGGAAAATACGTCAGTTTACACTGGTAAATACATTCAACCGACACTTTTGTAAAATGTTTATGAAAATTGATTTGAATGCACAAGGCACAAACTCTTTTATAACTTGGGATAATTTATAATTAAATCTTGTAAGGTATTACATGTTCGCTATGCGTTCTGTCACCTGGGTCGTGCCGGGTTAAAGTTTAATAGACACACCACATAGCATAAAACCATGGAGGGTAACCAACGGCTACACTTTTATAATTAAAGACATAATGCCGGGTGTACGCCTACACCCGGATGTCGAGGTCGTGGCCATTTTATATAATGATGCCAAGGATATCCGAGACATGGTCATTAAGCCCCCAAAGGCGTAAAGCCAACAAAACAAATTTAAACGGGTCACATTGATAATACCCAGCTACAAATGAGTTGGGGTCAATTGCCCGACCAAGCGGTATTTTAGATACCGTAACCCAAGCCCGTATAATCGGAAAATAAGTCAAAAGTATTTACCTTTGCAAGTATAATCTTTAATCGAAATAAATTGCAGATATCTTTTACTGGTCTCCTAATCTGGAACGAAGGTTTTAAATTAACCTATTAGAATCCTAACGGGTCTTTAATTTAGCCGTAGCCTAGACCGGTCAGTTTCAAAGTATAATTACGGGTTAATCGCGTGAAAGGCGAAAACCGAGCATGGAATGTGATTTGGACCCATCAAGTTTGAAGACATGTTTTATATGGGTTTAATAGTCACACTCTGGATTTTGGGGTCAAAATAATATGGTTTGACCCGTTTCGACTAATTTATGTAAACTGGTTACATAAGCCGAACCGTGCGCGCATAAGGCGCAACGGGTAACCGTATGAGTCCTACATAGGGATGGCAATGGGTCGGGTTTGGGACAGGTTTAGGTAATCCCAAACCCGAACCCGATTAGATAAGCTTGTCCCAAACACGTCCCAAAACCCGTCGGGTTTCTAGCGGGTAAATACCCATCGGGTATCGGGTATACCTGCGGGTTTCGGGTAAACCCGTTAATTTAAAAAGATTACTCGTTGGGTATACTTATCTCAAAACTCATTGGGTATCTGTCGGGTAACTACTAACCGGTTACATTTTGTATTGTTATTATAAAAATATATATCAAATAACTACAATATATACGGAATAGAATACCTATATGTGTAAAAAATGGATGTATCATATATATATATATATATACATATTAATAATATAAAAGAAATTATATCGGGTATACAATCGGGTAAACGGGTACACTTTATCGGGTAATTGGATCGGGTAAACGGGTATATCACTAAATCCCAAACCCGTCCCAAACCCGCGAAAAAAATAAAAACTATTCCCAAACCCGTCCCAAACCCGACTAACCGACCCCAAACCCGTCCCAAATGTGTCGGGTTTCGGGTTTACCCATCGGGTTCGGGTTTGATTGCCATCCCTAGTCCTACACAAGTTTCCTAAGTCAATATGCCTTAAATAGGTTGTGGTATCAGTAGGATACCTTCCATAATGCCCATAACGAGTTTAAGTTCATATTATGCCCCGTAAGGGTATTTTGGTCCTTTTTAAAGATTATAAAAGAGGTTTTAGAGTTCTACAGGAAATCTGAGTTTCCCGAACAGTTTATAAAGTCTAAAATACCTTATTTATTATTTAAAATCAGTAGCAACTGGAATCGGGTCAAAAGACCTTGTAGAACTCGAGTTATAGCCCAAAAAGGGTATATTCGGTATTTACCGCACCGTTGTCATAACCGCAGGTTATGAGCAGGTTAAAAATAATTAAAAATCTTTAAAAATCCCAAAATATTATTTTACATCAGTGAGTAAGAGGTTTGGTGTCGAAATCTGGGTTTAGATAGACGTTATGCTAATTGCGCTATTTAATTACTAAAGTTTCGCAATTTGCGCTATTTAGCGTAACTCCTATTCTGGACCTCGGATTGACGTGAAATTTTTGGGACATGCTTAGAAATCAGTAACCAAGGTTATGATCCGTTCACGTGTCCGAAATTCTCGTTTTAATTTAAAAAGGGCGTTACGGTCAACTTTTAAGCAATTAACGGAAAGGTGTAAAAGACTCGGACAACCAATGAACGGGTCACAGAGGCTTATACCATCATGTAACCTGGTCATAAGAGAGTCCTAAGGCATATCTAAATCAAACTTTAACGGGCCAGAACTGAAGGCAATGCAAAAGTCAAACTTTTGCGACTTTCGGCTCCGAACCGGGTCAAAACAATAAATGGTCGGATCAAACAAGCTTAGACTAGTTTATATACTTATTATCATGTTTTATGAGTGTTCAAACAGGTTACATATCATCTACATTACAGTTTATGCAAGAAATCGTAAAATGACATTTCTGTTGACTTTTTCTAAGCGCGTTTGACTCGACATTTGAACTAGTTAAAGTGGGAATCAGAGGGTGCCCTTTTAGGGGTTTAATGCCCACATGATTACCATCATATAACTATCTTTGATTCGACAAACCACTGGACCATTCGTGATTTATCGTAAAGTCAATCGTTAATTACGACGGATTGACTTTTAGGCTAAAACTATTGAAAAATGAAAGCACAAAGGGTTAGACAACTTACAGAAGCTTGTGCACGACTTAGGATGTTAGAAGAACACTTGAGAGCTTCAGAAATGAGCTTGAGAGTAGTATTTGAGGTGTGTTTCACTTATGCACAATGAAGGCCCTTTTATAGTAAAGTTTGGTGCACAAGATCATTACAACACATCCTACATTGCTCATGGATGATCAGCAGGTGTCCTAAGGTGCTAGGGGTCAGGTAGAGGGCGCCCATGCTTCATTGATTGCTCACAAGATCGTTTACAAGCCAAATCATTGAATCTGCCCATGTTTCCTGTTACTGGGCGTCCCACGCGGCCCGCATGAAGAATCATGCAACTTGTTCGCGGGCCGCCTGAATCCATAAGTCAGAAACCGGATTAACAGGTGGCTCACGGCCCGCATCAACTAGCCCCTAACCTTTACGTGGCCCGCTTTAGGTTTAAATTTCAGGATTTTTGAATCTTTTGTAATGATTAACGAAATCTTTCGTAATCATTAACCTGACCTTTCAGGTTTGAAGGGGTAACTTTGCGATTTGGCCCTCGGTTAATTACAATTAAGGGCCTCGTGCCATTTACCTGTACTGTTAAGTCCCCGGTTAGTTTAATTACTATCCGAAAAGCCTTAACTTTTATTGTTGACGCTTTTAACCCTTCTCGCACGAATTTGATCATAACTTTCTCGTTTTAAAACGGAACTTCGCGAAATTTATATAGCATATTTTAGTGAGCGTATTTTACTGTTACAAAGCCTTGGGTTCGTCAAAGGGTCACTCAGAGGTATAATTAAACATGTTGACACAGTTAACCCCTGTAGCTTGTAATCTCTCACTTTCTTCCGTGTTTCGCTTCCGTACGATCCATGATTTATTCGTTTGAAGGTACGAGCATCGTTTAGAGTTACTATACAGTATATTTACTCTTTGTTGACATTTATAACCCTCGAATTTACATAATTTCAAGGTTTGTCAACTTTAGTCCTTTATTTAATATCAAATGCCACGTGTAAACTCATGACACGTGTTAACACATTATTGGTCACAAAATTTCGAGGTGTTACACATAATCAACTGCTTATGCTCCATTTATCTTTGTGTCCTAAGAGGACAACCACATATTTTTGTAATGAGTCTATTGCACGCCTATAGCGTGGTAGACTAGTCGATTCCAACAATAAAATTCCTCAAAAAATTGGAGCAAGTAATTAAGATGGTCAAGTCGAGATTATAGTAATAAGATCCCCTAAAGGGACAATAGACGTGATGGTTCAAGAAGAACCTCAGGTACGTGAAAATAAAGAGATCTCGCTAAGTTGTATCATGTCTAAGATATGTATGGAATCGAAATAAAAATCGACGTCGTTATACTTTTGTATATATTGTAGCGCTTAAAATGATTAAATGATGAGGATCAAGATTTAAGATCTGCCTATGAATGAATATTAAGAAATGATTGGCCAAAATAGAAAGACGCAAATAAGGCAGAGTTTAGTTCTCTAATGAAATGGAAAGTTTCTGGACCAACAGTCCATACAACTGAAGTTGTAAAATATGTTGGATACAAAAGTGTCTTTAAGCGAATCATGTGAAAATCAAATTAAGTGATATAAGTCAAAATTGGTGGCACAAGAATTTTCACAAATACCTATGATTGATTATGAGAAAACGTATTCTTTAGTGGTGGATGCATTGACTTTCCAATATCTTATTAGTCTGGTAATATATAAAAGAGAATTGACACGCGTCTTATGAAAGTTATGTATCACTTGATACTAAGTCATATAAAATAAGTTCTCGAGAATATTATGATTATTATATAAATTCAGATCTGAATACATATACATGTTGTATATGTTATTGGATTGAATATAATTGGAACTCCCCATGAGTATCCTAAACCATTTGAGTGCTTAAGAGGTTAATTGAAACACCTTATGGATGTAATTATAGTGCACCGATACTCCAATAAACATACATAGAAAATGTGTACCTGGTTATTATGGCATCTCAATGTACACTGTGTACAAACATGGCACAATATGAATTTTGGAGATAAAAGCAAGTGTTCTTGATATTTTTGCATATGATATAGATATATCTATGTGTTAAAAGGGCAAGTTTATATAGCAAAACTTCTAAGAGTGAAAGCACATGCATATTTGGATAAGATAGAAGGAATTCCCTCATGGATTGATAATGCTAGAAGCATTAATGATGTAAAAACCGCAAGAACGTATTATATGAAGTTGACAAAATACGTATGGACTAAAATAGTTGGGTCGAGTGTTGTATAACTCAAGATATTCACATAAAGAGGGATATAAGTTTAATTAAATTAGCCATGTTCTATGAACATTCTACTTTTAAAAGTTCACTATAATCGCAATTTACAGTAATGATTCTAGGCATCATTGAGAGAAATTGTCGAGCTTTTAGAGGGAGAATTTTTGAATGACCTTGGCACGGTCTAATTATTACTCGAACTGTAGTTCGAGTATTTATGTAATCATATTTTACTAATCCCTCAAGTACATCTAGAAGATGATGTTTGGATATTTTAGTATGGACATAGTTGAACCTTAAAGTATGTTAAAGGTTGTTAAGTCATTTTTTATAAGAAATGACTATTATCATCTCCTACCAAAGTAGGGATTCTCATTCCAAAAGTACCATGGCTAAAGTGCAATTGTGCATTAATATTTCTTTCTATCTATGCATAATATGTTTTTCTTATTTGAATTTATCAACATGATATAGCACATGTACAATGAGGAGACATTTGAATGGTAAAGCAGATATGTCGATACCCTAAAGGTAAGAATGATATGTGTTTATATTTTACTAACCTATGAAATCTAGTTTCGTTAGTCTTGTAGATGTAAAGAATGTAACACAACATAGTAGTGGATCTTATGGTATTTGTTTGCAAGAGGAAGCACTAGAAGTCTCACAAGAAGATTTTACAACATTACTCAATATAAAGTATTGCACTTCAAGGCATCAATCAACAAATTATTCTACAAAAGTTTTGAGTAACATTCGAGGAAGATGGACACATGTTACTTAAAGGATTCATATTATAATGAGGGGGAGATTTTTTTAAGTTGCACTCTTTTTCCCTTAACTAAGTTTTGTCCCATTGGGTTTTCTTAGTAAGGTTTTTAACGAGGCAACATACCTGATCCAGAAGTATCAGAATAAGAAAATACGTGTTGCACTCTTTTTCCCTTAGCTGAGGTTTTGTCCCACTGGGTTTTCCTAGCAAGGTTTTTAACGAGGCAGTTTCACCAAGCGTATTGAAAGTATGTGGATAGTCAAGGGGGAGTGTTATGAATGAGTCATTTATATGGTGACTCTCCACATACATAACTCATATCTCTTTATTTTCTTTGTATTAATGTATATGCCTAAATATATAGAGGCATTTGTATATGGTGAAGATTGATTAATGAATAAGAATTCTCCATGTTCTATTCTCTACATGATTTTATAGTTTTGTTCTCATGTTTATATAATTATATATTAGTAGCTAATAGACCATTGTTTTACAACAAAATTATAATTATTTAGTAGACTTTTCATATGGGGGATAAACTCTTAAGTAGAGTTTTTATGTCAATTTATTAGTTTTTATTAGAGTTTATATCTCTAATTAAGTGAGACTTTTCTCCACCCTATGTCTCTTGTATTAAAAGTAGGTTATGTGTGCTTAACTTGATGAGGCTAGAAAAATCCAAGAGATTACATTTGTAACTATAATTGGGTGACGTAAAACACAGGGACTCAAAAAGTAATTTACCCTTAAACCTAAATCATATAAAGCTTGATTACAATAATGATTCTTGAGTTTTTTTTTAATGATTACAATGATTAGAGAGAGTGATGTAGAAAAGAAGTGTGTAGTAAAGAAGAGGAAAGAGAATGACTAAGGAAAAATAGTGGAGAATGCCTATATTTATAGGTTGTCTGGGGCTAGGCACGAGGTGCCTAGTCAACACAGGGCGTAGTCAATTTTGTGGGCCCTGCAAGATCTTCTAAATTTCTCAGAAGATTTTCCTTTATCTTGGACTATCACACCCCAACTCGCAACGGATTGATATGAAGCATGATAATTGCTCATATAATAATCAAAAATTGTTACGTCACCCAATTATAGTTACAAATGTAATACTCTTAGTACATATGTATACTTTAAACTAAATAACTAAAAAAAATCTCATTCAACAAAAATTTTGTAAGCTTTTACTGCTAACATTTAAAAAATCTCATTTAACAAAAATATTGTATGCTTTCAAAGGCTATGTCGTTATTATTTATTATATGTTACATTACTCGTAAGCTTGTAAAGGCTATCTTGTTTAACAAAAACCTCGTAAGCTTTTAAAGGCTATTTTGTTATTTCATAACACATGTAACATTACTGGTAAGCCTTGCTAGGCTATCTCATTTAACAAAAATCTCGTAAAATTTTAAAGGGTATTCTTTTCAGGGCCGTCCTCGAGAATAATAAAAAGCTTTTGAGCCTCGTGGAGACAAATAATTGAGCCCCACTGTAACACCTCATAAATTCATGTCCAATATTACATCTACACGTGTCATGAGCTTTAAACGTGTAAAGAATTTTTAGAGGGACTAAAGTTGACAAACAAAGAAAGTATGTGAATAAAAGGATTAAAAATTTCAATATCGGATAAATATACCTTTCAACGATCCTACACGATGTTTATACCCTTAAACGAATAAATTATAAAGCGTATGAAGCCGTTTGTGAAAGAAAGTGAAAGTTTACAAACCACAAGGGTTAAAAGTGTCAACATGTTTAAGTTATAACTCTGAGTGACCTTTAGCAAACCTGAAGCTTTGTAACGATTAATTATGCTCACTAGAATAAGTGACAAAAATTTCACAAGCTTTCGATAACGTATGAGAAAGTTATGCTAACATTCGTATATGAGGGGTTAAAAGCATCAACGTTGAAATTTAAGGCTTCTCGGGTGATCATAAAACTAATCAAGGACTTAACAAAGTTTGGTTATGTCTTGGAGCCCTTAAAAGACAATTTGGAGGGGTAAAAGTACAAAATAAAAGGTTAAAACCACTATTTAAAGGACCAGGGACCTAAACTGCAATTCTGTCAAACTTGTAACCTGAACCCGAGAGCCATACCGGCCGCGTAAGACTTTAAAGTCTTTTACGCAGGCCGCATGGATGTCTGCAGCAACGAAAATCAGGACAGGTGCCTGTAAAAGCTGTGTAACCGACTTAGATGCCTTGTTTTACATACCAGTGGCTGCACCACCAGGTTTTCATGCATAGGGGGCACTTGTAAGCATTATGAACTTGCTCATTTGAAAATCATTCAAGGCATTCTCTGGAGCTCTCTGGTCATCAAACAAGTTTTCTTAGGTTCCACAATCGTGCTTAGGACTATTGTAAGCTTCCTTAACCACTCTTAATTCAGTTTTATTAGTTTAATGGCCTAAAGTCAAACCCGTCGTAATTAAGATTTGACTTAGTGATTAATCACTAATGGTCCAGTCAATTCTCGAATTAAAAGTAGCTTTGAGATGGTAATTATGTGGGTAATAAACCCTTAAAAGGGCACCCGCTGATTCCCACTCTAACTAGGTCAATTGTCAGATCAAAGTTAATTATAAAAAGTCAACAGAAAGCAAATTTTGGCATAAATACATAATTAACAATGTAGAAGCCATGCAACCTGTTTTATCACTCATATAACTTGGTAATTAATGTAAGAACATGTCTAAACATGTTCAACCCGACAATTTCCAGTTTAAGCTCGGTTCGGAACCGAAAGTCGCAAAAGTAGATTTTTGCTTTGACTTTCAGTTCTGACCCAATGTAGCATATTAGGACCAGGTTATAGGTTAGTGTAACCCTCTGAGGTTATACAACTTGGTTCCTTAGTTATCCAATTCGTATGCATGTTTCCGTTATATGCCTAAATGTTGACTATTATGCCCTTTTGACCTTAAAACGAGATTTTTGAAAATGTGAAAGAATAGAAACCTTTATTACTCAATTATAAACTTGTCCCTAAAATTTGACATCAATTTGAGGTCTAGATTAGGAGTTATGCTCAATAGCGTAAATGAAAAGCTTTTTATTAATTAAACGGCATAATTATCATATAGCCTAGTTAAACCCAAATTTTGATACCAACCATTTTACCAACTGATGTAATATAATATTTTTGGATTTTTAAATATTTTTATTTATTTTTAGACTGAGCATAACATAGGGTTCTAGCTTTGATTCGATAATTGTCGGTTTTGCCCTTTTGGCCTATAAAATGAGTTTTACATAACATTTTGATACCAAACCTTTTTCTACTGATTTTATATGATAAATAAAATATTTTAAGACTTCTGAAATGATAAAAATATTAGCTTTTCTTATAAAACCCGGAAATCGCTTAAAACGCCTTTTTACGCATTTTAAACGCTTAGTATGTATTAAAACTACTTTCATCATATAAGACTTGATACCTACTGATAGTTTTAGTAACCTTTTATACTTTTACAGTAAGCAAAAGTTTTTAACTCAGATTTCCAGATTTGACCTTTAAAGCTTATGTGAAATTACCAAAATGCCCCTTCGGTGCATAGTTTGGTTATAAAGATAAATTTCACATATATGCAATACCCTACTGTTATAACTTTCAAAAATAAATATTTTTACTGATTATATCAGACCTGAAACTCAGATTTATATTTAATCTCTTTTATAACCTTTAAAATGACCAAAATACCCCTACGGGCATAATTTAAGATTAACTTCATTTTGGGCATAATGGAAGGTATCTTATTGATATCACAACATGTTTAAGGAATATTAACTTAGGAAACCTGTATATGACTCTTATGGTTGCCCGTTACGCATTTTTCGCATTCGTTTCGGTTTATGTAACTAGTTTGCATAAGTTGACCGAAACGGGTCAAACCTTATCATTTTTGTCTCAAAATCCAGCATGTGTTTAGTTTAGCCATATTATAAAAGTCTTCGAACTTGTTGGGCCTAAATCACATTCTACTCTGATCTTCACTTAATCGTGCGTTTGAACCGTATAGCTTCCTTTAAAACCAACCGGTCTAAGTATAGGCTTAACTAAGACCCGTTAGGAATCTAATCTATGCTATCTATTAAATGAGCTTAGATGATGACCTTACTTTGCTTACGTGTCAAATTCTTAGGTATGCCACATTGCCTTCGCTGACATCATAATTCCGATTTATAAATCTATAAATCTAAATAATATTATATATATTACATAATTCAAATTTCAAAATATGGCTCCAGTTTCAAATTTCAAAATATAGCTCCAGTTTCAAAACTTCAAAATTCAAATTATAATTTCAATACCTCTATCTCTCTCTCTCTCTCTCGCTTAAAACATACACCTAATCATTTACAGAGAAAAAGAAGAGCACCTTCATCATCTCCTACCCAAAACCGTAACATCGTCTCCTCTATTTATGTTTAAGCATGTCCGATCCGGCCTCCACTCTGTCACAACCCCCGATCCCTAATTTCCGGGAACGGGCGACCGCGAGCTAGTTTCGGTGGTATCACGTTTGTTTATCCAATTTTGGCAGCGGAATTTTCATCAGGACCGTAGTTAGGAAATACTTAATCAGAGTAAACCACCACGTTTTATAACATTAAACACATGGGTAAAACCCAAGTTTTCAATACACACATTTTATAGGAATAAATCCTATTTTATTAAATAAAAATATCTATTTTATTCTTAGGTAACTTTATTGCCACTTTTCCAAGCCTCCAGTGCTGTCCAGCTCGCTTCTATTTAGCTTTCACATTTTGTTACCTGAAACGCGTTTTAAAAACATTTTGTCAGTGGGAAATACTGGTGAGTGAATCCCAGTTTAATCAGGTTTAAATAACAAGTCACAGTGAACAGTATTGAGGGCGATCCCGCAATTACATTTGTTTCCAAGTTATATCAATTATCACCCGTTGGTACTGTTGGACCCGACTTGTGGAAATGTTACTCCTTGACCAGGTGGTAACAAATTTTGTATACAAAACCCCAACATACCCACGATAATTGTATTCTTACAAATACTCAATAACTGTATTCGCATAGAAAAGTATGTAAGGTTTTGTAAAAATATTTAACAAAAAGAGGATTACTCACATTGCTGTCTTAGATTACTCTTTAGGGTTTCTTGGTGAATATCTAGAATTTACACAAATGCATGTGTGTTAGTATAATAACCCATTTTAACATTAGTAATACCCTCCCCGAGACGGCATTCCAACGACTACGTCGGGCAGAACCACGACAGCCGTTACGGAACCCTAGATCAATCGAGCAGCGTATCTAATACGTCTCCAGGGGTTATAATACTTACATCGTAGCAGAACCTCGCTATTTAGGGGGGTATAATGCCCGGGTATAATAACGTTACTTCAGAAATTTAGATTGAAAGAAAGAAATGAACGAAACAGATTGAAGGCCTGTTGCCCTCTTATATAGGGCTGTAATATGACCTCCACGCGGCCCGCGTAAAGAACAGGCCAAGCTTACGCGGCCCGCATCAACGCTGGGTCAACGCGTAGGTTGGCTGGGTCATCACTAGCTTGTCCGGGTGTTGGGCCACGTGGCGGCCCAGGGCCGTGCCAGATTTTGGGACCCTCGCGGCCCGCGTCAACTAACGAAGTTTCTTATGTGACCCGCGTTAACTAAAGAATTCAGCGGAGTCCGGTTACACCTTCATACGGCCCGCATGAATGGTTGGGTGGGTCTATGCGGCCCGCCTCAACTTAATTTTTATTGTTTCTAATTTATTTTATATATTATAATCTACTTTGGGCTCAGTTTTCACATACGGGGTGCATATAAAGACATATTGAGGCATTTTAAAATATATTAGGGTGTCGAAAGATTTATGAGGGTGTCGGTTTACGTTAGGGTTATTATATCCTCCCCACCTTGTTTTAGAGCTCGTCCTCGAGATCTACTGGAACAAGTGTGGATATTTCTTTTGCATTTCTGATTCGAGTTCCCATGTGTACTCAGGTCCTCTTTTGGAGTCCCACTTCACTTTGACCAGAACTAGTCTCTTATGCTTGAGATTCTTAATTTTTCTATCTTCAATCTGAAGAGGCCTTTCTACGAATTTGAGTTGTTCATTAACCTTTATATCCTTGAGAGGTATTACGAGTGATTCATCAGCTAGACACTTTTTGAGATTAGATACATGAAATACGTCATGTATTCCTGCCATTTCCTCTGGCAGTTGTAGCTGATAGGCTATAGGTCCTATTCTTCTAATAATTTCAAAGGGTCCAATATACCTGGGACTTAGCTTTCCTCTTTTGATGAATCTTACCACTCCTTTCCAAGGAGAGACTTTTAGTAACACTTTATCGCCTACTTGGAATTCTAACGGCTTCCGTCTGTTATCAGCGTAGCTCTTCTGTCGATCACGTGCTGCTTTCAGTCGTTCCTTGACTTGAATGATTTTGTCAGTTGTTTCTTGTACTATCTCGGGTCCAGATAGTTGCTTATTCCCCAATTTCTGCCCAACAGACTGGGGTTCTGCACTTTCGTCCATAAAGTACTTCAAATGGTGCAGCATTGATACTTGTGTGATAGCTGTTATTATAAGAAAATTCTATCAAAGGTAAGTGATCATCCCAATTACCTCCGAAATCAATTACACAAGCTCTAAGCATGTCTTCCATTGTTTGGATTGTCCTTTCGCTTTGCCCATCCGTTTGAGGATGATAAGCGGTGCTTAGATTTAGCTTGGTTCCCATTGCTTTTTGGAAACTTGACCAAAAATGAGAGGTAAAGCGGCTATCCCTATCAGAAACGATTGATAAAGGTATTCCATGTAATGAAACAATTTCATTTACATACAATTTAGCTAATTGTTCCATGCTAAAGGTTTCCTTCATTGGTAAGAAATGAGCTGACTTGGTTAGTCTATCTACAATCACCCAGATTGTATCACTACCTTTTCTTGTTTTGGGTAATTTGGTAACAAAATCCATTGTTATCAATTCCCATTTCCAAACTGGCATTTCTAATTGCTGTAACAAACCTGAGGGTTTCTGATGTTCAGCTTTTACTTGTGAACAAGTTAAACATTTAGAAACATAAGCTGCTATATCCTTTTTCATTCCTATCCACCAGAAATTTTTCCTTAAATCCTGGTACATTTTATCACTTCCTGGATGCATCGTATATTTAGATTTATGAGCTTCTTCTAATATACGGTGACGTAAGTTTCCTAACTTAGGTATCCACATTCTCTTTTTATGAAATCTCCAAATTCCATCGGTGCCTTGTTCCAATTCCTTAATCATTCCTTTTAATTTTTTAGTATCATCCTTGATTACTAATTCTTGAATTTTCCTAATCTGACCGTTTAAATCTACTTGAAGATTTAATTTAAGAGAACGTACCTTTTTTGACTTTTCGTGATACTTTCGACTTAAAGAATCAGCCACTACATTGGCTTTTCCTGCGTGATACTGAATGTCACAATCATAATCGCTAAGCAATTCCATCCAGCGTCTTTGTCTCATATTCAACTCTTTTTGCCCAAAAACATACCTTAAGCTCTTATGATCTGTGAATATGGTAAACTTACTACCATAAAGATAATGTCTCCAAATCTTAAGGGCAAAAATTATGGCTCCTAATCCGAATCATGGGTTGAATAATTCTCTTCATGACTCTTAAGCTGTCTAGATGCGTAAGCTATAACCTTTTGACGTTGCATTAACACACATCCATAACCTAACTTGGAAGCATCACAATAGACTACAAATTCTTCAGTTCCTTCTGGTAATGCTAGTATGGGTGCAAGGGTTAATCTTTGCTTAAGGATTCTAAAAGCTTCTTCTTGTTTTGGTCCCCATTCAAACTTAATAGATTTACAGGTTAACTTAGTTAAAGGAATGGCTATTCTAGAAAAATTTCGAATAAATCTTCTATAATAACCGGCCAATCCTAAGAAACTTCTAACCTCGGTTGGTGACTCAGGGGTTTTCCATTTGGTAATTGCCTCGATCTTGGTAGGATCCACATGGATTCCTTCATGGTTAACTAAATGTCCAAGAAATTGTACCTGTTCTAACCAAAACTCGCACTTTGAAAATTTTGCATAAAGCTTTTCCTTTCTTAATAAACTTAAAAGTAAGTGCAAGTGCTTTGCATGCTCCTCTGTACTTTTAGAGTAAATTAGAATATCATCTATGAAAACAATTATGAATTTATCCAAAAATGGCTTACATATTTGGTTCATCATGTCCATAAATGCGGCTGGGGCATTGGTTAAACCAAATGGCATGACAGTAAATTCATAATGACCATACCTCGTTCTGAATGCGGTTTTAGGAATATCCTCTTCCTGTACCTTTAATTGATGATATCCTGATCTTAAATCGATTTTTGAGAAAAATCGAGCTCCCTGAAGTTGATCAAACAAATCATCGATCCTCGGTAGTGGATACCGATTCTTAATCATGACTTTGTTCAATTCACGGTAGTCAATGCACATACGCATTGATTCGTCCTTCTTTTTAACAAATAAAATCGGCGCTCCCCATGGCGATGAGCTTGGCTGTATGAATCCTTTCTCCAACAATTCGTCTAATTGTTTCTTTAGTTCCTGCATTTCAGTGGGTGCCAAACGGTAAGGTGCTTTGGCAATCGGTGCGTTCCCTGGTAGCAGATGAATTCTGAATTCGACTTCCCTGTCTGGCGGTAGTCCTGGCAATTCTTCTGGAAATACATCTGAAAACTGGGACACTACTGGAATGTCTTTTAATTCTTTTCCTTTAGTGTTAGTGATTATAGAAATCAAATACACTATAGATCCTTTTCTTATATAACTTGCAGTTTTCATCACAGAGATGAATTTAGTGGATCTGGATGGTTTATCTCCTTTAATTGTGATCTTTTCACCCTTTGGTGATTTTACTTGAATTGACTTTTGATCACATAAAATACTGGCTTTATTGGCTATTAACCAATCCATTCCTAACACAACATCGAATCCAGCCAGATTCATTGGATAAAGGTTTGCAATAAACTTTTGATTAAAAATTTATATTCTTGCTCCCTGCAAGATTTCCGAAATTCTAACGGTTTCTCCATTTGCGGTTTCTACTAGACATTCTTGTGGTAGTTTAGTTAATGATTGATTTAGGAGTTTGCAAAACGAAGTATTAATAAAACTTTGGTTTGTACCAGAGTCAAATAATACTTTAGCAAAAATATCATTAACTAAAAACGTACCAGCAATGACGTCTAGAATCATCTTGGCTTCATCCGCAGTTAGAATGAATGCTCTAGCATTTTTAGTGTTCTTGTTGTTTGTAGCTGGAGCCAATTTCGGACAGTTTGGCTTAATATGACCTTTTTCTCCACAGTTGAAGCATATTCCATTACTGGTTTTTCTCTTGCAATCTTCTTCCTTGTGTCCTGGTGCCTTACAGTAATTGCAGTGAGTGGAGCATTTTCCAGAATACTTCTTCTTGCAGATCCTGCAGTAGGGTGCAGAGGTAGAACCTATATTCCTATGGTTGAAATTCCCAGAACGGAATTCTTGAGTAAGCCTTTGAGTTAGGTTTCTCCTCTGATCTTCTTCTCTAGTTCGTATCAGTTCATCAGTCAAGGTATTGGCTAGTTCTACAGCTTCTTCTATGGTTTGAGGTCTAGCTGCCTTGACTACATGTCTAATTTCTCCAATTAATCCCCAGATATAACGGGAGATTAATACCGGTTCAGGTGATGCAAAGGTTGGTACTATTCTAGCATATTCAAAGAATGTGGTAGTGTAACCCTTACTGTCTACCCCGGTCATTCTAAGATTCAGAAACTTATTTGCTATCTGCTCCTTTTCATTGGGAGGGCAGAATTTCCTTTCTACCATGTTTTTGAATTCCTCCCATTCCATGTTATAAATCCTATCACTTCCTCTTGACTGGAGGATAGTGTTCCACCATTCTAGGGCTGCATTCTTAAACAGATTCGAAGCAAACATTATCTTATCTTCTTCAGCACACTTGCTTATTTTCAAAACAGCCTCAGTTTTCTCTATCCAGCGTAGAGCTGCAATGGGTCCTTCATTGCCCGAGAATTCTATGGGTTTACAGGACCAGAATTCTTTATAAGAACAACCATATGGCATGGTTCTTCTTCTTTTGGGAATGGGCGCTTGAAGTACGAGTCCATTGTTCATGCTGTGTTCCGGTTCAGTTGGTCGCTTACTGCTATGCTTACTTTTATTATTCGCTTCTTGAACTGTTTGAATAATAAATGACATTGCATCTATAATTCCTTGTGCCACTATGTGTTGAACAGCACTATTATCCATTTGGTTTCCATTGTTATTGTTGTTTGAATTCTCGTTAACCACGTTATTGTTACTCTGGTTATCGTTATTCAGATTATCTTGATTTCCCTCGTCGGCCATCTGAATTTTAAACATTTACCAAATATTAATATCACAAATAATATTTGAATATACCCAATCGCATGACATGCACTTTTTGGTCAAAAGCGTCGAACATTGCGACTTTTACTCTATTCATATAGTATGCATCATTACACACCAGTACTGAAATTAAAATTACAATACCGACTGAAATGTAAAGCTACAATACTAGTAGTATGCATCCGTAGTTTTTTTTTACACATACACACATATATTATTATATTATTATTATTACTACCATCTCCACCATCACATTCAGGGATATGGATTCATCCAGAAATCCATATTGCGCTCGTCGTATTTCCATACGAGTCGCTCTCCCACCTGTCTCATTCTCTCACTACTTTCTAAAATTTCCTCACCGAAAGTCCTAAGTTCTTGTACGTTTTCTGCACTCATTGGGGGTGCAGGTTCTAGGACTAGGTTTGGAATCTGGGGTGCGGGTTCCTGGTACGGAGGGATAGGGGCCTGGTGTGGGTAGGGATTCTCTAAGATCTCCCTAATGTATGCATCATTCATGTAATAGGGATCTTGAGGATCTAACCCTGGGTAGGCTCATAAGTTGGGTATTGGCACATTTTCCTGTATCGGGTTTTGTTGCACATAGTCCCTAACATCGTCCCACCAGGGGTCGTAGTCGTTTGGGTCGAGGGGATTTGGTGCAGGTACCTAGGTATCTCCTCCGGGTTGTAATCAGGCATTTCTATTTGGTTTTCAGGGTTTTCTAGCTCCATGGGTTGATCAGGATTTGGTAGTTGTGGTTGGGGTGCTAGCATTTGTTCTAGGTTTGGGTCAGCAGCAGTGGTAGCTAAAATATGGATATTGGCTATACCCCTATTGAGCATATCCTGGGCATAGGCTTCTGTTTCTCTTTTAGCTGCGGCTAACACTCGCTGTTCCTGTAACTTTTTCATATGTTTCCAACGCTCGTGCGCTCCCCTACTGAACCATCCCCTTTTTTTCTGAGGAAATGGCTCTTCAGACTGAGCCTTAAACACAAAGATTCCTTCTTCCGTATCAGCAGAGTACCCTGAGAGGGCAGGCTGAGAAGAGGAGGTGCCTTCGCTCCTAGGCGAACCAGACAATTGACGATACGCGTCAGATGGTCCTTGGTCACTCATACTATAAACTAACAGATAGTCAGATAACACATAGCAAGAAAATACAATTATGCACGTATTTCCGTAATTTATTTCCTAACACTTTGAATTTTGATGTCAGCAGAACACTTCTGTGGCTGAAGCAGTGGCATAGCTCTGATACCACCTTCTGTCACAACCCCCGATCCCTAATTTCCGGGAACGGGCGGCCGCGAGCCAGTTTCGGTGGTATCACGTTTATTTGTCCAATTTTGGCAGCGGAATTTTCATCAGGACCGTAGTTAGGAAATACTTAATCAGAGTAAACCACCACGTTTTATAACATTAAACACATGGGTAAAACCCAAGTTTTCAATACAAACATTTTATAGGAATAAATCCTATTTTATTAAATAAAAATATCTATTTTATTCTTAGGTAACTTTATTGCCACTTTTCCAAGCCTCCAGTGCTATCCAGCTCGCTTCTATTTGGCTTTCACATTTTGTTACCTGAAACGCGTTTTAAAAACATTTTGTCAGTGGGAAATACTGGTGAGTGAATCCCAGTTTAATCAGGTTTAAATAACAAGTCACAGTGAACAGTATTGAGGGCGATCCCGCAATTACATTTGTTTCCAAGTTATATCAATTATCACCCGTTGGTACTGTCGGACCCGACTTGTGGAAATGTTACTCCTTGACCAGGTGGTAACAAATTTTGTATAGAAAACCCCAACATACCCACGATAATTGTATTCTTACAAATACTCAATAACTGTTATTCGCATAGAAAAGTATTTAAGGTTTTGTAAAAACATTTAACAAAAAGAGGATTACTCACATTGTTGTCTTAGATTACTCTTTAGGGTTTCTTGGTGAATATCTAGAATTTACACAAATGCACGTGTGTTAGTATAATAACCCATTTTAACATTAGTAATACCCTCCCCGAGACGGCATTCCAACGACTACGTCGGGCAGAACCACGACAGCCGTTACGGAACCCTAGATCAATCGGGCAGCGTATCTAATACGTCTCCAGGGGTTATAATACTTACATCGTAGCAGAACCTCGCTATTTAGGGGTGTATAATGCCCGGGTATAATAACGCTACTTCAGAAATTTAGATTGAAAGAAAGAAATGAACGAAACAGATTGAAGGCCCGTTGCCCTCTTATATAGGGCTGTAATCTGACCTCCACGCGGCCCGCGTAAAGAACAGGCCAAGCTTACGCGGCCCGCATCAACGCTGGGTCAACGCGTAACTTGGCTGGGTCATCACTAGCTTGTCCGGGTGTTGGGCCACGTGGCGGCCCAGGGCCGTGCCAGATTTTGGGACCCTCGCGGCCCGCGTCAACTAACGAAGTTTCTTATGCGGCCCGCGTTAACTAAAGAATTCAGCGGATTCCGGTTACACCTTCATACGGCCCGCATGAATGGTTGGGGTGGGTCTATGCGGCCCGCCTCAACTTAATTTTTATTGTTTCTAATTTATTTTATATATTATAATCTACTTTGGGCTCGGTTTTCACATATGGGGTGCATATAAAGACATATTGAGGCATTTTAAAATATATTAGGGTGTCGAAAGATTTATGAGGGTGTCGGTTTACGTTAGGGTTGTTATACACTCCAATCTCCAATCCGGCCTGCTCATGCTGCTCTCCATCTCCGATCTCCGATCCGGCCTGCTCATGTTTATGTGGGTTGTATATTGCTAATTATTATCTGATTTTTGTTGGATTACTCTTGATGATGTTCGACACTGAGAAAAAACCGGGACGACGCGCACTCAGGTAACGTTTTGGCTTTTGATAAGCGATCCTATTTGATTTTGTACTTCTGGCTTTTGATACTCTTGATAATTATCACCCCAGCTCACGGATTTTGTAGTTAGGGTTTCATATGATATCTATTAAGCAGTCTCCTTTATGTCTTTCATGTATTTTACCTTTCTAATTTGTAGTTAATCTCTAATTTCAGAATACACAACAGGTATGCCTTCCCACTCAAACACATTCGAATTAGATGAATATGATTATTTGGATTTTCCATCAGGCTTCACATTTAGTTCAGTCATTATATTCATCAATCACATATATGAATGAAACCATAATACACGTACTTGAAGTTAATGATGATATCACATGTTCACATGGATCACATATCTGCTTATTTTAAGACCTATCTATGTTTCATGCAGTTCTCAGTAGCACTAGCTGTATTTGGGTATGAATACATTAACTTGTACAGAGAAAGCAAAAAAATGAAGAAAAACTAGGAACCCTAAATCAGTATTTGAGACTGCAATTGACTGGACCATGACCCACCTTATGTTATGTGCTTTATGTGATGTCTTGGGTGGGATTGTTGGTGCTCTGGTGGTGGATTCATTCTTGGACCTCTCTTACATGAGATTGGGGTTATGCCACGGGTACACAACTTGTATTGAACTTATGTAAAGTTTAAATTTTAAAGTGTCATAGATCTGTGTGGTTAACTATGTAAAGTGATTTTAATTGTCAACTGTATGCAATCTGTACTATCAACAGTTTTTTATGATCCAACAAAATTGCATGGAATTTGGAGTTAAGATTTGACAACTTTATAAAACCATCATATTTGATTGATAATTTGATATTCAATGTTCACTATATCGTTGCACATAAGTCTACATGAATCCTTTTGCTACTGCTTTCAGTTTCATGATTTTGGTGATTTTGTGTGATTTTAACTAAGTGTCATTGAACTTATGTAAAGTGTCATAGATTTTGTGTGATTTGATTATGTAAAGTTATTTTAACAATGATTTCCAGACATTGTTTTCTGTAGATCATATCAAAGCAGCTCTGAGGAAAAGAGGCCTTGATAGTTTAGGAAGCAAGTCTATATCACTTCATGATGGAAGGATTATTTGATCTTCAGTGGAGGAAGAAGAAGCAACTATATTATCCAACTCAAACGTTGATATTGATTTGAATAATGGTTTAGTTGGAAATTTTTTATTTGTTGGTGCTACATTGCAATTAAGAGGAGTACATCCAAGCACACAACCTTTGGTGGACAAATCTGGGAATATTCTTGTCTATAATGGTATGATTACTAATCCGCTAAAATAGCATCTCATTGCTTGATTATTCATATTAACAGTGGTGGCTTGATGTGAGTAAAATGCAACATATAAATTACATCAAATGAGGCATAAAACTAACCCTTTTTAAGTACTAATGTTGGACAAAGTGTACTTTTGTCTTCCTTTTGTATTTTTAGGGTTAAAAGAGCTTAAATGAACAAAAGAAGCAAAAATGCAGCCAAATCCAACATAAATACAAAGAAAAGGAAGAAACATGGCATGCCCGACTCCTCGACAGCATCTCCCAAAGCAAAAACAAGAAGAAAGCTGAGCATGGGGCTGTGCCCAGCTGAGCATGGGGCTGTGCCCAGCTGAACACGGGGCTGTGTCCAGCGGACACGGGGCGTGTCCAGCTCAACACGGGGCCGTGCTCAGCGAGCACGGGGCAGTGTCCAGGATGGTCAGCCCTAGCACAAAAGACAAAGTGGTAGAAGCTTCTATTGCCCACCACGGGGCCGTGCCCAGCGGACACGGGGGCGTGGTCAGAGTGCTGCAGGTGCATTTATTGTAATTGCGAATTACAATTAATGAAGAGAGAGAGTGTCAGACGGGCACGGGGCCGTGTCCAGCGGACACGGGGCCGTGTCCAGGCTTCTGTTCAGCCTATAAATAGGAGTGCTTGGCTTCATTTCAACTCATCCCTTGGCACACCACCTCTCTCACACTTCATCCACCACCCACCACCACCATAACACCATCATCCACCACCATCATCCATTGTCCATCGTAGAGTG
The DNA here is from genome assembly GCF_002127325.2 of Helianthus annuus. Lineage (NCBI taxonomy): Eukaryota > Viridiplantae > Streptophyta > Magnoliopsida > Asterales > Asteraceae > Helianthus > Helianthus annuus. The sequence goes on along the minus strand of NC_035447.2, from coordinate 13,062,188 downwards.
TGTGAGTCATCTCGGGATCCAAGATTGATCGTAAGAGTTCTTGACAATCAAGGCCATGTTTGCCTAAGTCTCTTACATCACTTGGTGAAGACAAGTGTTTAGTATAATACTTTTTATTTTTAATCTTTTGCACTTTTTATTTGGTTTTGTATTAATGACTTTAATAACTAGTTGCTTATGTTGAAGGTGATCTTTCCTTATCGTTTGTCCGTGGTGTCTTGGCATTATTTTACTGTCTATATAAAATAAAAGATTTTCACCATTCATATCTCCACGGTCTATATGGAGGTATGTTGGCTACCTGGTCGGGGGTTAAGGGAACGGTTTGGTAAGGGTCTTGCCCTTGTTCAGCGTTTAGAGGTCCTGCAAGGGACCTGGGTCAAATTTAGTAGGATCTCCTTCAATGCCCATAGGTATTGGATGGCGGGGATCCAAACTCTTTGACCCCCTCATAAGTTAACTACTATTAATACTATAATCCGGCTATTTAGGATTGTATCCCTGCTGACTCAGACTACTTAGCCGAGGGTAACGTCACCGCCAAAAGCGGGGCCTACCACAATTTGCATTAATAACTTAATTAATTATCTTCCAATAATCCAACCCTTTAGGATTGTATCCTTGCTGACTCAAACTACTGGGTTGAGGGTAACATCGCCTTCAAAAGAGGGGCCTACTACAATAACTAAGATAATCTCTTAAACAAGTGCAAAAGTGCGAAAATAATCAAAGGTTATACTAGTACACGAGTCGGATCCAAGTGATTCATCTTGTTTATCTGTTTTTATTTTATTTTTATTTTTCAGCATTTAGTTAGTTTTTATTTTCTTAGTTTAAAAATCTTTTCTAACTTTTTTATTTGATTAGACGTTGAAGATAAACCGGTACTAAAAGCTCTTGTGTCCTTGGACGACCTCGGTATCTTACCAACACTATACTACGTCCACGATGGGTGCACTTGCCCATATGTGTGTTTAGTGTTAGTGAATATCGTGTTTTATAAATTTAAAACTTGGCTAAAAGTGTAAAAAGGGCTTAAATATACATCTAAATTATAACACACTTCACGCACATCATGTCTAATAATGTTACCTAATCAGTTTAGATATCAAAATTTAGGTTACGTATGGTTAAAATGAATTTATGCGTAAAAAGGGCATTTTGGTCATTTTCCTAAGGCATATAAACTACCTATCATACAACTACTTAAACGAAGTGACCATAAGGTATAACCTCTGAAGGTTATTCCCTATACAACTATGGTCACAATACATGTTTGGTCGGATCCTAATGATCGACCAAACGGGTCTAGTTCGAAAGTCTAAGCGGTTGTTTAGACCGCTTGACTTACGACTCTAAGCAAGCACAAGACTAAAAGTGACAAGCTAAACATGTTAAAAAAATGTTTAGTTAAGTTATAAAACAGGTTTTGATATCAAAACAAAGTGTTTTGATACCCAAGAGTAGTTTGGTTACAAAATACGCATGAATACGCATTTTGACCGAAACTACGACTCGTCACTAGTTCACTACACCTAATCAACGTGGTAATCAGTAGGTATAGTCACTTGGGACTATAACCATTGTGATTACGCTGACGTTGCAAAGTTCATACACATCCTATGAAGATCAAAGGTATGAACCTCCTCCCTCATACTCGTACTTTGATGAACCAAGGTATGAGCCTTCATACTCATACTTTGAGGAGTCAAGATATGAGCCACCACCTTCATACTCTTATTATGAGGAACCATGGCGTGAACAACCCACCTCATATGAGTACTATGAAGAACAAAGTTTCGACCCTTATCCATCATATACTTACAATGAAGAACAATGGTGCGAACCATCTACTTCATATGAGTACTATGAGGAGCCAAGGATCGAACAACCGGATTCAAGCTTTGAGGATCCCAATTCTTTTTCTCTCACCGAAGTGACCAATAGGATATTAGAACACATTAAAACTATCGAACGTTGCATAAAAGAATCTCGCGCAAGGGAAGAGGAGTCCCGCGCAAGAGAAGAATTGAATTTTAATAATAACGTAGAGATAGTTGAAAATGTAAAAATGGAAGAACAAGAAAGTGAAAAACTAACACATGAGTTAAGCAACAAAAAAGGTGAGGCCAATAACGTTAAATTACAAGAAGAGTCTAATTTCGAAGAAATTAATCTCTTGTCACCTTCTTTCGAAAATCATTGTTTAATAACCCCTCATGCCAAGTTTTTAAAAGAATTAAACACTAGTGCTAAAATTGAAGAAATGGTAAGTGTTAAGTTAACAAATGATCAAACCTTGCTAATAAAAGAAGATCCTTTTGAAATTAACATCACACCGGTTCCATGTTTCTTTCAAAATTCATTTATTAGTAACATCACCATTGATAAAGATCTTTGTGTTAACATAATGCCCAACTACATTTTTGAAAAATTAAGTATTAGTGATTTCGCTCCACTTCAAATACCCATTTTTCTATCCGATCGGAAAATGATAAAATCAATCGGTGTAGTTGAGGATGTCTTGATTCAAACAAATCAAATGGTTATTCCAACCGACTTTGTCATCCTCGATGACGCTCCTCTAGTCTTGGGAAAACCTTTTGTGAAAACTCATAAAGCTTTGAAAAACCGGAAATTCAATAATCTACCTCTTCAATTAGGGGCATTCAAAAGGAGCATAGATCTTGAGCGCTCAATGAAATATCCTTTTGGCAATAATGACCCCCTAATTGAAGATGAGCCAGAACCACCCGATAAGGAGGGTCTAGCCAAGGACCCTTATAAACGTGGCGCACCACGGAGGCATTCCGCGGAACTATCCTTAGTTTTAGATTAGTTTAACTTTTATGATTTCTAGTTTAGTTTTAATTTTCAGGAATAAAACACACTCGGGATGGTGAAGGATGCTAAGGGAAGCTTGAACCAACACCCCATGCACAAAAACAGAGCCTCTCGACAATTTTTCTTCATTACAGCAAGTTCAGCACGGGGTCGTGCTCAACCCAATACGCACCCGTGCCCAAAACTCTGCAGAAATGCCCAGTTCAGGTATCTGGACACGGGGCCGTGCTCACTGAACACGCCCCCGTGCCCAGCCTTCTGTTTACTTTTGGTACTGGCAGTCTAGACATGGGGTCGTGCTCAGCCAACACCACCCCGTGTTCAGCTACCCAGTAACATAAAATCTTGTTTTTAACCCACTTTTACACATTCTAATCAACCGAAAAACTTATTTTTGGAACACATTGAGGACAATGTGTAATTTAAGTGTGGGGGGGATGCTAAAACCTTGAATTTTGCAAGTCCTATTAACAAGCCTTACACAAAACTCTATTGGAACCGCTAATCACCCCAAATTTTTTTCAAAAACTTTTCATTTTTCTTGTCTTGGTTTAATTTGGGAATAACAAGTTCTAAAAAGGTTATATTTTTACAAATTTACAACCGATAGCGTCGTGATAAAAAGAACCAACATAAGAAAATTATGAAACGGCATGACAAGCTTTGTTAAAATTTGATTATATATACTTGATCACATAAAAACCCATTCCCACAAAAGTGAGTTTTGAGCCTTTATTGAGCATACAAATATACATCTTTAAACTAAATGCTCATTTTTCGTTTCTTGTGTGAATAGCCGCTTGGTTTCTTACGACTCTAGAACTTACCACGACGATATATTCCCGGTCCTTACCAATTTAAACCCAAGTAAGTAAATGATGGAGGCATTAGGACTAACCCTTTTTATTTCAACACCATTATTTTTCTTTTTTTTACCACCTACCCAAAAAATCCCCCTAGTTAACCCCTTTGAGCCTAAACCTTTTCATTTCTTAACCCAAAACAAACACCCTTTACCCACCAAAACCTTTTTCATTTTAAACCCTTTATTTTAGTAACAAAGCTCGGTTTTCTTGTGACACAAAAAAAAAAGAAAAAAAGAAAAAAAAAGAGAGATGAAGTTAGCAATAAACAAACAAGCTCATCAAAAGAAACCTTGTTTGAAAAATGCTTCATTAGAATAAAAAAAAGTGAAAAAAAAGAAAAAAAAAGAAAAAAAAACAAAGTGTTTTACGAAAACCGACGCTTTTTACGCTTTTCGCCCTTTTCTACTAACCACTAACCCAACCACCCACCTTTAGCCCAAGCCTAACCCTTCACCCAAAAAGTCCTCTTGATATTTACAAAGGTATAAAGTTAAAAAGGAGGAGGATTGATTGCTTGGCAAGCTTATGGTAGGAATAAGTTCCATGCCGCTCTCGAGTGATTCACTAAAAATACACATTCGGCCGAGTGTTGAGTGATCCCCCGTGAGGTATGTGAACTTGTATATAAATGAAATTTTAAAAAGGCATGTTATGCCCAAATAAGTAATTTCTCTTATGAAACGTCTAAATAAATCATAACGAATAGGATTGTAAATAGTATAAACATAAAACCCAATAAAGATCTTGGATTCCCGACACTCAAGACAAGCCCAAAACCTTCTCTTCTACCCATTCCATTTGGGAGTGTAAGCCACATATTAAAGTGTTTTGCTTGAGGACAAGCAAAGATTCAAGTGTGGGGGTATTTGATGTGAGTAAAATGCAACATATAAATTACATCAAATGAGGCATAAAACTAACCCTTTTTAAGTACTAATGTTGGAAAAAGTGTACTTTTGTCTTCCTTTTGTATTTTCAGGGTTAAAAGAGCTTAAATGAACAAAAGAAGCAAAAATGCAGCCAAATCCAACATAAATACAAAGAAAAGGAAGAAACATGGCATGCCCGACTCCTCGACAGCATCTCCCAAAGCAAAAACAAGAAGAAAGCTGAGCATGGGGCTGTGTCCAGCTGAACACGGGGATGTGTCCAGCGGACACGGGGCGTGTCCAGCTCAACACGGGGCCGTGCTCAGCGAGCACGGGGCAGTGTCCAGGATGGTCAGCCCTAGCACAAAAGACAAAGTGGTAGAAGCTTCTATTGCCCACCACGGGGCCGTGCCTAGCGGACACGGGGGCGTGGTCAGAGTGCTGCAGGTGCATTTATTGTAATTGCGAATTACAATTAATGAAGAGAGAGAGTGTCAGACGGGCACGGGGCCGTGTCCAGCGGACACGGGGCCGTGCCCAGGCTTCTGTTTAGCCTATAAATAGGAGTGCTTGGCTTCATTTCAACTCATCCCTTGGCACACCACCTCTCTCACACTTCATCCACCACCCACCACCACCATAACACCATCATCCACCACCATCATCCATTGTCCATCGTAGAGTGTGTGAGTCATCTCGGGATCCAAGATTGATCGTAAGAGTTCTTGACAATCAAGGCCATGTTTGCCTAAGTCTCTTACATCACTTGGTGAAGACAAGTGTTTAGTATAATACTTTTTATTTTTAATCTTTTGCACTTTTTATTTGGTTTTGTATTAATGACTTTAATAACTAGTTGCTTATGTTGAAGGTGATCTTTCCTTATCGTTTGTCCGTGGTGTCTTGGCATTATTTGACTGTCTATATAAAATAAAAGATTTTCACCATTCATATCTCCACGGTCTATATGGAGGTATGTTGGCTACCTGGTCGGGGGTTAAGGGAACGGTTTGGTAAGGGTCTTGCCCTTGTTCAGCGTTTAGAGGTCCTGCAAGGGACCTGGGTCAAATTTAGTAGGATCTCCTTCAATGCCCATAGGTATTGGATGGCGGGGATCCAAACTCTTTGACCCCCTCATAAGTTAACTACTATTAATACTATAATCCGGCTATTTAGGATTGTATCCCTGCTGACTCAGACTACTTAGCCGAGGGTAACGTCACCGCCAAAAGCGGGGCCTACCACAATTTGCATTAATAACTTAATTAATTATCTTCCAATAATCCAACCCTTTAGGATTGTATCCTTGCTGACTCAAACTACTGGGTTGAGGGTAACGTCGCCTTCAAAAGAGGGGCCTAGTACAATAACTAAGATAATCTCTTAAACAAGTGCAAAAGTGCGAAAATAATCAAAGGTTATACTAATACACGAGTCGGATCCAAGTGATTCATCTTGTCTATCTGTTTTTATTTTATTTTTATTTTTCAGCATTTAGTTAGTTTTTATTTTCTTAGTTTAAAAATCTTTTCTAACTTTTTTATTTGATTAGACGTTGAGGATAAACCGGTACTAAAAGCTCTTGTGTCCTTGGACGACCTCGGTATCTTACCAACACTATACTACGTCCACGATGGGTGCACTTGCCCATATGTGTGTTTAGTGTTAGTGAATATCGTGTTTTATAAATTTAAAACTTGGCTAAAAGTGTAAAAAGGGCTTAAATATACATCTAAATTATAACACACTTCACGCACATCATGCCTAATAATGTTACCTAATCAGTTTAGATATCAAAATTTAGGTTACATATGGTTAAAATGAATTTATGCGTAAAAAGGGCATTTTGGTCATTTTCCTAAGGCATATAAACTACCTATCATACAACTACTTAAACGAAGTGACCATAAGGTATAACCTCTGAAGGTTATTCCCTATACAACTATGGTCACAATACATGTTTGGTTGGATCCTAATGATCGACCAAACGGGTCTAGTTCGAAAGTCTAAGCGGTTGTTTAGACCGCTTGACTTACGACTCTAAGCAAGCACAAGACTAAAAGTGACAAGCTAAACATGTTAAAAAAATGTTTAGTTAAGTTATAAAACAGGTTTTGATATCAAAACAAAGTGTTTTGATACCCAAGAGTAGTTTGGTTACAAAATACGCATGAATACGCATTTTGACCGAAACTACGACTCGTCACTAGTTCACTACACCTAATCAACGTGGTAATCAGTAGGTATAGTCACTTGGGACTATAACCATTGTGATTACGCTGACGTTGCAAAGTTCAAATGAACTTCGTGTTGACCATAGACTGGTCAAAGCAGAAAGTCAAACACAGTTTCACTTTCGTGCTAAAAACGCATAAAAAGCACGAAAGAGACCTACAAAGGGTCCAAGCTAGTAAGTTTTGGTTCAAACAACTCAGGTATGAAGTAATAACTTTAACTTAGAGCTGATTGAACCAAAGTGTGAGTTGAAATGAAGTGAAGGCATGGGTTTATATTGGATTCGGTAAACCGTTAGGATCGTTCCTCGCATTTCATGCTTCGATCTTGGCCCTCCACTTGGGCTCATGGTTTTCAAAACCATGGGAATGTTTAAAGACATCAAATTTGAGCCCATAGCATCCAAAACCAGCCATTAAAACCCATCAAAACTTCAAAATTGGACCAGATTAAATGTATCTGGTCATTTGGGCACTTTTTGACGCTTTTAGTCCCTGTTGATCAAATAAGTTTATTTTTTGCGCACCAAACACCTAAAAGCCTATTTCTAGGCTTTGTAAAGGATATTTAGGGCATGTTTAACTAATGATCATATTCTGGAAGGTTCGTTACAGTACGAATCGGCATACTTTCGCAGTTTGTCGAAATTAGTCCCTGTAAGCGAATAAACTTGATTTCGACACACCAAACCCTCCAAAACTTATTTCTAAGTTATGTAAAGGTTATTTAAGGTATGTTAAGCCTATGTCACTGTTCCGAAGTGTTTGTCGCGTTAAACTGATTACGTTTACGCATCAGTTCGTGTATAACTTTCCAGAAAGCGATTTAGAGCACGAAATCGAACGAGAATTGATATGTGCAAATGATACACATATTTATACAAATCCCAAGTATGAAATACAATATTTCATTGATTTGGTATTTGTTTGATGGCCATGGAGGCACAGATGTCACAATAATCGGATCCTAAATCGGGAGATATGATAGAATTTGGTTTTATACATCAAATGAGTACTGACACTCATATGGTACGATTTAATAGTCCCAACATTCTGATTTGAAAGTCTACCTAAGTGCTCTTGACCCGTTTCGACCCATTATGGTAGTATAGGCTATTATAATGCGTCATTTGCGTAAAACTATGGTTGGATGGTTATCTATGTGCTATGTCAAGTCTTACATGCCCAAAATTGATGTGATAATATGATAATCATAGTTATCAATAGCGAAGATAGCGTTCACTCTTGCACGCTTCATAGCGTATCACACTTATCTTGCAATCTGTTAAGTTGTGACTCCATAGCGTGATTATAGTGGGATTCTGAAGCTGCATGTTCTTCTGGGAAGTACTTTGTTCCTGAATTTCTTTCGAAAATCAAGGGGCCTTGGGCTTTAATCTACTGGCAGGTAACTTTTGAGTGGTAAGTAAGTTCCATTCATTTGAATGGTACTGGGATATGTAGCTAGAGGTTGACCCTATCCTTATTGTGATCAGAGTTGACACATTAGTTAATAGAAGTTAACGTGCACTCTATGCGCAAAGGGTTCGCTAGTTGCCAAGATTCAAGGGGCAAAAAAGCGCACATCTTAGACAAGGAAGGCACAATAGTAAAATGAAACAAAATAAACAATATAGGCATAGAAATGTAGAATTTTAATAATTTAATATTATTTTACAGACGTAATAAAAGATCAGTACCAGTTTTTTTATTTATTTATGAGTAAAGTACACGGATGGTCTCTGTAGTTTAACAAAAACTTTGGATTTGGTCCCTAGCTTGTCTAAAGTACACGTATAGTCGTTTTGGTTTGCACTTTGTAACACATTTAGTCCCCAACCAACAAATGTAAAGGTTTTAGCATGTCCAAGTTAGGGACCAAATACGTTACAAAGTGCAAACCACAGGGACCATCCATGTACTTTTCGAAAGAGTTAGGGACTAAATGCGTTACAAAGTGGAAACCACAGGGACGTTTGTGTACTTTTGAAAGCTAGGGACCAAATCTAAAATTTTGGTAAACCATAGGGACCATCCGTGTACTTTACTCTTTATTTATAAAACAATGTTTAAAAACTTCCAAGAAAATGGTTTCTCCGTAGGTTTTGGCCCCACATTCGTCAATGTAAAGAATTTTGAGAAGTGAGATGGATATAAAATGGAGGCAAGTCAAAACGATAAAGCATAAGTTAATTCAAGCCTTTTTAGGCTGCTAAGCTCTTTACGGGCTGCTAGGCGTGTTTTTAGTCGGTTCAGACCCGTTTTTGGTGGCCCGAGCGCCTAAGCATGCGCGTTGTGCGCTTTTGATAACATAATTAGTTAATGATAATGTTGGATGTGTTTGGATCATAGTGTTTCTGCTCAATCAACCCTTTGTCACCTCTAGAACTCTAGAAGTAGCATAATCTGACTTTATGTTTATAAAATTATTTCTTTATTTTTTAATATATTTTAGGAGACCTCAAAGACAATATGGTTTGGTAGAGATGCACTTGGAAGCCGAAGTCTTCTAATTCATCAGCCAAATTTAAAAGACTCCCGACTCATGCTTTCTTCTGTATCACCACCTTACGCTCTTCATGTCGGTATGCACACTTTTACTCAGACCTGCTTTACTTTTTCTGTGGAAATATGCAATTTATATAATTATAGTTACAGATTTTGGATCTGAAAATGGACCCGGTGAACCAAGCTTTTGGGAAGAGCTTCCATGTGGAGTTTACAGCTTGTCCATGAATGCTTCAAAAATGGATGCAGATTGGGTGTGTGAACCAAGCTGCAAGAACTGATTAAGTGGGATAGATCTCTCGTGGAACCCACACCTGATGTTTCTGTTGTTTGGTATAGAGAATGGGCCAATTTGGGTTTGGAATTGTATTGAATTGTATTGCAGTTGTATTGAAGTTTTTTCATCTAGGGTTACAAAGAAATGGTGCTTATATAGAACACCAAGTTACATATTAGCCCCCTATACTATTTATTTTCTTCTTTCCGACACTCCCCCTCAAGTTGAGTAGTGGGGTTACCAATGCTCAACTTGCTCAAACAGCTATTAAATGCGTTTCCCTTGACTGCCTTTGTGAGGATGTCTGCAAGTTGATCTTTTGATGCTACATATGGGAGCTCTATGATTCCTCCTTCCAACTTTTCTTTGATGAAATGTCGATCTACCTCCACGTGTTTTGTTCGATCATGTTGAACTGGGTTTTCTGAGATTTGTATTGCAGCTGTATTGTCACACATAACTTTACTAGGAGCCTTTTGTGAAAAACCAATGTCTTCTAGCAGCTTCCTGATCCAAAGAACTTCGCTTAACCCTCGAGCTATACCTCTGAACTCTGCTTCTGCACTTGACAGAGCAACCACCTTTTGTTTCTTACTTCTCCAGGTAACTAGGTTTCCGCCAACCAAGGAGAAGTACCCTGATGTAGACCTTCGGTTTCCCTTATCTCCTGCCCAGTCTGCGTCAGTGTAGAGCTCAACAGTTAAATGCCCATTTGTTTTGAACAGCACACCATGGCCTGCGGTTCCCTTGAGATACCTTAGAATTCTCTGAGCAGCTTCCATGTGGGCAACTTGTGGTTGGTGCATAAATTGACTTACCACTCCAACAGCGTAAGCTATATCAGGGCGAGTATGGGAAAGATAAATTAACTTGCCCACTAGCCTTTGGTATCTTTCTCTGTCTGCGAGCTTTCCATCGAGTTCCATGTGAAGATTGTGGTTCACCACCATTGGCGTATCAGCTGGTTTACAATCAATCAACCCAGTTTCTGCCAGGAGATCAAGAACATACTTCTTTTGGCAGATGAAAATCCCCCATTTAGATCTGAGAACTTCAATTCCAAGGAAATACTTGAGGTTCCCAAGGTCTTTCATTTCAAACTTTGAAAACAAATTCCTTTTCAGTTGTGCTATTTCTTCTACATCATCTCCGGTGATAATCATGTCGTCCACATATATGATCAAGCAAGTTACGAGGCCGTTCCTCCTTTTGAGGAATAAGGTATGATCAGCGTTACTTTGGCGGTACCCGTATTCTTTCATGGCCAAGGTGAACTTTCCAAACCATGCCCGAGGAGACTGTTTTAGCCCGTATAGAGATTTCTTCAACCTACAAACTTCCCCATCTTTAAAACCCCCTGAAAAACCTGGAGGTGCTTCCATGTAGACTTCTTCAGTTAGGTCTCCATGAAGAAATGCATTTGTAACATCAAATTGATGAAGGGGCCAATCCTTATTAGCTGCAACGGAAAAGAGGACTCTGATGGTATCCATTTTTGCAACCGGAGAAAATGTCTCAGAGTAATCGATCCCATACGTCTGAGTGTACCCTTTGGCTACAAGCCGGGCTTTGTATCTTCCAATGGAACCATCTGGTTTATATTTAATCGAATACACCCACCGGCATCCAACAGTTTTCTTTCCTTTAGGAAGAATGCACTTTTCCCATGTATTGTTTTTCATAAGAGCACGCATCTCCACTTCCATTGCTTCTTCCCAGTTCTTCTTAACTTGAGCTTCCTTTACGGAATTAGGTATTTGTTCAGTGTATAGAGAAGCAACAAATGCTTTTGCACTGTTAGATAAGTTCCCGTTGACCATATTAGCTACAGGATATCTTGAATTTCTGGTTTCCCTCTCTGGGGAGTACCGTTTTGGAGGAACTCCTCTATTGGCTCTAGGTGGAAGAGAGTATCTTCCGGTAGTCTCCCCTGCAACTGATTCAACATGTTCAACAACTGGTTCAACCTGTTCAACAACTGGATCAACATGTTCTGTAGTTGTCGGTTCTATATGTTCCCCTGTTGTCTCATAGTTATAAGACGTAGAACATTCAGGGTTCTCGGTATTTCTTACCTCATGCATCACGTTGGATGGACTTTCTTCAGTGGTACTGTGCTCCGTGAATTGTGTGTCTGTGTTTGAAGGACTCTCAGTACTGTGATAGTTTTCTGTTGTGACTTCTTCAGATGAGGGAATTTGGGTTAACCAGCTTAGAGTGTCTATATTGTCATTCTCCCCCTGACCACTGAGTTGGGTGTTATAAAAGTATTTTGTTTCAAGAAAGTCAACATTCATTGTGGTGAACATTTGACGAGTTGTTGGATTATAACACCGGTAACCAATTTGATTGATCCCATAGCCGACAAATACACATTTCTCAGCACATGGGCCAAGTTTGTTTCGGTTGGTTTTGGGTATATGGACAAAAGCGGTACACCCAAAGATTCGAGGTTCAAGTGTAAGAGGATGGGAAATATTGGCAGATTTAGACAGACAATCTAGGGGAGTCTTGAATTTAAGAGCTTTTGTGGGAAGCCGATTCAGCAGATACACGGAGGTTGCAACTGCCGCCGGCCAGAAAGATTTAGGGACTTGAGATTCTATCAAAAAGGCTCGAGTCATTTCAAGGATAATACGGTTTTTCCGTTCGGAAACACCATTTTGTTCTAGGGTATGGGCACAAGAGGTTTGATGAATTAATCCTTTGGTTGTAAAGAATTGTTTCATAGATGCATTGACAAATTCCCCCCCATTGTCAGATCGAAGGATTTGGATTTGAGTTTGAAATTGAGTTTGAATCATAGCATAAAACATGACAAATTTTTCATAAACTTCGGCTTTATTTTTTAAAAAATATACCCATGTCATGCGAGTGCAATCATCCACGAATAATATAAAGTACCGAAGACCCTGCCCCCTATCACAGGAGCAGGACCCCACACATCAGAATGGATTAATGAGAAAGGTGAAGCAACTTTCGTATTGCTAGGTTTGAACGGGTGTCGATGGCTTTTGGCGCGAAGACAAGTTTCACAATCTATTTTCCCATTTGAAGGGAAGAGTTTTGGAAACAAAAGGTGCGAATAACCATGGGATGGATGTCCCAAACGTCGATGCCATAGCCAGGCGTCCCGGTTATCAGTTCTATGAGCCAACATCACAGTACCCTAGTGAGCCACTTCATCCACATAGTACAATCCTTGGCGCTCAGTACCACGTCCAATAATCACACTCGTCCTGATATCCTGTAGGAGACAGAAAGTAGGGTGCATTAGTACCGTGCAATTTAATTCTTTGGTAATATGACTGATTGACAGTAATTTGTGTGATAAGGACGGAACATAGAGGCAATTTGACAATTTCATAGTTGGTGAAATTTCAATTACTCCTCCTCCTTTCACTTGCATCGTTCCGTTGTTTGCTGTATGTATTTGAGATTTTTGAGGTTGGGTCATTGACCGTATGTCTAATGGTTCAAACGTCATGGTGTCAGTGGCACCAGAATCGAAAATCCAAACACTGTTCTAACTATGGTTGATTTCTATTTTTTTTTTTTAACGTTGTCACGGCACGGTTATTAAGTAACCAACCAAACCAGCGAATTTATTAATTTCGCTGGATACTTGAACTCGCGTTCAAGATTTTCGTTTGGAATATCGTCGCTAGGTAGCGAAGGTATTTTACCGGCGAATTTATTAAATACACCGGTTACTTGAACTCGCGTTCAAGATTTGAAAGCCCGCAAATTCGCTACCGTCAGCGAAATTAGACCACCACTTCGCAAAAGGAACTCCGCGATCGACTACGTAATTATCCAAAAAGAAATAGCGAAATTGGTAGAGATGTCGGCAGCGTATTTACGAAAAAGGAAAGGTACTAGATTGAAAAGGAAATAACGAAAAATACGAAGTTTAGGAAAAAGGAAGATACTAGATTGGAAAAAAAATTGGGCAGAATTGATTGGAACAATTGAGATTATGTCGGTAACAACAGAAAATAGATTGGAAAATGGATTGGAACTGAAAATATGATTGGAACAATTTCAAAAAATAATGGATTGATGTTTTGATTTGGACAATGGTTTTGCTTGTTTCGCCGGAAGTGGGTGTATCAACGGAACTGGTTTTGCGGTTGAACACGACAATCGAACGAAGAAACTGATTTGATTTGATTTGCGGTTTTGCGATTGAACACGACAGATTGAGAATTGATTTTGGCATTGCGGTTTAACACGACAGATTGAGATTGAGGATAAAATGAGCGAATCGATTTTACGAATCGGAAACCTGCTCTGATACCATGTTGTTTGGTATAGAGAATGGGCCGATTTGGGTTTGGAATTGTATTGAAGTTGTATTGAAGTTTTTTCATCTAGGGTTACAAAGAAATGGTGCTTATATAGAACACCAAGTTACATATTAGCCCCTTATACTATTTATTTTCTTCTTTCCGACAGTTTCAAGTGATGTTCATAAAACATGTTCTAATGAGCAAGGGCAACGGGGTAAGGAGTAGATTTTGTCACTTAAAATGCTTATAAACTTTTAGTCAGTTTCATACTTGTCACAAACTAATCATGTGTTTGACCATTGTTTTTATTGTCTCCAAATCTTTTTTTTTTTTTTTTTTGTTCTTAGTTAATGGGTTTATTTTTGTCAAATTCAACGTGCAAAATTCTTCGTCGTTTATTGGCTAATATGTTGGCTTTTTTGTGTCAGATATTCTGAACTACTTTTTCATAACTTATGTTACATTATCTAATCATGATCGTTCGATTTCACAGTATTAATTTCAACACAAACATCCAAACACTCCGTTATGTTATACCGTTTAAATTTAATGCAGGTTCGTAATGACAAAGCAAGAAAATACTTGACTGACATGCGTAGAAAGAAACCGGTATTTATCTCTGAGAAGTTTCTACAAGCTGGCCCATTGGCACTTAAACTATTGCATCGGCTATTGGCTTTCGACCCAAAAGACCGACCCACTGCAGAACAAACTCTAGCTGACCCGTACTTCAAGGGCTTATAAAAAGTCAAGCGCGAGCCATCATGTCAGGCGTTTTCCAAATTGGAATTTGAGTTTGAGAGGCAAAGAGTCACAAAAGACGATATTAGGGAATTAATATATCGGGAGATTCTACAATACCACCCTCAATTGCTGAAAGATTACCTGGCGGGCAATGATCGCTCTAGTTTTGTTTATCCTAGGTTGTTTTTAATAACTTAATATTTAGTAATTTACATTTTCTTCTCCTATTGGACTCTTTGTTCATTCTAACAGGTTTCTTTTGTAATGTGTAGTGGCATTGGCCAAATTAGGAGGCAGTTTGCGTATCTTGAGGAAAATGATGGGAAAAGTGGGTCCGTTATACCTCCAGAGAGAAAGCATGTTTCCTTCCCAAGGTAAGAATGTCGAAACTTATATTTTCAAAACTGTCATATTTTATTGACGTTACAAAAAAAAATGCTGAGATAGTGGCATCTGATTTGGCGTTTACAAAAGAAAACAAAGGCTAATGCCTAAAAGTTAAAAACTAAATGCTAAAGTCTAAACCCTTATCTCTAAATCATAAATCCTAAAAATTAAACCACAGAAAAAATTCAACACAAATCTCAATCGTTTGATAGAGTTCTCTTGAGTTTTCTCACGAAGAAAGAGTTTTATCATGATCCTCTCGCTATATATATGTCATTGTGGCATCTGATTTGGCGTTTAAGATATTTTTAAAACAGTTCTTTGAAAAAGATAACTATATTTCCCATGTAAACATTTTTTGCGTATATGACATCTGATGTGGCGGCTCACTTGACATCAACCAGTGCTGCATCAGTAATTTTTAGTTCTGCATCAGTAATTTTTAGTTTAAGTAAATATAAACGAGTATGGTAATAAAAAATGGTAAATAGATTCTAAGTTGGTTTATCTTTTACCAACCAATTTTAACTCATTTTTGTTTGTAATTTTTATATGTATTTAGGTCTACAGTATCTTTAAGCACGACTCCTCCCAGAAATGGTCAACCGAAGACGATATTCTACAATCTCTTTTTTAGCATATGAAACCTTGCCTGGATATGTTAACATGATTCGAAAAAACTGATTTTATGATATGGCGAATGATAGAGAAGTAGGAGTTTGTATATATAGAATTATAGGTTAAGTTTATTAGAACTGACACATGTCGGATATCGAACTTTGTTTCTGTTTTGGATTGTGGAAGTGGCATCATCAAGTGACGTAAAATGTTTCCTGGGAATTGCGATTAAAATATAATCAATGAGTTAAGGCACATGAGGGCACTTTCTTATGTTGTGTATCCTTAGTCCTAAATGGGATATTCATTTAGTGCATTCAGATTTTTTTTTTTTTAAGTTTTATGTATCTTAATATTATCTTTTGTAAGTGGTACTTTAGACATATGGATGATTATGTTGATGGCTAGGGTTCTCTTGGAATCTTACATCCTTTTGTTTTAATCTTTTCTATTCTATGTTATGATGTTTCTTGGTGTGTGGCACATGTTCTAGGTTGACTTCGAAACTGTTGCAATGATTAAAAATATTTTGGATTCTCGGGTATTTTACAAATATGACCCTTTAATCCAAAGTTATTTTGGAATACAAAATTCGATCACAAAAATGATGAATATGAAGGTTTACACATTACACAATTTTATTCGGTGCAAAAATTAGGTCATGCTTTCATTTAAATAATATATTATAACGAGTTGACGTCAACCCACGTGTTGCAGCGGGTTATTGATTATGTACGCATTACGTATTGATCATGGCTTTTTATAGATCCGACCCAACATAATAGTCTGATCAATCTTGAAAGTTCTGTAAAACAATCAGCCCACTCCTATTAAACAAATCCAGTTAATCGGCCATGCATACATTTTGTTTAAGATGAAAATAGATCATGTTTTTTATGTACCTGTGTTGTGTTAAATGGTGGAGGAGGAAGGCAAGTAAGCATCATGAATTTATGGCATTTTGATATCAATTTTACTTCCTAGAATCAAGAAACACAACAATTACATATTTACATGATGAATTTAACGTTGAATGAATCAAACCAGCAGTTGCAGTTTTGCATCCGGTATTTATAGTTGTTGGAATTTTGCAGAAGCAGTGCATTCACAAACAGAATTAACGCAAACCTTGAGCGAATATTGGTGAATCGTAGCATAGAGAGTGGTTTTGAAAATGAAAGAAGAGCCGTAACAATAATATATTAGAAATAAAATAAATCATGCGGACTCCAAAGCTTATCGAATAGAACTAAATTGATTTTCCATTTTATCCAACTTCTTTCTCTTCTGCTCTTTTTCTACAACCCTAAAATCGAACCGTTTTTCCGTCTAGACGTCGACCACACAACCGCAACAACAATTTCCATTTCTTTGTTTACAAACACGTTATCAGAAAAGGATACATTAATTCCTCTGTTACTTAGACATCATCCTTAATTTCAAATTCTTCACAAACCTGCAAATCGTAACTTTCGGCAAGCAAGTGCACGCAAAAGTATTTAACATCGATCAGATGGTGTGATGATACAAACGAAGATTTTTGGTACCATTGGGAGTTATATAGGGTGTGAAACGGTAGGAAACGGTTGTCGAAGGTAACGCGTCGGTTTGGTTATCAACTATAACCTCACACGGTATTTGAATGTTTTTGTTGGTTTTATTACGTTGTATTATAAACGGTTATTGAACTCTGACGAATAATAAATCTATTCTCCGGTTATCCAACCGGAGTAACCGTCGTTGTACGTTGATGAAGGGATGCGACGTTGATAAGGTGAAGTGTTTGAAATCTGGATTTGGAAAATGGGAAAATCGGGATAACGAGACGGTTTATATTAAATAAATAATAAACATGGGGTTTGGGGAAAACAAACAGTTTTAAGATTTAAGAATATTAATATTATATAATAAATGTGCTATAGGTAAAAAAGGTGGGGGATAAGGTTAAACGCACTAATAAATATAATAAATAATATTATATTTGAAACGGTGCCAGTATAATTTGTTTTTTAGAGTTTTTTCTCAAATAGGTGTAGGTGGAAAATTTATATACCAAAATGGGTGATTTGAAAAGTATTTACCAAAATGAGTGTTTTTTTTTTAAAGTTAGTTTTTCTCACTCTTAATTTTATTAGGTAAAACAATTGCTATTAATAAATATGTTTACTCAATAAAATTTTAAGAAAAAATTGTAGTAAATTTAAAAAAAAATGTGGATCATAGATTTTATGTGAAGTTTTTTCAATGTTTTTTTCTAATTCTTTATTTAACATATTATTTAATAGGTATTGTTTAGTTTCCTTCAAAAATATTTTATTGTAAACATTTTTTATGTTACACGTATCTTTAGACTACTTTTACTTTACATAATAATAAAATAAAAAATATATATTATTTTAAGTTGAAAAAACATGAATATTTTAAATACTTTACATAAAATTATTTTTTAAACACCCATTTTGATAAATATTTTTCTAATCATCCATTTTAATAAATAAAATTTCTATCAACACCCTTTTGAGCAAAAACTCCAAATATATTAGCTTTCAAGAAATGGATATCATATTCAGGTTTTTTCAACTTAAAATAATATATATTTTTTATTTTATTATTATGTAAAGTACCAAAGTTAAAAAAAAATAGTTTAAAGATACGTGTAACTTAACAAAAATGTTTACAATAAAATAATTTTGAAGGGAACTAAATCAATACCTAAATAATATGTTAAATAAAGAATTAGAAAAAAAAACATTGAAAAATTTTCACATAGAATCTACGAATCTACGATCCACATTTTTTTAAATTTACCACATATTTTTCTTAAAATTTTATTGAGTAAATATATTTATTAATAGCAATTCTTTTACCCAATAGAATTAAGAGTGAGAAAAACTAATTTAAAAAAAAAACACCCATTTTGGTAAATACTTTTCAAATCACCCATTTTGGTAAATAAGTTTTCCACCTACACCTATTTGGGAAAAAAAAACTCTTGTTTTTTAGGACGCAACGGTCATGTTTGTTGACGCAACGGTTGACTGCCATTAGAAATTTGGTTGGTAAATGTATAAGGGTATAATCTGTTTTTAAGTATTTGATTTCGATAGTTATTAAACCTGCCCATGTGTTCACACGGGTCTTACTACTTACTATCTATACTCTCGATTAAAGGAGCTTAGATGATGACGTAATTTTGCCTACGTGTCAACCTGCCCGTGCATTTTTCTCTTAATGTTAATAGGATCAAATATATGGGTTTTATTGAATTGTTCAATGACATTTGGTTATTTAAATTAAGTAATCTTTTTATTATTAGACAACATAAAATTAGGTCATGCTTTAATTTTAGACAACATATTATCAATTAGTTAGGTTATTTCTAGCAAAATTTATGACGGATCATATGTTTAACATTGTTTTATAAAGATATGTAACTAAACACAAAGAATTTTAATACTCCCTCCGTCACATTAAAAGTATCATATTTTGAATTTTCAAAGTCTTTATTTATAAACTTTGACCTTAAATAATTTTGTTTGTATTAGCTAATACTTGATGAAAGTTATATGATTTGAGTGTGTTTTTCAAGTGTTTTTATCGGGTTAATTTTCATCAAATTTTATATAACACAAAAAAATATATAACTAAAGTCAAAGTTTATAAATAAAAACTTTGAAAATTCAAAATATGACACTTTTAATGGGACGGAGGTAGTAATATATTATAATATGTTTTTTAGTATTTGATTCTGATCGGTATTAGAACAAACCTGTGTAATCACACGGGTGTACACCTAGTAGGTTATTAAAAACCTTCGTTCCAGATTAGGAGCCCAGTAAAAGATACTTGTACTCGCTGATTGTGATATATACTTGCTCAGGTAAATACTTTTAACTTATTTTCCCTAATACGGGCTTGGGGTACGGTATATAAAATACCGATTGGTCGGGCATTGAATTTTTAATCGTATGAAGGTTAAATTATTGAAATGACCCGTTTAAATTGTTTTGTTTGCTTAAATCCTTTGGGGGTTAATGACCATGTCCGGATATCCTTGGCATCATTTATTGAAATGGCCACGACCTTAGCATGGGGTGTAGGCATACACCTGCCAGTGCATATATATAAAAAGGTATAACCGTCGGTTCGAGAATAACTCGCCACGGGATTATATCATGTGGTGTGTCTATTAATCTTTAACCCGGTATTCAACCCGGGCCACTGAACGTATAACGAACATGTAATTCTTTTACAAGTTTATATATAAATAATTATCCCAAGTTATAAAATATTTTGTGCCTTGTGCATTCAATTCAATTTTCCTAAACCTTTTCAAAATGAGTCAGTTAATTGTATTTACTAGTATAAACTGACGTATTTTTCCAAAAAGGCTAAGTGCAGGTACTAATCGGAATAGGCTGACCTCTCCTAGCATCAATAAAGAGTCTTGCAAGCTTAGATGATTTAAATCTATTGAACAATGTTTCCTTTCTATTTGATCCGCCTGTAGATCTTTTTCAACCATTTTGTAATACTTGATATTACTTTTATTCGGTTAAAATATATTTATCTTTTGCTTCCGCTGTGCATTTAAATTGTGTTGTTTGACTATGACGATATCAACTACGTCACGATACTCCCCACCGGTAATACGTGGAAATATCAGGGTGTGACACCCACCTTATAATATAAACTGTCTTTTAAAATACGTTGAACGTTGTTTAAAATATATATGTTGCATTAATATTTCTTCAACTTGCAAAAAAATTAAATAGTTGCTACAATGCTACTTTAATATTACTTATGTCTGCAAAACTTTTGAACCGGTGCTTGTCCTCGTTGCTAAAAGTGGCCTCCAACACTTATTGCGGATATCACAATCTCAGGATGTAAGTCTTTTTTTTTTTTTTTTGACATACAAAACACATCAACTCTAGTATTCACCTAATTCAACTTAGCAAATGTGAAAGTATCTAGTAAACAAAAAGTATAACGAACAACAAACAACATATGTGCAACATAAAATATTAACATTTAGTTATGGGTCGGCATTTTGTGGATTCTTAAAATTTATGTTTTATATTGAATTATCTATGTGTTTGATTCATACTCAAATTAAATTTCATATAGTATTAAAATTGTTTTCAAGCATTTAACTTATGCTCCTTGAAAAGAAACTAACACCAAATATTAAACCAACTTTTTTTTCATGGTTAGATTAAAAAACAATAGCAAAGTAATTGTATTAAAGAAATTAAAATAATAAATTTTATTAAAATAAAATAAATAATCCTTATCCATCTAGCAAAGTAATTGTATTACAGAAATTAGAATAAAATAAAATAAATAATTTGGATCAAGCGTGGAGGTGGGGTGCCTTGTGAAGGCTTGTATATATATTGGGGTTATGGTCAAATACAAAGGATAAAATAAATAAGAAGGCTAAGAAGGTTTCTAGTCCATTGATTTCAGATTTAGAGGGTTGAGATTAGTTGTAGGGAAAAGAAGATAATAGAAGGGTATAAAGGAATCCTATATTTATGGATTTTCTCTTTCCACATGCAAGACACATGCCAATTCCCTCATCGATTTAAATCGTCCATAACTTTTTTCATACGACATTTAAAAAAAAAATTCACCATAATAACGAGCGTTTTTTTATCTTTAATATGAGTACTATATTATCATATAAAAATAAAATAAAAAAAATTCATTTTTACTGGGTTTTTTCGCATTGTGTTAAAGGTTCAGTTCATTGTGTCTTTTAACTGGGTTTTGGTCATTACGTTTTAGTAGAGTTTCTATACATTGTGTTATTATCAAAACCTATAACACAATGTTAATTTAGGTTCTATCTATTGCGTTTTTATAAGAACCTATAGCACGATATATGACAAAATGAAGATGGTGTTATATCTGGGTTTTCTATAAATTGTGTTATGAGTTCAGGTCATTGTGTTTAATATGTTTTCCATTGTGTTTTAATAATTTGTTAAATTTTTTTATTATCTTGTTCATTGTGTTTTAGTTTGTTGTGTATTGTGTTTTTAGTTTGTTTTATAATTTTTTTCACTGCTCTCCATTGTGTCTTTTATTTGTTGTCATTAATTGTGTCTTTTATTTGTTGTCATCAATTGTATTTTTATTTAGTGTGATATTTATTGTGTTATATGTTATCGCCATTGTGTTATACGTTATGGTCATTGTGTTTTAGTATGTTGTCAATTGTGTCTTTATCTGTTGTCATTGATTGTGTTTTTGATCTACTTTACATTGTGTTTTACATCATGTCCATTGTGTAATATGTAACTGGGTTTTTGATTTTTTTTTTAAATGTAACAATATGGTAATTATATTAAAGATAAAAAACGTTCAATTTTATGGTATAATTTTTTTTAAAAACAAATGATGTATAAAAAGTTACGGACGTTTAAAAATTAGGGGGGGGGGGAATAGCATGTGACTTGCATGTGCATATTCTCTTTCCTCTTGTAGAAAAAATTACCCTTTTCCATTTAATTTCTCCTAGGACACTTGTCACTCTCTAGTGGCTACTTACCCTTCTTATTTTTAAATCTTTTACATTATAACTCAACCCATATGGGTTAGGATCAAATACAAAGAATAAAATAAATAAGAAGGGTAAGAAGGATTCTAGTCCATTGATCTTAGAGCTGGAGGGTTGAGATTAGTTGTAGGGAAAAGAAGATAATAAAAGGGGCATAAAGGGAATCTTATATTTATGGATTTTCTCTATCCACATGCAAAGCACATGCCAATTCCCCCATCGATTTAAAACGTTCATAACTTTTTCATACGACATTTTTTTAAAAACAAAATTCACCATAATAACGAGCGTTTTTTATCATTAATATGAGTACCATATTAACATATAAAAATAAAATAAAAAATTTCATTTTTACTGGGTGTTTTTGCATTGTGTTAAAGGTTTAGATCATTATGTCTTTTAACTGGGTTTTGGTCAGTAGAGTTTCTATACATTGTGTTATTATCAAAACCTATAACACAATGTTAATTTGGGTTCTATCCATTGCGTTTTTATAAGAACCTATAACACAATATATGACACAATGAAGATGGTGTTATATCTGGGTTTTCTATAAATTTTGTTATTAGTTCAGGTCATTGTGTTTAATATGTTATTCATTGTGTTTTAATATGTTGTCCATTGTGTTTTAATAATTTGTTCAATTTTTTTTATTATCTTTGTTCATTGTGTATTGTGTTTTTAGTTTGTTTTCCATTGTGTCTTCATCTGCTCTCTATTGTGTCTTTTATCTGCTGTCATTAATTGTGTCTTTTATCTGTTGTCATCAATTGTGTTTTTATTTAGTCTGATACTTATTGTGTTATATGTTATCTGTGACAACCCGTAACTTCGAGGTATAAGTTGTCCGTTCGATCTTACATATCTATTTTTCGACGAATTTAAATTTATACTCATTTAGTTTATGGTGTGCAAACGTGTAGTTGAAACCAAGTTTATTTGGTGATGAACATACCCGAACCGTTTGAACCATGACATAAATCGCACAACTCGAAACTTTTGAGGCCCGAACCCTTAGCGTGAATATTATTTATCTATGTTAGTTGGTTAGTTATAAACCTTTATTGGTTATTAAAAATAATAATAATAATAATAATATTAATGATAATGTACATAATTAAATTAAATCCAAACCAAATTTCCCCCCCCCCCCCATGTACATGTACGTTTACCCATTTCAGCATACATAAATGTGCTGCTCAACTATGTTCGGCCCAAACAGCACCCTAGATTAGATGCAGCCCAAAATTGTGCCTTTCCCTCCACGTTTATCACCGGCCCAACTCCACCGGATTTCCTAAACCGCCTCAACATGGATACTATATTACGTATATGCATAGTATACGATTACACTTCCATAAAACTTAAACCCTACCCTCTCCTTCTCCTTGGTGACCTACGGCTGCAACAGCGATCTCCCTCTCCGGCGATCATCACTTTCTTCTCCGGCGAGTTCGCTAACGAACACCGGTAAGATATCTCTCTCGTCCGTAGTTCTTGCAGTATACCCGCTGCGGTTTCGGTTTCGGCCCAACCTTAACTTTGTGTCTTTGTTTGATGCCGGTGATATATAGATGTACGTGATATGTATATATATATATTGATTCCATGATCTGTACATGTGTTGTCCCTGCGATATTATACATGAACGTATGAGTGATAGGTGTGTAGGTTGCATGTGTGTATAGTTTACACTCAATGCATGTATAAGTATATGATACCTTGCGAAACATGTTGATGACAGTAAGTGATTATTTAGATGCATTATGGAACCGGAATGTACATAAGAATAAACGATGGATGAGTTGGCGTGTTCGATTTTAGTGTGATGATGTATGCTTGATGTAACAGTTTGGTTGTTGGATATAATATCATGTGTGGAGAATTAATGCTCATGCACTTCAATGATTTCATGTATTAATTAACTAGATAAGTTAACCTAAAGTGGCTGACACAAATAATCACATTCAAAGGTTATTGGACCACTAATAGTGATGTAATATTTTGATTGGACCATAATTAGAGTGGGCTGATGATTGATGATGTGTATTTGTAAGGAAAGTCATGCACCTCGATTCAAACTAGGTGTCATGATTAGGTGGGGATCTAGGAATTTTTAATACAAATAATCGCATAAAATCAGGTTGGTGTTTATTGATCAAGTAAATGATAATTATTACTGTATGATGTCCGATTGTGTAGTAGAATGATGAAATACATGATGAATGTGTGTGTAAGATCGTTACTTTTTAATGAAGTTGGAATGATTTATGATGCATGTGGGAATGCGAAATCATTAAGTCTGATGAATTATAGTTAGTTTTGGGCGGTTAGATGTTAAATGAACCTGCTTGATTTTTGGGTAGTACTTGAATGGCATGTTAACTGTTGGATCGATAACTTCAGTAAATATTGTGTTTCGTTTTGTTCTATCTTGGTTATTAGGGGGCCGAAACTAGAGCGAGTCATGAGCATATCATGTAATGTGAGTATTGTTAGGAATTGTGATTCGTAAATGTGACAATACAAACATCTAGTTAGTGGAAGAGTTAAAATCCAAATATGTGATACTGTTCATGTAAATTGATTAAGTATGTGTGGTTATATGAAACGTGACCTATGTGCTACTGGAATACGTAATTAATGGTATGTGAATCTGATTAAACGTAATACCTATGATAGGACGTGATTGAATAGAGTATATTGACAAATAAATTACCTGCCGAGCAAACCAAGGTGAGTTCATTGCATTTTCTCAAGCATGCGTCCCGGTGGTTTGGGACAACTGGTAAACATTTGGAAGGGAAACATTGGGTAAATAACTTAATCGGTTTTGGTTATTGCCTGGAGGGCAATGGGGGTGATTAGTTGATAGCGCTATTAGGTGGGAAACCTCACACCGGGCCGTAAGGACGGGCGTGAACTAATTATCTGGGTATGGCTATGGTTGTTAGAGGCACACTCCTCGGATACATATGGGCACTCTCCCTAGGGTATCTAACGAAGGCAACATAGCAAACGGTCGTTAAGGGGTACCCACTCCCCGGATACTTATGGGCACACTCCCTAGGGTATCTAGCATGAGCAACATCGTAACGCAACATTAAATCGCATTAACATACATATGGTAACATAACCTGTTAACAAAACCTTGAACTCACCAGCGTAGTCTGACACACTTATTTACATGCTTGTAGGTGATTACTGAAGGAACTTGGGAGCTTGCTGTCTGATGCTGCTGGAGTGGTTGTGGTCATAATAAACCGTTATCTTAATTTGCTTTTGATACATTACACATTTATACTTTTATGCTTCCGCTCAGTACTTTGGTTTTGGTTTAACTTTTCAAACGATACATTTTCTTTCAATTGGGTATTTTAGTACATTATAACTTGTGTTTGATATGATTGGTGGCTCTTTGTTGGATCGTTACACCTCCATTAGGGACACGCCCTAGGGGGTAATTTGGGGGTGTGACAGTTTGGTATCAGAGCCACTGGTTATAGAGAACTCGGTTTTAAAAATGTTTTCATAAAACCAGACTATAACCGAATTGATCCAAACGATGACCATGACACTCAGCTTCAGACTGCAAGGTTCGTTCCTCATTAGTTTACACATTATATGCCTAGTAAACGTAACTATATTTATAGCATACACGATACGGCATGGTAGGCATCATGACACATTGATAGTGTAACATAACGCTTGCATCTAGTAAATCCTAATCTTGTTGGTAGTGCATATTTTGTGTTGATTGGGGTGGGAGAAACTTCAAACATAAGTTAAGAAGCATCGAGAGGAGCATGCAAACCGCCTTATTATCATGGGTGCACACATAATAATAATGCGTGGTGCATGCAAATCCCAATGAGGCTTAACGAGTGTAAGAGGGGTTCTTCCCTGTTTGTGTACGAACATGGTAGTTAATCGTCTCTAATGTGATAAACCTGAACACCTTCCTCGTTTTCGACTCCTAAATTAGTTCATTTCCATATATAGAAACATGAGTGGACGAGGACACGGACGTGGTAGCATCAACATGACTCGGGCTGAGTTAACAAATCTGATAAACACACGTGTGGCTGAGGCTCTGGCAGCCTACCAAGCTGCGCACCCAAACAACCAGCCTGCCTGTACGTTCAAAATGTTTATGGATTGCAAGCCACAGACCTTCAGCGGGACGGAAGGGGCTGTGGGACTTTTAAGGTGGTTCGAGAAAGCTGAGTCAGTGTTTGCTATGTGCAACTGTCCTGTGGGGGACCGCGTGAAGTATGCAACAGGCACGCTTGAGGATGGTGCCTTGACCTGGTGGAATGCCCAGGTTCAACTGCTAGGTATTGAGGCGGCAAACGCCACTACGTGGGACGATTTTAAAGAACTGATGAGAGAGGAATACTGTCCTCGAGACGAAATACAGAAGTTAGAGAATGAGTACTATAATCTGAAAATGGCGGGGTCTGAAATTGAGGCGTATGTGAAGCGGTCGTATGAGTTAGCTGATTTGTGTCCGAATTTGTCCCGACCCATGTCCCGAAGAATCGAGTTGTTTATTAAGGGGTTACCTCCACGGGTGAAGGGTTTAGTTACAGCAGCGAACCTCAATAACCTAACCCAGATTGTTAGATTGGCACATAAAATCGTTGACCAGGAGGTGGAGAGCGACTCACTGCCACCACGTATTTCTAAAGCTACTACTGCCGCCACCACCGCCACTACTCCTGTCACTGATAGTAAACGCAAGTGGGGTGATATGGACAAAGCGTCCAACTCGGTTCAGCCCCAAAAGAAGACAGACACTGGCAGTACTCGCAGCTTTAGCCAGTCATCCTCAGTGAATCAAAGTCAGAGGTCTTATGCAGGAAAGAAGCCTCAGTGTGGCAAGTGCGGCTATCATCACTTCGGGCAGTGTGGACGAACATGTAACAGGTGTGGTAAAGCAGGCCACGAAGCCAAAGATTGTAGAGCCCCACAGCCCGGACATCAGCAACAACAGAACCAGCAGCAGCAGCAAGAGCGAGGCAACAGGGGATGCTTTCAGTGTGGTGCGGAAGACCATTTCAAAAGAGACTGCCCCCAGCTGAATCAGAATCAGAACAACAACAACCAAGGAAATGGGAACAACAATGGGGGTAACAACGACGACAATGGTGCTAGGGGACGTGTCTTCGTGATCGGTCAGGGTGAGTTTCTACTTGACGACTTTTAGGTTACTGTTTTAATTTATTCGAGTGCCGATACTAGTTTCGAGTCTTTAAAAGTAAGTCAAATGCTTAA
This sequence comes from Helianthus annuus, assembly GCF_002127325.2. Lineage (NCBI taxonomy): Eukaryota > Viridiplantae > Streptophyta > Magnoliopsida > Asterales > Asteraceae > Helianthus > Helianthus annuus. The sequence continues at coordinate 13,034,704 of NC_035447.2, read as the reverse complement.
TCGTACCCCAACACTTTTGAACACCAAGCACATAATAGAACTAGCAAGCGGTAAAAGTCGAGAGGCCACACACATAGTTTAGGGTTGCAATCTTGTTCTTGCTAATCAGACCTTTTCTATCGACCTCATTCTTATCGTTCTGCGGAATTTCGGGACGAAATTCCAAACCAACAGGGGGATGATGTGACACCCCAGGAAACCACACAACATAACTAGCTTCCTTAGTGACTACGTACTAAATTTCGGGACGAAATTTCTTTCAACTTGGGGATAATGTGACAACCCGTAACTTCGAGGTATAAGTTGTCCGTTCGATCTTACATATCTATTTTTCGACGAATTTAAATTTATACTCATTTAGTTTATGGTGTGCAAACGTGTAGTTGAAACCAAGTTTATTTGGTGATGAACATACCCGAACCGTTTGAACCATGACATAAATCGCACAACTCGAAACTTTTGAGGCCCGAACCCTTAGCGTGAATATTATTTATCTATGTTAGTTGGTTAGTTATAAACCTTTATTGGTTATTAAAAATAATAATAATAATAATAATATTAATGATAATGTACATAATTAAATTAAATCCAAACCAAATTTCCCCCCCCCCCCCCATGTACATGTACGTTTACCCATTTCAGCATACATAAATGTGCTGCTCAACTATGTTCGGCCCAAACAGCACCCTAGATTAGATGCAGCCCAAAATTGTGCCTTTCCCTCCACGTTTATCACCGGCCCAACTCCACCGGATTTCCTAAACCGCCTCAACATGGATACTATATTACGTATATGCATAGTATACGATTACACTTCCATAAAACTTAAACCCTACCCTCTCCTTCTCCTTGGTGACCTACGGCTGCAACAGCGATCTCCCTCTCCGGCGATCATCACTTTCTTCTCCGGCGAGTTCGCTAACGAACACCGGTAAGATATCTCTCTCGTCCGTAGTTCTTGCAGTATACCCGCTGCGGTTTCGGTTTCGGCCCAACCTTAACTTTGTGTCTTTGTTTGATGCCGGTGATATATAGATGTACGTGATATGTATATATATATATTGATTCCATGATCTGTACATGTGTTGTCCCTGCGATATTATACATGAACGTATGAGTGATAGGTGTGTAGGTTGCATGTGTGTATAGTTTACACTCAATGCATGTATAAGTATATGATACCTTGCGAAACATGTTGATGACAGTAAGTGATTATTTAGATGCATTATGGAACCGGAATGTACATAAGAATAAACGATGGATGAGTTGGCGTGTTCGATTTTAGTGTGATGATGTATGCTTGATGTAACAGTTTGGTTGTTGGATATAATATCATGTGTGGAGAATTAATGCTCATGCACTTCAATGATTTCATGTATTAATTAACTAGATAAGTTAACCTAAAGTGGCTGACACAAATAATCACATTCAAAGGTTATTGGACCACTAATAGTGATGTAATATTTTGATTGGACCATAATTAGAGTGGGCTGATGATTGATGATGTGTATTTGTAAGGAAAGTCATGCACCTCGATTCAAACTAGGTGTCATGATTAGGTGGGGATCTAGGAATTTTTAATACAAATAATCGCATAAAATCAGGTTGGTGTTTATTGATCAAGTAAATGATAATTATTACTGTATGATGTCCGATTGTGTAGTAGAATGATGAAATACATGATGAATGTGTGTGTAAGATCGTTACTTTTTAATGAAGTTGGAATGATTTATGATGCATGTGGGAATGCGAAATCATTAAGTCTGATGAATTATAGTTAGTTTTGGGCGGTTAGATGTTAAATGAACCTGCTTGATTTTTGGGTAGTATTTGAATGGCATGTTAACTGTTGGATCGATAACTTCAGTAAATATTGTGTTTCGTTTTGTTCTATCTTGGTTATTAGGGGGCCGAAACTAGAGCGAGTCATGAGCATATCATGTAATGTGAGTATTGTTAGGAATTGTGATTCGTAAATGTGACAATACAAACATCTAGTTAGTGGAAGAGTTAAAATCCAAATATGTGATACTGTTCATGTAAATTGATTAAGTATGTGTGGTTATATGAAACGTGACCTATGTGCTACTGGAATACGTAATTAATGGTATGTGAATCTGATTAAACGTAATACCTATGATAGGACGTGATTGAATAGAGTATATTGACAAATAAATTACCTGCCGAGCAAACCAAGGTGAGTTCATTGCATTTTCTCAAGCATGCGTCCCGGTGGTTTGGGACAACTGGTAAACATTTGGAAGGGAAACATTGGGTAAATAACTTAATCGGTTTTGGTTATTGCCTGGAGGGCAATGGGGGTGATTAGTTGATAGCGCTATTAGGTGGGAAACCTCACACCGGGCCGTAAGGACGGGCGTGAACTAATTATCTGGGTATGGCTATGGTTGTTAGAGGCACACTCCTCGGATACATATGGGCACTCTCCCTAGGGTATCTAACGAAGGCAACATAGCAAACGGTCGTTAAGGGGTACCCACTCCCCGGATACTTATGGGCACACTCCCTAGGGTATCTAGCATGAGCAACATCGTAACGCAACATTAAATCGCATTAACATACATATGGTAACATAACCTGTTAACAAAACCTTGAACTCACCAGCGTAGTCTGACACACTTGTTTACATGCTTGTAGGTGATTACTGAAGGAACTTGGGAGCTTGCTGTCTGATGCTGCTGGAGTGGTTGTGGTCATAATAAACCGTTATCTTAATTTGCTTTTGATACATTACACATTTATACTTTTATGCTTCCGCTCAGTACTTTGGTTTTGGTTTAACTTTTCAAACGATACATTTTCTTTCAATTGGGTATTTTAGTACATTATAACTTGTGTTTGATATGATTGGTGGCTCTTTGTTGGATCGTTACACCTCCATTAGGGACACGCCCTAGGGGGTAATTTGGGGGTGTGACAGTTTGGTATCAGAGCCACTGGTTATAGAGAACTCGGTTTTAAAAATGTTTTCATAAAACCAGACTATAACCGAATTGATCCAAACGATGACCATGACACTCAGCTTCAGACTGCAAGGTTCGTTCCTCATTAGTTTACACATTATATGCCTAGTAAACGTAACTATATTTATAGCATACACGATACGGCATGGTAGGCATCATGACACATTGATAGTGTAACATAACGCTTGCATCTAGTAAATCCTAATCTTGTTGGTAGTGCATATTTTGTGTTGATTGGGGTGGGAGAAACTTCAAACATAAGTTAAGAAGCATCGAGAGGAGCATGCAAACCGCCTTATTATCATGGGTGCACACATAATAATAATGCGTGGTGCATGCAAATCCCAATGAGGCTTAACGAGTGTAAGAGGGGTTCTTCCCTGTTTGTGTACGAACATGGTAGTTAATCGTCTCTAATGTGATAAACCTGAACACCTTCCTCGTTTTCGACTCCTAAATTAGTTCATTTCCATATATAGAAACATGAGTGGACGAGGACACGGACGTGGTAGCATCAACATGACTCGGGCTGAGTTAACAAATCTGATAAACACACGTGTGGCTGAGGCTCTGGCAGCCTACCAAGCTGCGCACCCAAACAACCAGCCTGCCTGTACGTTCAAAATGTTTATGGATTGCAAGCCACAGACCTTCAGCGGGACGGAAGGGGCTGTGGGACTTTTAAGGTGGTTCGAGAAAGCTGAGTCAGTGTTTGCTATGTGCAACTGTCCTGTGGGGGACCGCATGAAGTATGCAACAGGCACGCTTGAGGATGGTGCCTTGACCTGGTGGAATGCCCAGGTTCAACTGCTAGGTATTGAGGCGGCAAACGCCACTACGTGGGACGATTTTAAAGAACTGATGAGAGAGGAATACTGTCCTCGAGACGAAATACAGAAGTTAGAGAATGAGTACTATAATCTGAAAATGGCGGGGTCTGAAATTGAGGCGTATGTGAAGCGGTCGTATGAGTTAGCTGATTTGTGTCCGAATTTGTCCCGACCCATGTCCCGAAGAATCGAGTTGTTTATTAAGGGGTTACCTCCACGGGTGAAGGGTTTAGTTACAGCAGCGAACCTCAATAACCTAACCCAGATTGTTAGATTGGCACATAAAATCGTTGACCAGGAGGTGGAGAGCGACTCACTGCCACCACGTATTTCTAAAGCTACTACTGCCGCCACCACCGCCACTACTCCTGTCACTGATAGTAAACGCAAGTGGGGTGATATGGACAAAGCGTCCAACTCGGTTCAGCCCCAAAAGAAGACAGACACTGGCAGTACTCGCAGCTTTAGCCAGTCATCCTCAGTGAATCAAAGTCAGAGGTCTTATGCAGGAAAGAAGCCTCAGTGTGGCAAGTGCGGCTATCATCACTTCGGGCAGTGTGGACGAACATGTAACAGGTGTGGTAAAGCAGGCCACGAAGCCAAAGATTGTAGAGCCCCACAGCCCGGACATCAGCAACAACAGAACCAGCAGCAGCAGCAAGAGCGAGGCAACAGGGGATGCTTTCAGTGTGGTGCGGAAGACCATTTCAAAAGAGACTGCCCCCAGCTGAATCAGAATCAGAACAACAACAACCAAGGAAATGGGAACAACAATGGGGGTAACAACGACGACAATGGTGCTAGGGGACGTGTCTTCGTGATCGGTCAGGGTGAGTTTCTACTTGACGACTTTTAGGTTACTGTTTTAATTTATTCGAGTGCCGATACTAGTTTCGAGTCTTTAAAAGTAAGTCAAATGCTTAATCGTACCCCAACACTTTTGAACACCAAGCACATAATAGAACTAGCAAGCGGTAAAAGTCGAGAGGCCACACACATAGTTTAGGGTTGCAATCTTGTTCTTGCTAATCAGACCTTTTCTATCGACCTCATTCTTATCGTTCTGCGGAATTTCGGGACGAAATTCCAAACCAACAGGGGGATGATGTGACACCCCAGGAAACCACACAACATAACTAGCTTCCTTAGTGACTACGTACTAAATTTCGGGACGAAATTTCTTTCAACTTGGGGATAATGTGACAACCCGTAACTTCGAGGTATAAGTTGTCCGTTCGATCTTACATATCTATTTTTCGACGAATTTAAATTTATACTCATTTAGTTTATGGTGTGCAAACGTGTAGTTGAAACCAAGTTTATTTGGTGATGAACATACCCGAACCGTTTGAACCATGACATAAATCGCACAACTCGAAACTTTTGAGGCCCGAACCCTTAGCGTGAATATTATTTATCTATGTTAGTTGGTTAGTTATAAACCTTTATTGGTTATTAAAAATAATAATAATAATAATAATATTAATGATAATGTACATAATTAAATTAAATCCAAACCAAATTTCCCCCCCCCCCATGTACATGTACGTTTACCCATTTCAGCATACATAAATGTGCTGCTCAACTATGTTCGGCCCAAACAGCACCCTAGATTAGATGCAGCCCAAAATTGTGCCTTTCCCTCCACGTTTATCACCGGCCCAACTCCACCGGATTTCCTAAACCGCCTCAACATGGATACTATATTACGTATATGCATAGTATACGATTACACTTCCATAAAACTTAAACCCTACCCTCTCCTTCTCCTTGGTGACCTACGGCTGCAACAGCGATCTCCCTCTCCGGCGATCATCACTTTCTTCTCCGGCGAGTTCGCTAACGAACACCGGTAAGATATCTCTCTCGTCCGTAGTTCTTGCAGTATACCCGCTGCGGTTTCGGTTTCGGCCCAACCTTAACTTTGTGTCTTTGTTTGATGCCGGTGATATATAGATGTACGTGATATGTATATATATATATTGATTCCATGATCTGTACATGTGTTGTCCCTGCGATATTATACATGAACGTATGAGTGATAGGTGTGTAGGTTGCATGTGTGTATAGTTTACACTCAATGCATGTATAAGTATATGATACCTTGCGAAACATGTTGATGACAGTAAGTGATTATTTAGATGCATTATGGAACCGGAATGTACATAAGAATAAACGATGGATGAGTTGGCGTGTTCGATTTTAGTGTGATGATGTATGCTTGATGTAACAGTTTGGTTGTTGGATATAATATCATGTGTGGAGAATTAATGCTCATGCACTTCAATGATTTCATGTATTAATTAACTAGATAAGTTAACCTAAAGTGGCTGACACAAATAATCACATTCAAAGGTTATTGGACCACTAATAGTGATGTAATATTTTGATTGGACCATAATTAGAGTGGGCTGATGATTGATGATGTGTATTTGTAAGGAAAGTCATGCACCTCGATTCAAACTAGGTGTCATGATTAGGTGGGGATCTAGGAATTTTTAATACAAATAATCGCATAAAATCAGGTTGGTGTTTATTGATCAAGTAAATGATAATTATTACTGTATGATGTCCGATTGTGTAGTAGAATGATGAAATACATGATGAATGTGTGTGTAAGATCGTTACTTTTTAATGAAGTTGGAATGATTTATGATGCATGTGGGAATGCGAAATCATTAAGTCTGATGAATTATAGTTAGTTTTGGGCGGTTAGATGTTAAATGAACCTGCTTGATTTTTGGGTAGTATTTGAATGGCATGTTAACTGTTGGATCGATAACTTCAGTAAATATTGTGTTTCGTTTTGTTCTATCTTGGTTATTAGGGGGCCGAAACTAGAGCGAGTCATGAGCATATCATGTAATGTGAGTATTGTTAGGAATTGTGATTCGTAAATGTGACAATACAAACATCTAGTTAGTGGAAGAGTTAAAATCCAAATATGTGATACTGTTCATGTAAATTGATTAAGTATGTGTGGTTATATGAAACGTGACCTATGTGCTACTGGAATACGTAATTAATGGTATGTGAATCTGATTAAACGTAATACCTATGATAGGACGTGATTGAATAGAGTATATTGACAAATAAATTACCTGCCGAGCAAACCAAGGTGAGTTCATTGCATTTTCTCAAGCATGCGTCCCGGTGGTTTGGGACAACTGGTAAACATTTGGAAGGGAAACATTGGGTAAATAACTTAATCGGTTTTGGTTATTGCCTGGAGGGCAATGGGGGTGATTAGTTGATAGCGCTATTAGGTGGGAAACCTCACACCGGGCCGTAAGGACGGGCGTGAACTAATTATCTGGGTATGGCTATGGTTGTTAGAGGCACACTCCTCGGATACATATGGGCACTCTCCCTAGGGTATCTAACGAAGGCAACATAGCAAACGGTCGTTAAGGGGTACCCACTCCCCGGATACTTATGGGCACACTCCCTAGGGTATCTAGCATGAGCAACATCGTAACGCAACATTAAATCGCATTAACATACATATGGTAACATAACCTGTTAACAAAACCTTGAACTCACCAGCGTAGTCTGACACACTTGTTTACATGCTTGTAGGTGATTACTGAAGGAACTTGGGAGCTTGCTGTCTGATGCTGCTGGAGTGGTTGTGGTCATAATAAACCGTTATCTTAATTTGCTTTTGATACATTACACATTTATACTTTTATGCTTCCGCTCAGTACTTTGGTTTTGGTTTAACTTTTCAAACGATACATTTTCTTTCAATTGGGTATTTTAGTACATTATAACTTGTGTTTGATATGATTGGTGGCTCTTTGTTGGATCGTTACACCTCCATTAGGGACACGCCCTAGGGGGTAATTTGGGGGTGTGACAGTTTGGTATCAGAGCCACTGGTTATAGAGAACTCGGTTTTAAAAATGTTTTCATAAAACCAGACTATAACCGAATTGATCCAAACGATGACCATGACACTCAGCTTCAGACTGCAAGGTTCGTTCCTCATTAGTTTACACATTATATGCCTAGTAAACGTAACTATATTTATAGCATACACGATACGGCATGGTAGGCATCATGACACATTGATAGTGTAACATAACGCTTGCATCTAGTAAATCCTAATCTTGTTGGTAGTGCATATTTTGTGTTGATTGGGGTGGGAGAAACTTCAAACATAAGTTAAGAAGCATCGAGAGGAGCATGCAAACCGCCTTATTATCATGGGTGCACACATAATAATAATGCGTGGTGCATGCAAATCCCAATGAGGCTTAACGAGTGTAAGAGGGGTTCTTCCCTGTTTGTGTACGAACATGGTAGTTAATCGTCTCTAATGTGATAAACCTGAACACCTTCCTCGTTTTCGACTCCTAAATTAGTTCATTTCCATATATAGAAACATGAGTGGACGAGGACACGGACGTGGTAGCATCAACATGACTCGGGCTGAGTTAACAAATCTGATAAACACACGTGTGGCTGAGGCTCTGGCAGCCTACCAAGCTGCGCACCCAAACAACCAGCCTGCCTGTACGTTCAAAATGTTTATGGATTGCAAGCCACAGACCTTCAGCGGGACGGAAGGGGCTGTGGGACTTTTAAGGTGGTTCGAGAAAGCTGAGTCAGTGTTTGCTATGTGCAACTGTCCTGTGGGGGACCGCGTGAAGTATGCAACAGGCACGCTTGAGGATGGTGCCTTGACCTGGTGGAATGCCCAGGTTCAACTGCTAGGTATTGAGGCGGCAAACGCCACTACGTGGGACGATTTTAAAGAACTGATGAGAGAGGAATACTGTCCTCGAGACGAAATACAGAAGTTAGAGAATGAGTACTATAATCTGAAAATGGCGGGGTCTGAAATTGAGGCGTATGTGAAGCGGTCGTATGAGTTAGCTGATTTGTGTCCGAATTTGTCCCGACCCATGTCCCGAAGAATCGAGTTGTTTATTAAGGGGTTACCTCCACGGGTGAAGGGTTTAGTTACAGCAGCGAACCTCAATAACCTAACCCAGATTGTTAGATTGGCACATAAAATCGTTGACCAGGAGGTGGAGAGCGACTCACTGCCACCACGTATTTCTAAAGCTACTACTGCCGCCACCACCGCCACTACTCCTGTCACTGATAGTAAACGCAAGTGGGGTGATATGGACAAAGCGTCCAACTCGGTTCAGCCCCAAAAGAAGACAGACACTGGCAGTACTCGCAGCTTTAGCCAGTCATCCTCAGTGAATCAAAGTCAGAGGTCTTATGCAGGAAAGAAGCCTCAGTGTGGCAAGTGCGGCTATCATCACTTCGGGCAGTGTGGACGAACATGTAACAGGTGTGGTAAAGCAGGCCACGAAGCCAAAGATTGTAGAGCCCCACAGCCCGGACATCAGCAACAACAGAACCAGCAGCAGCAGCAAGAGCGAGGCAACAGGGGATGCTTTCAGTGTGGTGCGGAAGACCATTTCAAAAGAGACTGCCCCCAGCTGAATCAGAATCAGAACAACAACAACCAAGGAAATGGGAACAACAATGGGGGTAACAACGACGACAATGGTGCTAGGGGACGTGTCTTCGTGATCGGTCAGGGTGAGTTTCTACTTGACGACTTTTAGGTTACTGTTTTAATTTATTCGAGTGCCGATACTAGTTTCGAGTCTTTAAAAGTAAGTCAAATGCTTAATCGTACCCCAACACTTTTGAACACCAAGCACATAATAGAACTAGCAAGCGGTAAAAGTCGAGAGGCCACACACATAGTTTAGGGTTGCAATCTTGTTCTTGCTAATCAGACCTTTTCTATCGACCTCATTCTTATCGTTCTGCGGAATTTCGGGACGAAATTCCAAACCAACAGGGGGATGATGTGACACCCCAGGAAACCACACAACATAACTAGCTTCCTTAGTGACTACGTACTAAATTTCGGGACGAAATTTCTTTCAACTTGGGGATAATGTGACAACCCGTAACTTCGAGGTATAAGTTGTCCGTTCGATCTTACATATCTATTTTTCGACGAATTTAAATTTATACTCATTTAGTTTATGGTGTGCAAACGTGTAGTTGAAACCAAGTTTATTTGGTGATGAACATACCCGAACCGTTTGAACCATGACATAAATCGCACAACTCGAAACTTTTGAGGCCCGAACCCTTAGCGTGAATATTATTTATCTATGTTAGTTGGTTAGTTATAAACCTTTATTGGTTATTAAAAATAATAATAATAATAATAATATTAATGATAATGTACATAATTAAATTAAATCCAAACCAAATTTCCCCCCCCCCATGTACATGTACGTTTACCCATTTCAGCATACATAAATGTGCTGCTCAACTATGTTCGGCCCAAACAGCACCCTAGATTAGATGCAGCCCAAAATTGTGCCTTTCCCTCCACGTTTATCACCGGCCCAACTCCACCGGATTTCCTAAACCGCCTCAACATGGATACTATATTACGTATATGCATAGTATACGATTACACTTCCATAAAACTTAAACCCTACCCTCTCCTTCTCCTTGGTGACCTACGGCTGCAACAGCGATCTCCCTCTCCGGCGATCATCACTTTCTTCTCCGGCGAGTTCGCTAACGAACACCGGTAAGATATCTCTCTCGTCCGTAGTTCTTGCAGTATACCCGCTGCGGTTTCGGTTTCGGCCCAACCTTAACTTTGTGTCTTTGTTTGATGCCGGTGATATATAGATGTACGTGATATGTATATATATATATTGATTCCATGATCTGTACATGTGTTGTCCCTGCGATATTATACATGAACGTATGAGTGATAGGTGTGTAGGTTGCATGTGTGTATAGTTTACACTCAATGCATGTATAAGTATATGATACCTTGCGAAACATGTTGATGACAGTAAGTGATTATTTAGATGCATTATGGAACCGGAATGTACATAAGAATAAACGATGGATGAGTTGGCGTGTTCGATTTTAGTGTGATGATGTATGCTTGATGTAACAGTTTGGTTGTTGGATATAATATCATGTGTGGAGAATTAATGCTCATGCACTTCAATGATTTCATGTATTAATTAACTAGATAAGTTAACCTAAAGTGGCTGACACAAATAATCACATTCAAAGGTTATTGGACCACTAATAGTGATGTAATATTTTGATTGGACCATAATTAGAGTGGGCTGATGATTGATGATGTGTATTTGTAAGGAAAGTCATGCACCTCGATTCAAACTAGGTGTCATGATTAGGTGGGGATCTAGGAATTTTTAATACAAATAATCGCATAAAATCAGGTTGGTGTTTATTGATCAAGTAAATGATAATTATTACTGTATGATGTCCGATTGTGTAGTAGAATGATGAAATACATGATGAATGTGTGTGTAAGATCGTTACTTTTTAATGAAGTTGGAATGATTTATGATGCATGTGGGAATGCGAAATCATTAAGTCTGATGAATTATAGTTAGTTTTGGGCGGTTAGATGTTAAATGAACCTGCTTGATTTTTGGGTAGTATTTGAATGGCATGTTAACTGTTGGATCGATAACTTCAGTAAATATTGTGTTTCGTTTTGTTCTATCTTGGTTATTAGGGGGCCGAAACTAGAGCGAGTCATGAGCATATCATGTAATGTGAGTATTGTTAGGAATTGTGATTCGTAAATGTGACAATACAAACATCTAGTTAGTGGAAGAGTTAAAATCCAAATATGTGATACTGTTCATGTAAATTGATTAAGTATGTGTGGTTATATGAAACGTGACCTATGTGCTACTGGAATACGTAATTAATGGTATGTGAATCTGATTAAACGTAATACCTATGATAGGACGTGATTGAATAGAGTATATTGACAAATAAATTACCTGCCGAGCAAACCAAGGTGAGTTCATTGCATTTTCTCAAGCATGCGTCCCGGTGGTTTGGGACAACTGGTAAACATTTGGAAGGGAAACATTGGGTAAATAACTTAATCGGTTTTGGTTATTGCCTGGAGGGCAATGGGGGTGATTAGTTGATAGCGCTATTAGGTGGGAAACCTCACACCGGGCCGTAAGGACGGGCGTGAACTAATTATCTGGGTATGGCTATGGTTGTTAGAGGCACACTCCTCGGATACATATGGGCACTCTCCCTAGGGTATCTAACGAAGGCAACATAGCAAACGGTCGTTAAGGGGTACCCACTCCCCGGATACTTATGGGCACACTCCCTAGGGTATCTAGCATGAGCAACATCGTAACGCAACATTAAATCGCATTAACATACATATGGTAACATAACCTGTTAACAAAACCTTGAACTCACCAGCGTAGTCTGACACACTTGTTTACATGCTTGTAGGTGATTACTGAAGGAACTTGGGAGCTTGCTGTCTGATGCTGCTGGAGTGGTTGTGGTCATAATAAACCGTTATCTTAATTTGCTTTTGATACATTACACATTTATACTTTTATGCTTCCGCTCAGTACTTTGGTTTTGGTTTAACTTTTCAAACGATACATTTTCTTTCAATTGGGTATTTTAGTACATTATAACTTGTGTTTGATATGATTGGTGGCTCTTTGTTGGATCGTTACACCTCCATTAGGGACACGCCCTAGGGGGTAATTTGGGGGTGTGACATTATCACCATTGTGTTATACGTTATGGTCATTGTGTTTTAGTATGTTGTCCATTGTGTCTTTATCTGTTGTCATTTATTGTGTTTTTTATCTACTTTACATTGTGTTTTACATCATGTCCATTGTGTTATTATCAAAACCTATAACACAAGGTTAATTTGGGTTATATCCATTGCGTTTTTATAAGAACCTATAACACAATATATGACATAATGAAGATGGTGTTATATTTGGGTTTTCTATAAATTGTGTTATTAGTTCAGGTCATTGTGTTTAATATGTTATTCATTGTGTTTTAATATGTTGTCCATTGTGTTTTAATAATTTGTTCAATTTTTTTATTATCTTTGTTCATTGTGTTTTAGTTTGTTGTGTATTGTGTTTTTAATTTGTTTTCCATTGTGTCTTCATATGCTCTCTATTGTGTCTTTTATCTGCTGTCATTAATTGTGTCTTTTATCTGTTGTCATCAATTGTGTTTTTATTTAGTCTGATACTTATTGTGTTATATGTTATCGCCATTGTGTTATACATTATGGTCATTGTGTTTTAGTATGTTGTCCATTGTGTCTTTATCTATTATCATTGATTGTGTTTTTGATATACTTTACATTGTGTTTTACATCATGTCCATTGTGTAATATGCAACTGGGTTTTTGAATTTTTTTTTTTGAAAAATATAACAATATGGTACTCATATTAAAGATAAAAAACGCTTGATTTTATGGTAGATTTTTTTAAAAAAACAAATGATGTATAAAAAGTTACGGACGTTTAAAAATTGGGGGGGGGGGAATAACATGTGACTTGCATGTGAATATTCTCTTTCCTCTTGTTGACAAAATTACCCCTTTTTCTTTTAATTCCTCCTAGGACACTGGTGGCTTCTTACCCTTCTTATTTTTAAACTCTTTGTATTATAACTCAATCCATATTGAAGTTGGCTAAAAGAAGAAATTGTTTTGAGTGGGTTGGGCCTAGCCCAAGAGAGTTCAACAATCCACATAAAAAATGAAACGAAGGATGTCCAGATCAAACTTGGAAGGAAGAATTCATCAAAGAACATGGAAGCCACTATAACACTTTCTACTTTTGTTTCAACTAATCTGTAATATGTATTTAACAAGAGTAATGCGCCGCCCGTATTGCGGAACGCTAAACCGAGTATTTCTTAGTTTAATAACATGTACGTTTTTATGTTGGTTAGTTATACATGCTACTTATAACACAATATCAAAAAAGATACATCAAGTTAACCAATTAAAGAAAAACAATACCGTAGTTATGATAAAAAAATAACTAAAACGATGATAAGCGTGTAATTTAGAGTTTGGGGCAAAACAATAATTTGTCATTACCAATTAGCGAGTGCTAGGCAGCTGTTTGGCATGAATAAAAACAAAATTGAGTCAACCAAGTAAAATAAAACATTACCATGGTTTTGCAAAAAAAAAAAAAAAAAAAAAAAAATCGATGGCAAGATTGCAATTTTTAGGTGAGGTAAAATCGTAATTTTACAATGGAGGTAAAATAATATTTTGAGCTGAGGGCAAAACCATTTTTTTATTTTGAATTTGGGGCAAAATCGTAATTTTAAATTGGGAACCAAATCGTAATTTGGTAGGACTCTAGCTGAGGGCAAAACCATAATTTTATTTAGAATTGGAGGCAAAATTGTATTTTTTAACTGAGGGCAAAATCGTAAATTTAAGCAGGGGGCAAAAGCTAAATTTTATTTTGAACCGGGGACAAAATCGAAATTTTACATTTGGGATAAAATTATAATTTGGCATGACCAATAAATAACTATTATACAAAAAAAGAAACAAAAAAGCAAAAAAAAAAACAAAAACAAAAATGGCTGCCACTTTCGGCCAACCACATAAGACAACTATTCCCCAGCCACTTTCTTTTGTAGGTATTGAAAATATATAATTGTTTAAAAAAAACTTCGGGCCCTTTGGCAATTTGGGCCTAGTGCCAACGCCCGACTTGCACAGGCCTAAAACCGGCCCTTCCTTTTAAAGGCTATTTCATTTAACAAAAATCTTGTAAGCTTTTAAAGACTATTTTGTTATTATGGAACATATGTAACATATCGTAATATGTTTGTTACACATTTTACCATGGCAGCAAAAGAGACTAATTTGCATACCGAGTTAGGTATTTAAAAATATTGAGAATATTAATAGTTATAACATGGTTAGAAAATGTTGGTGAAAACGTGTTGGAAGTCATAAACGTGAAAAGAGAAACAATGGAGAGAGAGGAAATGCGTAATCTTTTACTCCTACTATACCACTGGTTATCCTCTTTAAGTAAATATTTCCATAATATAAATTAGTAACACATTAGCCGTCACAAAAAAAAAACTGTTGAAAAAATTTAGGCCTCGGGGACGAAAAAAATTGGGCTCAAAATTATGGTTAAGGGTAAATGAATTACAAAAATAAAAACTTAGTGATGGAGCAAATACTTGAACTTGAGACCTTTACATTATTTTAAGATTATTTTTGCCACTACACCACCAATATTGTTTTACATAATAAACGGATGAATATACTAAATATATAATTTAGTAAATATTTACAGGCTTATAAAAACTTTTCGGACCCTTTGAAATTTTGGGCCTCGGGCGTCGGCACGGGTTTGCTGGGCCCAGAGCCGGCCCTGATTGTTGTATTGTGTTATTGTACCTTAAATATGGGATATTTTTCAAAAAAAAAATTGTGATTTTACACTTTTAACCTAAAGGTTTTCATCTTTTGTATTTTAATCATCTTAATTTGTTTACTTTTAACTTAAAATTTTTCATCTTTTGTAATTTAACCAAAAACTTTTTTATTTACAATTTTGGTCCCCCATACTTTTTATCTTTCACAAGTTTTTCGTTTACGTTTCATTCTAAAAGTTGCGAGTTAAATACGTCACAACGTGCTTGTGTGGTTCAACGTTTTTGGTCTATTTTTCACATTTGATAGGTATGTCGCAACATGTCTATTTTCCCCCTTTGGCAAGTTCGCTGCAACGCGTGGATCCTACATCGACTTAGTTATTCTTTTCTACGTTATTTTGCGAGTTAACACGACGCAACGTGTGTGTGTGGTTGAACGTTTTTACATCTATTTTTTTCCATTTAACAAGTTTGTCACAACGCATGGGTCGTAAATCAACATAGTTATTTTTTATAGAGTAAATTACAAGTTTTGTCCTTTATGTTTCTACCAAATTGCAGGCGTTGTCATTTGCCTTTAAATTTGACGAGTTTTGTCCTTAACGTTTCAAAATCATGCACGTTATGTCCTTTATCCCTAACTTAGTCAGATTTTTTTTGTTAAATATGGTCATGCACCTTGCACATAAGGGTATTCTTGTCATTTTATTCTCCAAGGACCATTGAGTAAATAACTTATATCAATGGGCTAAATGTATAAAAAGATTAAACCCCCATCCCTCTCTCTGTATATCCAAGTATCTTATCAACTAGCCACCACCACAACCAACCACACCCACCTGCCACCAATCTCCATCACCTGCCACCAATCTCCACCAACGTCAACACCAATTATGAACATAAGCTGCTTTGATGCATCTTTCACCAAGCCAATTTCTCATTGTGTTGCTTTAATCTTGGACAACAAAAGGCAAAAAGAAAAATGGGTCAACAAATGCACCAGATGAAATCAAGAAAAAACCCATCAGTGTTAAGAAGATTACAAGAACAAAAACTCAGAGAAAGCTCTTGAAGAAGCTTCCGAAGACGGGTCACTAATTAAATCTCTGGATGTTGACTCTGAATCTGCAGTCAATAATCAAGATGAAGGGTTGGGAAGATCTTGATCTCTCGCACGACTGGAAACCCAAAAAGAATTCCTCAGACCAACCGCACTCGCTGCAGATTGAACGTTCGAAACCGAAGAATCGATCCCGGATCTCCACCAGTCGTTCTTGAAGTTCCTTACAATGTATCTGAAGTATCACTTTACCGAAAAGATCAATCATTTGAGGTAAGATGATTATTCCCATTTATCCGAATCTGGTCCAAAGGTTTGTCTTGATTATTGTGGATTCGGGTTGTTTTCTTTTCTACAAACAGCTCATTATTGGGATATCATGTTTGGATTAAATGGGGTGGTGATTAGTGATGGTGGGGGCTCGGAGGGAGAAGGTATGTAGAGAGAAGAGAATGGGGGAGTTTAGAGAGAGAAAGGGCACTGGTGGTGGCGGTGGCCGGAGGTTGCAAGTTTTTATAGAGAGAGAGAATGGAGAGGCATGTAGAGAGAGAAAGAATACCCTCATATAAGTTATTTGCTCAATTGTCCTTTAAGGGCCTGTTTGGCTAAGCTTATTTAACTCAAAAAGCACTTTTTATGAAAAGGACTTATTTACTTATGACTTTTTGAGAAGAAGTTTTTTAAAAAGTGTTTGGATAAGCTTATTGGGTGGGAAAAGTAAATAAGTCAATAAGTTGTTTTGTTAAAAGTGTTTGGCTTAGCTTATTTATGTAAAATTACCAAAAAGGACATTTTAAAAAGTTGTTTTGTGGAGAAGAAACAAGCATGTATTAGGGTAGAGGGTATTTGGGTAATTTGTGGATGAAAAGTAATAAGCAGATTTTGAAAAGTCTCAATCTCATGACTTTTCAAAACTAACTTATTTGCTACTTATAAAAGTCATTTTAAAAGCACTTATTACTTTACCCAAACAGATTTTTTGCTTATTTGCTTTTCGAATAAGCAAATAAGTTATAAGTAGCCCAAAATAAGCTTACCCAAACAGGCACTAAATATCTTGTTCTTTAATCTTTTTAAATATTTAGTCCTTGATATAAGTTATTTGCTCAATTTTCCCTCCCTGTAGAGTAAAATGACAAGAATACCCTCATGTGCAAAGCACCTCATGTGCAAAGCACATGACCATATTTAACAAAAGAATCTGACTGGGTTAAGGCTAAAGGACATAACGTGCATGATTTTGAAATGTTAAGGACAAAACTCGTCAAATTTAAAGGCAAACGACACCGCCTGCAATTTGGTACAAACATAAAGGACAAAACTTGTAATTTACTCTTTTTTATATGTATATGTTTCAGTCTTATTTCTTCGCATTAACACGCCGCAACTTCAGTATTTGTGATCGCTACCAGCAGTGTGACATTAATGTTATTTGGCATAGTTTTAGGCCCCCGCCACAACACGAGGGTGCTTAATTTTAGTTCAAATTAAATTACAACTCATGAATGAACTTGATCAATGGTTGTGAAAAGTTTTCTATGGTTTTCTAATTAAGAGTGGGCATTCATTTTAATCCCACACACACATATATAAGGTGTGGTGAGTTTTAGGGATGAGATTTTTTACCGAAATACCGGTACCGTACCGATACCATACCGGTACCGTACCGATGTCGTACCGTACCGATCATAAACGGTATCAGTAATAGATATTTCGAAATTCGGTATCGGTAAAAAACGGTATCGGTACCGGTATTTTTTGGTAAATACCGGTACTAATGCCGAATTTAATAATCATCGGTAAAAAGCCTGGAAACCATTGAAGTAAGTTAATTTTTTAATGGTTTGGTTATAAATTATCAATATATCTTTTCTTATTTTTAGATTTTAAATATCTTTGTGTTTGGTTGTGTAAGGAGACGACACTATTGTTGAAGAAACCCCTTTTGTCGAACTTGATGTTGACTCGGAATTGGGTAAAAGTCGAACCCATGGATGTTTAATATGTTTACCTTTGTTTACATTTCTCAATAAATTACTCTAGTTCAGTTAATAATAGATGGATGGGTTGCACATGATATTTTTTTAGGTAAAACAATGGATGTCGCCAAAGCGGTACCAATGTGGTAAAGTACTGAAATACCGGTACCGTACCGGTACCGAATTTATAAATACGGTACGCTAATCGGTATCCGCATTTCCTCAATTTCGGTAACAGTATTTATGGTATCGGTACCGGTATCGCACCGATCTCATCCCTAGTAAATTTTCAAAGCATGTTATGTTTTTATTTATTTATAATACTATTTTTATACCGTTATAACATATTTATTTTTTATTTACGTTTTGATATAAATTTTATTTGAAACGGAATCAAATCAAATATTGTTGATTTTATTTTTTATTATTTTTAATACAATTTCTTTTTACTTTTATAACTATTCATATATGATGTATTTTCCAAATATAGTGTGGAGACGTTCTGATTCTTATTTATTTTATACTATAAATTTTATTTAAAACTAGAAAATTGATCCATGCGTGTTGCGTTGCGGCCAACGAATTTTACATGTTGTAGATCAGATTCACATTTACAATGTGTTAAAGATTTTTTGTCGGTTAAGTCTGTATTACTATCTTATAAAAATAAGTAATTCACCAAATAAGCTCAATACAATTAATGGTATCATAATTACTACGTTACATGACTTGTATCCATATAAATAACCTATCGTATTAAGCTCCCTGTGTTGAGGCGGGGGCGTAAAACCGTGACAAATAGCACCAATGCCACACTATAGCCAACGATCACCAACATTGAAGTTGCGGCGTCTTAACATGGAAAAATTAGACCGACATATAAAACATAGAAAATAATAACTAACTAGATTTAGGACTCACGCGTTGTGACAAACTAATTAAACGGGAAAAAATAAAATCGTTATTAACATGTACGTTACCCCATGTTAACTTGCAAAATTTAGAACGAAGCGTATAGCAAAATGTAAAATCGTTGAACCACACACACACATTGTGCCGTGTTAAGTCGCAAACTTTAGATCTAAACGTAAACTAAAAATTTTGCAAAATATGAAAAACATAAGTGATCAAACTTGAAAGTAAAAAGGTTGTAAGGTTAAATTGGAAAACTAAAAACTTTTGAGTGAAAACTACAAAATCAAGTACTTTTGGGTTTAAAGTGAAACATCAATTTTTTTTTAAATCCTCATAACTTAGGGTAGAACACCCCAATGCACCCAAATGCCTCAACTCATTGTAAGTTTTTATTATGTAAATATGGTTCGTTACATTACACTTTTATAGGGGACCTTAAATATGTAGTCTCATAAAATATATTTTTCTCTTTTTATAAGTCATCAAAAGTAATCAATACAACTTCAACTTTAACACTTTTTATTTCTTTTAGCGAAAGCTTAGCTTAGACACATACACGTAATATGTTCCGCCCGAACACATAAGGTTAGTTAATTATTAATACTTATATATTATTTATCTATTATGTTTAACCATTTTGTTATTTTAATTAGTTTTAATAATTATTTTTAAGCATATCTTATTTGACGTAAGTTTTATTTGAAATATAATATATTTTCACATGTTTTATTTATAAATTCGTTTTCGTATTTCTTAATGCTCATTTTCACTGCAATGTAACGTCTTCTTAAATACTAAATATACATTAGCAGTTGCGATCCTAAAATGAACTAGAAAATGAGCACCTATTGTTGCATTTCGATATTCAAAAAATGAGTCGCCGCACCGCACGTTCTTAACCTTCTAGTTATTGCATTAATTAAGGTGTATGCAAAACATGTGAGCTTGCTAACTAAGGTGGTACATGTGATGGAAAGATGAAAGGTAAATTATGTGGTCAGAAGAATGATGACTAATTAATTGATTAATTAAGGTGGTGCCGTGTAAGATGTGTCGGATTGCTAACAGGGAGATACATGTGATTGAAAGATAGTAGATAAATCATGTGATAGAAGGAATCATGATTAGTTAATTAATTAAGGTGGTGCCATGTAAAATGTTTGTGCTTACTATCGAGGGAGGGAGGTACATGTGATTCGAAGATAGATAGAAGATAAATCATGTGATTGAAGGAATCATATGTAATGTCATATTTCTTCTAATCGACAAACCAATAAACGTGAACACTATATTGCGGGTCACGGTAAGATTGTTATATAAATTCTAACTCTTGAGTATATCTTTATTTATCAATATAACTTGCTAGCTAAAAATTTGAGGTTGAAATACCATGTGGGCCAAGATTATGCGAGCTCTAATTTGTTTGTTCCTTTTATTTGTAACTCAAGATCATTATATGACTCACGCATCAAGAGTCGCAAAGATCGTGTATAACATTGATCATCATCAAGTTGATGACCAAGGTTTTTCGCAGGTGGCTTATGGGCTACACAAAAGTGGCCCATCTCCTCCCGGTCAAGGGCATCATCATGTTAATAAACAACGTTTAGGGCAAGTGACTTATGTTATAGACGGAAGTGGCCCATCTCCTCATGGCCATGGACATCATCATCAGCAAGTTGATGACCAAGGTTTTCCGCAGGTGGCTTATGGGCTACACAAAAGCGGTCCATCTCCTCGTGGTAAAGGGCATCATCATGTTATTAAACAAGGTTTAGCCCAGGTGACTTATGTTATAGACAAAAGTGGCCCATCTCCTAGTGGTCACGGGCATCATCCTCAAGAAAAAGAGCAAGGTTTTTCGCAGGTTGCTTATGGGCTAAACACAGGTAGCCCATCTCCTCCTGGTCAAGGGCGTTATCATTTATGTGATCCACGTCACCCACCTACCTCAAAATAGTGGGATCTAAATAAAGTTATGTATTGATGGTTCTGCCATCTTATCAGTTTATCTATCTAAATAAACCTTTATAATTTTTCGTATCATTTTTAGCTACATATATTCTATTTAGTTCAAATAAAATACTATCGAAAAAAAGTCAATATTATTTCCAATCATTCTTTCTACTTTATGTTCAAAAAATTTAAGTGTGTGTGTATTGCACGGTTTAGCAAATAAAATCTTCTAAATACTAAATTATAACAAACTGAATTCATCATTTCAAATAAATAACGGGAAATAGGGTAATATGGATACAATCCAGTATTTAACAAAATACATAAATAATTCATAAATCTCTAAAAACTTCTTTGTACCCCACATTAGATGTTTTAGTTGTAATATTATCATCCTTATACGTTATCACTAAAAGTAAATATTACATCATATAACGTGAACGAAATACAATTATATGTCTAAAACCTAGCTATAAATAATTCATGACTTTCTAAATATTTCCTTGTAACTCCATCGAAAACCGAAGTGTTTTTCTTGATCTTTGATAGTCGAAAATCGCTAAACTGCAAAAAAACAAATAATTACTCATTAAAGAATTGTCACACCTAACTGATGGCTTACACACTAAAGAATTGTCACACCTAACCGATGACGGAAACATCAAGGCGAGGCGTCATAGATTGCTTAAAGACGCCATAACATTAAAATTTTACATAATATATTAAGATTCAAAATTTCATTTCCATATAATCGAATAAAACATTACATTGTTCAATAAGGAAATACAACATTCAGGAATTTCATAACAAAAACATAAACAAATGCATAAAAAACTAGGTGAGTATCTAAATCCACCATAAGCTGTTTTTTTTTTGTGATAGCATCATCAAATGTTTCCTACAACATGTATAATATATCAGTCAACAGAAAAATATGTCGGTGAGCATACTAGTTTGGTTTGACAACATAAGGATGGGTCTCAAATCCACATGTTTATGGCATGCTAAATCATGTAACATACTAGCATGCAATAGACTAAATATCAATCCAAAGTTTGGCACTAGCGAAAACTTATCACCGAAGTAAGTAAGGCCGTAAAGAATAACTTAACAATGACCCACAAAACAACCACGATACCAACCACTTCAACATTGGGAAATTGTTTGTCTTAACCAACAACAGCATCAACACGGGTATGATCCGGGTCTCTAATATAGAGATGGAAGTGTTCATACATGGTAATCCAGTTTGGAATACGAGGATGATCAAAATCAATATGAAGGAAGTTATGTTGAATATGGGTATGATGACGAAGAGTATGAAGTAAATAAAGAAGGTCAGTATGCTCCACCAGGGAACAGTGATCAGCATGGGTTTTGTAGATTGGTATCAAAACCCCACTAGGTTGAATAGAGCACCTACGATACCTCCTAACAGGCAAAGGGGCTCGAGACTACATGATCCTCACCTTAGGGGAGTGGACAACCACTTTAAACATCTTGTGACTTCATTAGGTTGAATAGTTGTTAGATTTGCACTAAAATTTAGTTTTTATTACATTGTGAACCGGTACATCTTGACCACTTGTGTTTAGTTGATTTAAAACATTTGTTTATGTTTCAATTACTTTCTTTTATTACACTGTGAACCAATGACAAGAATACCCTCATGTGCAAAGCACATGACCATATTTAACAAAAGAATCTGACTGGGTTAAGGCTAAAGGATATAACATGCAGGATTTTGAAATGTTAAGGTCAAAACTCGTCAAATTTAAAGTCAAAGGACACCGCCTGCAATTTAGTACAAACGTCAAGGACAAAACTTGTAATTTACTCTTTTTTATATGTTATGTTTCAGTCTTATTTCTTCGCATTAACACAACGCAACTTTAGTATTTATGGTCGCTACCAGCAGTGTGACATTGATGCTATTTGGCATAGTTTTAGGTCCTCGCCACAACACGGGGTGCTTAATTTTAGTTCAAATTAAATTACAACTCATGAATGAACTTGATCAATGATTGTGAAAAGTTTTCTATGGTTTTCTAATTAAGAGTGGGCATTCATTTTAATCCCACACACACATATCTATAAGGTGTGGAAAGTTTTCAAAGCATGTTATGTTTTTATTTATTTATAATACTATTTTTATACCGTTATAACATATTTATTTTTTATTTACGTTTTGATATAAATTTTGTTTGAAACGGAATCAAATTAAATATTGTTGATTTTATTTTTTATTATTTTTTATACAATTTATTTTTTTCTTTTATAATTATTCATATATGATGTTGTATTTTCCAAATATAGTGTGGAGACGTTCTCATTCTTATTTATTTTATGCTATAAATTTTATTTAAAACTAGAAAATTGATTCGCGCGCGTTGCGTCGCGGCCAACGAATTTTACATGTCGTTGATCAGATTCACATTTACAATGTGTTAAAGATTTTTTGTCGGTTAAGTCTGTATTACTATCTTATACAAATAAGTAATTCCCCAAATAAGCTCAAAACAATTAATGGTATCATAATTAATACGTTACATGACTTGTATCCATATAAATAACCTATCGTATTAAGCTCCCCGTGTTGCGGCGGGGGCGTAAAACCGTGACAAATAGCACCAATGCCACACTATAGCCAACGACCACCAACATTGAAGTTGCGGCGTTGATGTGCACAAAATGCAACATATAAATTACATCAATTGTGGCATAAAACTAACCTTTTTTAGTACTAGTGTTGGAAAAAGTGTGCTTTTGTCTTCCTTTTGTATTTTCAGGATTAAATGAGCTCAAATAAACAAAAGAAGCAAAAAGGTAGCTAAATCTAACATAAATACAAGAAAAGGAACAAACGTGGCATGGCCGGCCTCCCGACAACATCTTCCTAAGGAAAACAAGAAGACAGAAGACTAAACACGCCCCGTGCTCAGTGAGCACGGGGGCGTGCCCAAGTGTCAGCAGAAAAGACAAAGTTGTAGAAGCTTCTATTGCTCACCATGGGGTCGTGCTCAGCGGACACGGGGCCGTGGTCAACTATAAGATTCGCACAATCCAGACAAATCGTGATAGTACAGATACGCTTCTACACACGGGGTCGTGCTCAGCAGACACGGGGGCGTGGTCAACTAATGCAGACAAATTGCATTTAACGAAGAAAGAGAGGAGGATGTACACGGGGTCGTTCCCGAGCTTCTGTTCAGCCTATAAATAGGAGTGCTTGGAGCTCTTGCAACTCATCCCTTGGCACACCACCTTTCTCACACTTCACCCACCACCCACCACCTTCACAACACCATCATCCACCACCATCATCCATTGTCCATCATAGAGTGTGTGAGTCGTCTCGGGATCCAAGATTGATCGTAAGAGTTCTTGACAATCAAAGGCCATGTTTGCCTAAGTCTCTTACATCACTTGGTGAAGACAAGTGTTTAGTGTAATACTTTTTATTTTTAATCTTTTGCACTTTTTAATTGGTTATGTATTAATGACTTTAATTACTAGTTTTTTATGTTGAAGTTGATTATTCCTTATCGTTTGTCCGTGGTGTCTTGGCATTATTTTACTATCTATATAAAATAAAAGATTTTCACCATTCATATCTCCACGGTCTATATGGAGGTATGTTGGCTACCTGGTCGGGGGTTAAGGGAACGGTTTGGTAAGAGTCTTGCCATTGTTCAGTGTATGGATCCTGCAAAGGACCTGGGTCAAATTTAGTAGGACCTCCTTCAATACTCACCGGTATTGGATGGCGGGGGTCCAAACTCTTTGATCCCCTCATAAGTTAAACTACTATTAAAACTTTAACCCGGCTACTTAGGAGTGTATCCCTGCTGACTCAGACTACTTAGCCGAGGGTAACGTCACCTTCAAAAAGGGGCCTACCACATTATGCATTAATAACTTAATTAGTTATCTTTCAACAATCCGACCCTTTAGGACTGTATCCTTGCTGACTCAAACTACTGGGTTGAGGGTAACATCACCTTCAAAAGAGGGGCCTACTACAATAACTAAGATAATCTCATAAACAAGTGCAAAAGTGCAATAATAATCAAAGGTTACACTTCACACGAGTCGGATCCAAGTGATTCATCTTGTCTATCTGTTTTTATTTTTATTTTTATTTTCAGCATTTTAGTTAGTTTTACTTTTCTAGTTTAAAAATCTTTTTCTAACTTTAGACGTTGAGGATAAACCGGTACTAAAAAATCTTGTGTCCTTGGACGACCTCGGTATCTTACCAACACTATACTATGTCAACGATGGGTGCACTTGCCCATATGTTGGTTTAGTGTTAGTAAATATCGTGTTTTATAAATTTAAAACTTGGCGAAAAAGTGTAAAGGGGCTTAAAATATATATAAAAACCTATAACACACGACACGCATCAAGCGTCTTAACATGGAAAAATTAGACCGACATATAAAACATAGAAAATAATAACTAACTCGATTTAGGACTCACGCGTTGTGACAAACGTATTAAACGGGAAAAAATAGACGACGTAAACACACTAAATTTAGAACGAAGCGTATAGCAAAATGTAACTCGCAAAATTTAGAACGAAGCGTATAGCAAAATGTAAAATCGTTGAACCACACACACACATTGTGGCGTGTTAAGTCGCAAACTTTAGATCTAAACATAAACGAAAAATTTTGCAAAATATGAAAAACATAGGGGATCAAAGTTGAAATTAAAAAGGTTATAAGGTTAAATTGGAAAAACTAAAAACTTTTAGGTTAAAACTACAAAATCAAGTACTTTTGGTTTAAAGTTAAATATCAATTTTTTTTTTTTTTTTGAAAATCCTCAAAACATGGGGTAAAACACCCCAATGCACCCCATGCCTCAACTTGTTGTAAGTTTTTATTATGTAAATTGGTTCATTGCATTACACTTTTATAGGGGACCTTAAATATGTAGTCTCGTAAAATATTTTTTTCTCTTTTTTATAAGTCATCAAAAGTCATCAATGCAACTTCAACTTTTACACTTTTTTTTCTTTTAGCGAAAGCATAGCTTAGACACATACACGAAAGATGTTCCGCCCTAACGTATAAGGTTAATTAATTATTGATACCTATATATTATTTATCTATTCAGTTTAACCATTTTATTATTTTAATTTTTTTAATAATTATTTTTAAACATATCTTATTTGACGTAAGTTTTATTTGAAATATAATATATTTTCACATCTTTTATTTATAAATTCGTTTTCGTATTTCTTAATGCTCATTTTCACTACAACGTAACGTCTTCTTAAGTTCTGAATATACATTAGCAGTTGCGATCCTAAAATGAACTAGAAAATGAGCACCCATTGTTGCATTTCGATATTCAAAAAATGAGTCGCCGCACCGCACGTTCTTAACCTTCTAATTATTGCATGGAATAATGGAATTTAATAATCCCAACTTTCACCAGTTGGCGGACAACGGACCTGTAACACCCGTTCTTAAAAATCAAGTTTTAACGTAAAATATACGAAAAACAACCATGTAATTTAGATTACATGTACGTCGGAAATACGGGTTTATTAAAACTTTTACAAATCATAAGTCATTTGACATAACGTGATCAGATTCGTCGTTTAAAATTAATGACGATGCAAAGTGCGGAAGCGTGTATCTTAATCGTGTTCGGTTCTTCGTTGAGCTTGACCTTCTTCCGGCATCCACAAAGTACCTACATTTCATAAAAACATGAAATGCTTTAGTCATACGGGATTTAAAACGTATCTAAACGAGTCCGGGAAACAAAACTAATCAAAAGTACATTTTTGTACAGGGTCCACCGTAAATTACGGTGGACACCGTAATTTACGGTAGCCCTGTTATAACATATCCCCACCGTAAGTCAGGAGAGAACTGCCGTAAAGAATTCAGCCTCCACCGTAACTTACGGTACCCACCGTAAGTTACGGTGGCCCCTGCATCAGCTTTTACCATTTTGCCGTTTATTGACACGGAAACTTCCGTATCTTTCAATCCGTTTATCCGTTTGACCTACCGTTTCTTCCTACATGATTGTAATTTGATTCTCCATCATATGGAGTTAAAATCCGACATCCGGCTTAATAAATTTTGAAACTTTCATGGCTTCGGCTTAGTGCCTTTTTACAAAAGTTTGACCCGTTTACGCATTTTATCAAACAAACGTATTTGTTTGATTCCTATATCACATACACTTCTTCAAATCAATGTTATCTACTATTTTAGGTTCTAATCATAGGTTTATTACCAAAATTTTAAACCCGTTTTCGCTCGTATGCTTATTTTAACCCGTTAAGGGTATTTAAGCACTTTCGCGCCTAAAATCGCTTTCGATTGCTTCTAACATTCCATCACCACATTTCTTATCCTATAATCTCCCACCACAACTGCATTATGGTGGGTTTAATGTGGTGATCTATATAAGCTAAATTTTACCTCTCGAATCATTATTTTACGGCAAAAACTCAAATAGTGCCATTTGACTAATAAAATACCTCTTTCAGCTTCTATACTTATTCCAAGTATTTACCTAATCATAATACTCGTTTCCAAACAACCTTTGAAGGTTGTTTGTTCGAATTGGCTAATAAGGGCGTTTTAGTCCTTTTTAGTCTTTCAATTACGACAAGGCCTTTTGAGAGCATGTTTGACCCATAATTCTTCTTTTGAGTTTTGATCTTGTTCGAAAAGTCATTATGCTTTTCGAAACGCCACGACCCTCTTTTAAAACATTCGATTTACCCATATAAGTAACCCATTGTCTATCTAAGACTTCATTTAATGCTCATTGAACCTTTTGTTCTAAATGAATAATTACTCTATTACACATACCTGGCTCGGGTCAATGTATTGACCTGTTTTAATGCCTTGCTATAATATTCGCTAAATAATAGCGATGCAAATATCATCTCTACATTTATTCCTGAAATCATATAACTCGACAAGAATCATTAGTCGCTATTATCAAAAGGTGGTATCTTCACCCTTTGACCCGTTCGGTCTAAATGACCGATTATATTAGCGAGATGACATGTATTTTCATCTCGACTATATGACTCGCTCTGATTTACATCGTGCGGTCGTTTTACTTATAATTCATTTCTTAACACTTTTCGGCCTATTAAGGCTTACTTCATAAGTGTCTTTTAAAACCAATAGTTATGGTCGACGCGTGACCAATTTACCGTTTTACCCCTTATTGTTTATTTTGGTTTACCCTATAAGGTAACCATTTAAGAATTCATTTTCCATTTGTCATAAAATGATCGAATTACCGATTTAACTCTTTTTAACCCATCAACATGGTTTCTTGTCATGCTCGACTATCTTGTTCCGTACGTCTACACGCCGAAACATTAAACCTCAACTATGTATTTATCTTATTCGTAACTAATACGATAAGAGAATATTCTAAAGTATAAGACTAGTGTAAGCCATACTTACCTTGCATCCGAATTATGTTTTTCCGTCATTCTTGCTTCGTTTGACCCGCTTCATTCCCCAAGCCTTCACCTAGCTTGCCAAGCGTCAAACTATCATTGTAATTGTAAGATGGTTAGGTTAGTCATAATCATTTATGACTATTCCATCATACTCTTCTTTTATCGAATTTACCATCCGATCATACACTTGGTCGATTTGACTTTTTAAGGTCAATCGACTTATCAACTTATTCATTGCACATTTTCACTCTAACTTCAACACTTTAGTTTTCATTTAGGCATTTTAACAAACACCTAATGTGCATACATTGTTTTTATACATTTTACAACTAGGTAACATGATTTCAAGCATCTATATCACGATCTTAACATCAATTCTTTTATATCATATAACAACCCATTTCATGGTAAATATGATTTATGTACCCAAACACCTAAATTGTTCAAGTACTTTGTCTTACTAACTAATATGATGATTCTAATCACAAGTTTGACACTAACATAATCATATCATAAAAACCCATCTCAAGTCATGTAAGTTCAACACCCAAACTTGCAAATTGTTCAAGTATCTTGTTTCTACTAGCAACTATGATGATTTTAAACATGTGTAAACCATCATCTTCACTACATAATCAAAACCCACTTAGCACATAATAGGTTAATCATCAAATCCCTAGTTTTAACACCAATTCTCCAAGTTTTCAACTAGGGTTTGTTTCTAAACAAAGATTTCAACACAATAGCACTCATAGATTCATTATTCATTCCAGAATTTCGATTATGATTGTTCATCATAATCTCAAAGTATCACCAAATCTTAAAATTCGACATATCTTGTGATCCCCACGACTAGGTGATCATTTATATGTGTTCATGCATCGATTTGGGTCTTGATTCGAGCTCCAATTTGGTGAATTTGTTGATTCTAGGGTTTGAGCTCTCTAGGAGCCTCTCCTGGCCATTCTCACGCACGCACACACACTATTGTGTGTGTGTGTTGTGTTTTATTTTTAAGTTTATAATTCCTTTTTCAAGTTACCCGGCTTTGGTCCCTCGTGTTTGGTTAGTTATTAATTAGGTCACAACCTAATTATTTTCAATAATATTCCCACTTATTAACTAGGTTTAATATTCCTAGTTAACTTAGCGGGTTCGGGAATATTTATGACTAAGTTTATTTTAGGTCCCGTTAACTCGGGCCTTTTATCCATTTTATTACCTTAAAAGCTTTTATTCACTTTTTATTTAATATTAGGATTAATTATTTAAATCCTAATATTTACCGGGTAAATTTTACCACTAACGGTACTTTACCCGTCTTTTAGTGCTAATGTGGTTTGATCACCAAACCCATTTTCGGGGTGTTACAGGACCCAACTTCAAAAATAACCATTGGCGGTCCCAACTTTTGACATTTTGTAAAACATTGGACCTTGCTGGAGGAGTAGGAGAGGGTGGTCCCAACTTCAAACATTGAACCACTGGCGGTCACCACTAACATCCCTTGGACGGTGTTAGCAAGAGTCCAATGTTTTACAAAATGTCAAAAGTTGGGACCGTCAGTGGCTATTTTTGAAGTTGGGTCCGTTGCCGGCCAACTGGTGAAAGTTGAGATTATTAAATTCCATTATTCCTTATTGCATTAGTTAAGGTGTATTCAAAACATGTGAGCTTGCTAACTAAGGTGGTACATGTGATCAAAAGATGAAAGATAAATCATGTGGTTGGAAGAATGATGACTAATTAATTGATTAATTAAGTTGGTGTCGTGTAAGATGTGTTTGCTTGATAACAGGGAGATACATGTGATTGATAGATAGAAGATAAATCATGTGATAGAAGGAATCATGATTAGTTAATTTATTTAAGGTGGTGCCATGTAAAATGTTTGTGCTTACTATCGAGGGAGGGATGTACATGTGATTGGAAGATAGAAGATAAATCATGTGATTGAAGGAATCATATGTAATGTCATATTTCTTCTAATCGACAAACTAAAAAACGTGAACACTATATTGCGGGTCACGGTAAGATTGTTATATAAATTCTAACTCTTGAGTATATCTTTATTTATCAATATATCTTGCTAGCTAAAAATTTGAGGTTGAAATATCATGTGGCCCAAGATTATGCGAGCTCTAATTTGTTTGTTCCTTTTATTTGTAACTCAAGATCATTATATGACTCGCGCATCAAGAGTCGCAAAGATCGTGTATAACATTGATCATCATCAAGTTAATGACCAAGGTTTTTCGCAGGTGGCTTATGGGCTACACAAAAGTGGTCCATCTCCTCCTGGTCAAGGGCATCATCATGTTAATAAACAAGGTTTAGGACAAGTGACTTATGTTATAGACGAAAGTGGCCCATCTCCTCATGGTCATGGGCATCATCATCAGCAAGTTGATGACCAAGGTTTTTCGCATGTGGCTTATGGGCTACACAAAAGCGGCCCATCTCCTCGTGGTAAAGGGCATCATCATGTTAATAAACAAGGTTTAGGGCATGTGACTTATGTTCTAGACAAAAGTGGCCCGTCTCCTAGTGGTCATGGGCATCATCCTCAAGAAAAAGAGCAAGGTTTTTCGCAGGTTGCTTATGGGCTAAATAAAGGTAGCCCATCTCCTCCTAGTCAAGGGCGTTATCATTTATATGATCCACGTCACCCACCCACCTCAAAATAGTGGGATCTAAATAAAGTCATGTATTGATGGTTCTGCCATCTTATCAGTCTATCTATCTAAATAAACCTTTATATTTTTTCGTATCATTTTTAGCTACATATATTCCATTTAGTTCAAATAAAATACTGTCGGAAAAAAAGTCATTATTATTTCCAATCATTCTTTCTACTTTATGTTAAAAAAAGTTAAGTGCGTGTGTGTTGCATGGTTTAGCAAATAAAATCTTCTAAATACTGAATTATAACAAACTGAATTCATCGTTTCAAATAAGTAACGGGAAATAGGGTAACATGAATACAATCCAGTATTTAACAAAATACATAAATAATTCATAAATCTCTAAAAACTTCTTTGTACCCCACTTTAGATATTTTATTTGTAACATTATCATCCTTATACGTTATCACTAAAAGTAAATATTACATCATATAACGTTATAACGTGAACGAAATACAATTATAAGTAAAAATCCTAGCTATAAATAAATCATGACTTTCTAAATATTTCCTTGTAACTCCATCGGAAACCGAAGTGTTTTGCTTGATCTTTGATAGTCGAAGATCGCTAAACTGCAAAAAAAATAAAAATAATAATAATAATAATAATTACACACTAAAGAATTGTCACACCTAACCGATGGCTTACACACTAATGAATTATCACACCTAACCGATGACGGAAACATCAAGGCTAGGCGTAATAGATTGCTTAAAGACGCCATAACATTAAAATTTTACATAATATATTAAGATTCAAAATTTCATTTCCATATAATCGAATAAAACATTACATTGTTCAATAAGCAAATACAACATTCAGGAATTTCATGACAAAAACATAAACAAATGCATAAAGAAACTAGGTGAGTATCTAAATCCACCATAAGTTGTTTTTTGTGATAGCATCATCAAATGTTTCCTACTACATGTATAATATATCCGTCAACTGAAAAATATGTCGGTGAGCATACTAGTTTGGTTCGACAGCATAAGGATGGGTCTCAAATCCACATGTTTATGTCATGCTAAGTCATGTAACATACTAGCATGCAATAGACTAAATATCAATCCAAAGTTTGGCACTAGCGAAAACTTATCACCGAAGTAAGTAAGGCCGTAAAGAATAACTTAACAATGACCCACAAAACAACCACGGTACCAACCACTTCAACATTGGGAAATTGTTTGTCTTAACCAACAACAGCATCAACACGCGTATGATGCGGGTCTCTAATATAGAGAGGGAAGTGTTCATACATGGTGATCCGGTTTGGAAGACGAGGATGATCAAAATCAATATAACGAAAGTTATGCTGAATATGGGTACTATGACGAAGAGTATGAAGTAAATCAAGAAGGTCAGTATGCTCCACCAGGGAACAGTGATCAGCATGGGTTTTGTAGATTGGTATCAAAACCCCCACTAAGTTTAATAGAGCACCTACAATACCTCCTAACAGGCAAGGGGCTCGAGACTACATGATCCTCACCTTTGGAGAGTGGACAGCCACTTTAAACATCTTGTGACTTCCTCCGGTTGAATAGTTGTTAGATTTGCACTAAAATTTAGTTTTTATTACATTGTGAATCGGTACATCTTGACCACTTGTGTTTAGTTGATTTAAAACATTTGTTTATGTTTCAGTTACTTTCTTTTATTACATTGTGAACCGGTAAAATGACAAGAATACCCTCATGTACAAAGCACATGACGTTATTTAACAAAATAATTTGACTGGGTTAAGGCTAAAGGACATAACATGCAGGATTTTGAAACGTTAAGGACAAAACTCGTCAAATTTAAAGTCAAAGGACACCGCCTGCAATTTGGTACAAACATAAAGGACAAAACTTGTAATTTACTCTTTTTATATGTATATGTTTCAGTCTTATTTCTTCGCATTAACACACCGCAACTTTAGTATTTGTGGTCGCTACTAGCAGTGTGACGTTGATGTTATTTGGCATAGTTTTAGGTCCCCACCACAACACGGGGGGCTTAATTTAAGTTCAAATTAAATTACAACTCATGAATGAACTTGATCAATGGTTGTGAAAAGTTTTCTATGGTTTTCTAATTAAGAGTGGGCATTCATTTTAATCCCACACACACGTATATATAAGGTGTGGTAAGTTTTCAAAGCATGTTATGTTTTTATTTATTTATAATACTATTTTTATACCGTTATAACATGTTTATTTTTTATTCACGTTTTGATATAAATTTTATTTGAAACGGAATCAAATCAAATATTGTTGATTTTATTTTTTTATTATTTTTAATACATTTTCTTTTTTTCTTTTATAATTATTCATATATGATGTTGTATTTTCCAAATATAGTGTGGAGACGTTCTGATTCTTATTTATTTTATGCTATAAATTTTATTTAAAACTAGAAAATCGATCCGCACGCGTTGCGCCACGGCCAACGAATTTTACATGTTGTTGATTAGATTCACATTTACAATGTGTTAAATATTTTTTTGTCGGTTAAGTCTGTATTACTATCTTATACAAATAAGTAATTCACCAAATAAGCTTAATACAATTAATAGTATCATAATTACTACGTTTCATGACTTGTATCCATATAAATAACCTATCGTATTAAGCTCCCCGTGTTGCGGCGGGGGCGTAAAACCGTGACAAATAGCACCAATGCCACACTATAGCCAACGACCACCAACATTGAAGTTGCGGCGTCTTAACATGGAAAAATTAGACCGACATATGAAACATAGAAAATAATAACTAACTCGATTTAGGATTCACGCGTTGTGACAAACTTATTAAACAGGAAAAAATAGACGACGTAAACACACTGAACCACACACGTACGTTACCCCATGTTAACTCGTAAAATTTAGAATGAAGCGTATAGCAAAATGTAAAATCGTTGAACCACACACACATTGTGTCGTGTTAAGTCGCAAACTTTAGATCTAAACGTAAACGAAAAATTTTGCAAAGTATGAAAAACATAGGGGATCAAAGTTGAAATTAAAAAGGTTGTAAGGTTAAATTGGAAAAACTAAAAACTTTTGGGTTAAAACTACAAAATCAATTACTTTTGGGTTTAAAGTGAAACATCATTTTTTTTTTGAAAATCCTCAAAACATGGGATACAACACCCCAATGCACCCCATGCCTTAACTTGTTGTAAGTTTTTATTATGTAAATTGGTTTATTACATTACACTTTTATAGGGGATCTTAAATATATAGTCTCATAAAATATTTTTCTCTCTTTTTTATAAGTCATCAATGCAACTTCAACTTTTACACTTTTTTTTCTTTTAGCGAAAGCTTAGCTTAGACACATACACGTAAGATGTTCCGCCCTAACGCATAAGGTTAATTAATTATTAATACTTATTTATTATTTATCTATGTAGTTTAACCATTTTATTATTTTAATTAGTTTTAATAATTATTTTTATACATATCTTATTTGACATAAGTTTTAGAGTTAATTGCCAAAATCACCCCTGAGGTTTGAGCACATTTGCCATTTTCGTCCAAAATGACACTTTTGTACCATTTTGCCCCCCACGTTTGTAACTTTTTGCCATTTTTATCCAAACAACTAACTTAGTTTATTTTTTCTATTAAATTGAAGGATATTTGAATGAAAATGGCAACTATAAACCACAGGGACGAAAATGGCAAATGTGCTCAAACTCTTTTTAATTTCTTTTATTTAGTTAATTTTGTCACATATATAATAAAATAGAATATACATGCAATTTTTATATGAAAAAAAAAATAATAGTTTTGTCACATATTTTTTATAAATTTTTCATCCAACCACTAACTAAGTTAATTTTTTTCTATTAAGGCGAAGGATGTTTTAAATTTTATAAATTAATACTAAAATTAATTTCCAATTGTTTATATAGATCAATTTTATAAAAATAAATCTATTTAAACCTCTAATTTTTATAAAACTAAAATGTTTGTGACCTTATAGAAAAATGTCAAATAAACAAATATCATCATATGTACCAAGTTTGTAATTAATCTTCTACTCTTTTAAATTCGCTCCTAACGAAAAGTAAAAGCCAGTGCTCCCATCAAACAACGTACCATTACCAAACCTTAAAATTACCCATCAAATAGTAAGTATAATGCCATCTAATATTTTGTGATAAACACTTTTCACGGCGAGCTATTTTCTTGTTAAACTCTCAAAAACAGAATCGAAATATTCATGTTACTTAGAGAAAGAAAACAAAGTTCTATTGAACAAAAGACTACATATAATAACCTTGATACAAATAATAAATAAATTTTTAAAAAATCAACTTAAAACATAAACTTGTTTTTATCAAGTAGGATGGCTCGGACGATGCAAGCATTTTAAATTGTTTCATTATAAAACCCTTTAGACGGTGTTTGGTTGTTTCTTAAACAAATTTTGAACAATATTTATCTCACTTTTTATGACGGTTTTTTTTACCGTGTCTAAATAAACGTTGACCGCGTCTATTGTTTCATTCTATAGTGGTGGTAACCATAACATGTAAAATGAGAACTGGTACCGATATGGTGCAGTTTGGTGCCAATACCAAAGAAGTATGGTATCGTTGCTCGTTAAAAAGAATATTATACCTAATTTACAATACAAAAATATTCATAATTGTATTTAGATTTCTTTTGAAATTTAATAAATAAAAGGTCATGTATTAATTTATAAAATTAATAGAAAAAAATTAATTTATAAAATTTAAACATCTTTCGCCTTAATAGAAAAAAATTAACTTAATTAGTGAATGGATGAAAATTTATAAAAAATATGTGACAAAACTATTATTTTTTTCGTATAAAAATTGCATGTATATTCTTTTTTATTATATATATGACAAAATTAACTAAATAAAAGAAATTAAAAAGAGTTTGAGCACATTTGTCATTTTCATCCCTGTGGTTTATATTCGCCATTTGCATCCAAATATCCTTTAACTTAACAGAAAAAATAAACTAAGTTAGTGGTTTGGATGAAAATGGCAAAAAGTTACAAACGTGGGGGGCAAAATGGTACAAAAGTGTCATTTTGGACTAAAATGGCAAATGTACCCAAACCTCAGGGGCGATTTTGGCAATTAACTCTAAGTTTTATTTCAAATATAATATATTTTCACATCTTTTATTTATAAATTCGTTTTCGTATTTCTTAATGCTCATTTTCACTACAACGTAACGTCTTCTTAAACTCTGAATATATATCAGCAGTTGTGATCCTAAAATGAACTAGAAAATGAGCAACCATTGTTGCATTTCGATATTCAAAAACTGAGTCGCTGCTCTCCACGTTCTTAACCTTCTAGTTATTGCATTAGTTAAGGTGTATCCAAAACATGTGAGCTTGCTAACTAAGGTGGTACATGTGATCGAAAGATGAAAGATAAATCATGTGGTTGGAAGAATGATGACTAATTAATTGATTAATTAAGGTGGTGCCGTGTAAGATGTGTCTGCTTGCGAACAGGGAGATACATGTGAATGTGATTGATAGATAGAAGATAAATCATGTGATAGAAGGAATCATGATTAGTTAATTAATTAAGGTGGTGCCATGTAAAATGTTTGTGCTTACTCTTGAGGCAGGGAGGTACATATGATTGGAAGATAGAAGATAAATCATGTGATTGAAGGAATTATATGTAAGATTGTTATATAAATCTAACTCTTGAGTATATCTTTATTTATCAATATATCTTACTAGCTAAAAATTTGAGGTTGAAATATCATGTGGCCCAAGATTATGCAAGCTCTAATTTGTTTGTTCCTTTTATTTGTAACTCAAGATCATTATATGACTCGCGCATCAAGAGTCGCAAAGATCGTGTATAACATTGATCATCATCAAGTTGATGACCAAGGTTTTTCGCAGGTGGCTTATGGGCTACACAAAAGTGGCCCATCTCCTCCTGATCAAGGGCATCATCATGTTAATAAACAAGGTTTAGGACAAGTGACTTATGTTATAGACGAAAGTGGCCCATCTCCTCATGGTCATGGGCATCATCAGCAAGTTGATGGCCAAGGTTTTCCGCAGGTGGCTTATGGGCTACACAAAAGTGGCCCATCTCCTCGTGGTAAAGGGCATCATCATGTTAATAAACAAGGTTTAGGGCAGGTGGCTTATGTTCTAGACAAAAGTGGCCCATCTCCTAGTGGTCATGGGCATCATCCTCAAGAAAAAGAGCAAGGTTTTTCGCAGGTTGCTTATGGGCTAATTAAAGGTAGCCCATCTCCTCCTGGTCAAGGACGTTATCATTTATATGATCCACGTCACCCACCTACCTCAAAATAGTGGGATCGAAATAAAGTTATGTATTGATGGTTCTGCCATCTTATCAGTTTATCTATCTAAATAAACCTTTATAATTTTTCGTATCATAATTAGCTACATATACTCCATTTAGTTCAAATAAAATAATGTCGAAAAAAAGTCAATATTATTTCCAATCAATCTTTCTACTTTATGTTCAAAAAAGTTTAGTGCGTGTGTTGCACGATTTAGCAAATAAAATCTTCTAAATACCAAATTATAACAAACTGAATTCATCGTTTCAAATAAATAACGGGAAATAGGGTAATATGAATTCAATCCAGTATTTAAAAAAGGGAAAATGTCAAAGAAATGTAACTAAGTTTGATATTTGTTCTGATTAAATCATTCAAATTTTTTTTTTTTTTTGTCTCTTTAAAGTAACCAAACTCTAATTTAGTGTTATAATAGTGTGTAATTACCAGGTTATCATTTTTTTCTTATTTTTTGGTTTGTTTTGATGCTTATGTGGGTATTAGAGTAGGTGGATTTTTATAAAATCAAATCATATTTTAAACCCTAAACGGCTAAAACCTTCAAACCTTCAACATTTCAATATTCCATCATCGATAAAATTGTGAATTGTATTTATATACATTATATCTATTTTTTAAAAACTGCAAATGGCACAAAATCATTCTTTATTTCTAGCATTTTTTAGAGTTAATTGCCATTTTAGTCCCTGTGGTTTGGGCCATTTTGCCAGTTTAGTCCAAAGGTTTCATTTTTAACATCTGGATCCAAAAAGGTTTCATCGTTGTCATTTTGGTCCAACTGACTTAACTCCATCCATATGTGTTAAGTCTGCCAAGGGTATTTTAGTCATTCATTTTTCTTTTAGTTAACCCTTTATTCTTTATTATTAAAAACATTAATGAAAGATCATTTCAGTAATTTTATAAATCTAACTATTAAATTATTTGTTATTAATTCCTAAATTCAATTTTAATCAATTTCATTAAATCATTAAATCCTTAAATCTATTTTTGACTATTATATATCCTCAAACCATCAATTCATCCAAAAAAGAAGATCAAAACTTCTATACATCACCAAAAACCCCTCCCTTCCCTCTGCTCCTAATAGACTACCACCACCACTATTTGCCATTACCTCCAAACCGCCATCACCATTATCACCATCGCCACCGGACCTCACCACCACCCTCCCCTTTTCTCTCTCTCTATATACCTTCGCAACCACAACCAACCCACCCACCACCTCCGCCGCTATCTCCACCCACACCACCTCACCAGACCACCACACTATCACCAGGAACCGACCACCACAACCATCACCACCACCCAAACACCATGGAACCCACCACTACAACACGACCAGATCCAGAACCCACCACATTCGACCACCATCACCACCACCCTCACAACCTACACATTACTGCAACCGCCACCACATTCGACCACCATTTTGACTACCAAGTACCCCCATTTCGACAGGTGATTTGTGCATCGAAAACCTGGATCTGGGTCAAATCATCACCGGCGGCGACTAGGTCTCTCTCTCTTTGTCTCGGTTCTCTCTGTATTAGTGGCATTGATATTGGGTGGAAACAGGTAGAAAAAAGGAGGGGGTTAGGGTTTGGTTTTATGGTGGTTGGTGACGGTGGTGAACAGTGGTTGGGGAGGGGTGCAGAGGGGTGGTAATGGTGTGGTGGTTATGTTTTAAAGGGGTGGAGATGGTGGTTGTGGTGCTTTATTAAAGTTGGAGACGGTGGTTGTTGTGGTTGTTTTTCAGAGGGGCAGAGATGGGTGGCAGTGGTGCGGTGATGGGTGACGGTGGGGCACAGTGGTGCAGTGGTGATAATGGTGGGTGACAATGGGGCACAGTGGTGGTGGTTAGTGACGGTTGTTGAGAGATGGGTGGCAGTGGCGTTTTATTAAGGTGGTTTATTTGTGAACAAACTGTTTTTTTATTTTGTTTTGAATTGATAGTGATATTTATGGTTGTGGTATTTTATTAAGGTGTTTATTTGGTTAAACAGTGGAATTAAAAAACAATATATGAAATGATAAAATTGCCCTTGACTTAACAGATGTGAATGGATGGGGTTAAGTCAGCTGGACCAAAATGGCAACGATGAAACCTTTTTGGATCCAGATGTTAAAAATGAAACCTTTGGACTAAACTGGCAAAATGGCCCAAACCATAGGGACTAAAATGACAATTAACTCATTTTTTTATTTGTATTGGAAAATCTAGATCGCCATAGCCGTGGTACCATTACCAAATGGAGATGTCAGGCTATGATCTTTCCATTCATCTCCGACTGTTATTATTAATTGGCATACTGTTACATTTTAGTGTTTTCGGTTGTTAAATTTTATCCACTAAAATATATAAATTTATGATTTATAATAGTTAAAAAATATTTTTCAAACTCAAAACTGATTATTTTATAAATTAGAATAAAAGTGTGATTTTTTTTTCTAAAAAGTTCAAGTCATTATTTATATTTTCTGTATCATATGAAAGTTAAGAATACATAACGGAACCTAACACAGTAACACATCATCATTGGTAACCTGGTAACCTGATAATTAGATCGTAATAGAATAGAAAATGAAACTATAGTGACTTTAGAGAGACAAAAAAAGTTATAGTGACTTAGTTGGAACAGTTTGCAAAATTTGTTACATTTTTATAAAATTACGACTATTATTATTAATTGGCATACAAGTGTTTTCGATTGTTAAATTTTATCCACTAAAATATATAAATTTATGATTTATAATAGTTAAAAAATATTTTTCAAACTCAAAACATTATTTTATAAATTAGAATAAAAGTGTGATTTTTTTTTATAAAAAGTTCAACTCATTATTTATATTTTCTATATCATATTAATGTTAAAAAAAACATAACGGAACCTAACACATCATCATTGGTAACCTGATAATTACATAGTAATAGAACAGAAAATGAAACTATAGTGACTTTAGAGAGACGAAAAGAGTTATAGTGACTTAGTTGGAACAGTTTGCAAAATTTGTTACATTTTTATAAAATTACCCCTTTAACAAAATACATAAATAATTCATAAATCTCTAAAAACTTCTTTGTACTCCACATTAGATGTTTTATTTGTAACTTTATCAACCTTATATGTTATCACTAAAAGTAAATATTATATCATATAACGTGAACGAAATACAATTATAAGTCAAAAACCTATCTATAAATAATTCATGACTTTCTAAATATTTCATTGTAACTCCATCGGAAACCGAAGTGTTTTGCTTGATCTTTGATAGTTGAAAATCACTAAACTGCAAAAAAAAAAAAACAAACAAACAAAACAAATAATTACACACTAAAGAACTGTCACACCTAACCGATGTCGGAAAGATCAAGGTGAGGCGTAATAGATTGCTTAGAGACGCCATAACATTAAAATTTTCCATAATATATTAAGATTCAAAATTTCATTTCCATATAATCGAATAAATCATTACATTGTTCAATAAGGAAATACAACATTTAGGAATTTCAGAACAAAAACCTAAACAAATGCATAAAGAAACTAGGTGAGTATCTAAATCCACCATAAGTTGTTTTTTGTGAAATGTTTCCTACAACATGTATAATATATCCGTCAACAGAAAAATATGTTGATGAGCATACTAGTTTGGTTCGACAGCATAAGGATGGGTCTCAAATCCACATATTTATGGCATGCTAAATCATGTAACATACTAGTATGCAATAGACTAAATATCAATCCAAAGTTTGGCACTAGCGAAACCTTATCACCGAAGTAAGTAAGGCCGTAAAGAATAACTTAACAATGACCCACAAAACAACCAGGATACCAACCACTTCAACATTGGGAAATTGTTTGTCTTAACCAACAACAGCATCAACACGGGTATGATGCGGGTCTCTAATATAGAGAGGGAAGTGTTCATACATGGTAATCCGGTTTGGAAGACGAGGATGATCAAAATCAATATGACAGAAGTTATGCTGAATATGGTATGATGACGAAGAGCATGAAGTAAATCAAGAAGGCCAGTATGCTCCACCAGGGAACAGTGATAACATGGGTTTTGTAGATTGGTATCAAAACCCCACTAGGTTGAATAGAGCACCTGCGATACCTCCTAACGGGCAAAGGGGCTCGAGACTACATGATCCTCACATTAGGGGAGTGGACAACCACTTTAAACATCTTGTGACTTCCTCCGGTTGAACAGTTGTTAGATTGCACTAAAATTCAGTTTTTATTACATTGTGAATCGGTACATCTTGACCACTTGTGTTTAGTTGATTTAAAACATTAGTTTATGTTTCAGTTACTTTCTTTTATCAAACATATTTGCGATTTCTTGCATCATTGGCGTGTTAGCTAGTTGGTAATTAGGTAGGTAGTTGATATATTCTAGTGGGCAATTGGATTGTTAACATTATTATTAACAGATTGTCTCTAATTGTTACTTTAACTAAGTAGTATTCAAAGGTCATGTCTAAGTGGTGTTCTTGTGATTAAACTAAGTTTTTGTGTAAACCTACAACTTGAATCACGAAGGAGGTTGTTTTTCTTAAATCTGATAACACCTTTTCTCAATTAGTTTTACAGTTTTCTTTCAAATCAATCAAACCCCCCAAAATCAAGATTAGTAGTAATTAATATGATTAATTAGTTAAACACTAACCACATATTCCATATGGAGACGACCTTACTTACCCATACTCATAGAGGCATTTAAGTAATTAAAATACTTGTTTTTATTAGCTCACGACAACTACATCACTAGGGATTGCAAATAAAGAAAACCGAAGCCCCACAGGTATACCCGATATACGACGGCTATGGGATCAGGTATGAGATTGGGAAAAAATAACATTTCGCGAGTATGAGACGGATATGGGATTAGGTGATACACGACCTGATTAAAATTGATGTACTATTTTCATAAACTCTTGATGTCAAAGTAAGATGGATAAAATTGATGTACTATTTTCATTAGAAAATGCAGACATAAACGAAAATTGGTATACTGTTTTCATTAGAAAATCGTACATCATAAACGTATTACGCATTGATTTAGTACATCAATTTCAATTGGTATAGAACAAAAACTTTTGATGAAATTTTTGAAAAGATGATGAAGACTTTTAGTTAGAATACATACCAAGAACAACTATGATGAAAATCAAAGTTGAAAAAATTGTTTCTTCAAGCTCTCTCTTAATCTCAGTGCAAGTTTTTTTTT
The DNA here is from genome assembly GCF_002127325.2 of Helianthus annuus. Taxonomy (NCBI): domain Eukaryota; kingdom Viridiplantae; phylum Streptophyta; class Magnoliopsida; order Asterales; family Asteraceae; genus Helianthus; species Helianthus annuus. The sequence continues at coordinate 12,991,997 of NC_035447.2, read as the reverse complement.
TCTTCCATAGAATTGTACGTATATACCTAAATATTTAAACTATGACAACTAGATAAACCCCTAGAAAAAATAGGGATATTTCCTAATACAAATTTTCAAAAATTAGAAAATATAAGGGTTGATTGTATTTATTTACAAACTTCAAGGGGAGAGTGCAACCAGTAAAATTTAAAAAACTGGGAGTGCATTTAGCAACACCCTTGTAAAAAAGACCAAAAGTGTGAGAAAGGTAAGAAAGAATCTCAACCATTAGATCTAAATTAATTGAAAAGGGTAAGATTGTAAATGCATTAACAAATTCAAATATGGTAATCCTTGATTTAAGGATTTGGAGAGAGAAAATCCTTGATTTAAGGAATATAATCGTCCATAACATCATTCCTTTTAATTTTTTTTGCATCATTCACAGAATCAGAGCCATGTTCATGACATGGTGTTTTAAAAAAATTCATAGTTCAATTCATGGTGTTTTTACGAAAAAAATATAACACCATTCAGTAAACAAAAATATAACACCATTTAGTACAAGATATAACACCATTCAGTAAACAAAAAAAACACCATTCAGAAACAAAAAAACACCATACAGAAACAAAATAACACAATTCAGAAACAAAAATAACACCATTCAGAAACAAAAAAAAAAAAAACCATCTAGTAAACAAAAAATAACATCGTTCAATAAACAATATAACACCATTCAGTCAATAATATAACACCATTCAGTACAAGAATATAACACCATTCAGTAAATAAATATAACACCATTCAGCAACAAAAATAACACCATTCAGAAAAGAATAATACCATTCAGTAAAAAATAACACCATTCATAAAAGATAATAACTCCATTCAAAAAAAAAAAAAAAAACACCATTCACAAAAAGATAAAAACACCTCTGCATCATCTTCTCCACTTCCGGCACCACCACTGCCGACCCGGCACCCACCACCGCCGCACCACCAGTGTTAGAGGGCCGCAATCTTGGACGAAAATTACATCAGTTGAGGGACATCCAGGTCCAAATCGAACAGAATCGCGCCTCAGAAACTCGTGAAACAACAAATTATGAAACGATAATTAGGTTTAGGTTTTGTAAATGAGAACGTGGATCGATTGACAGTAAAATCTGGATTCTGGAGGTTTGTTACTTTTGAATTGGTTGTGATTTCAGGTTTTTAGGTTATTGTTCGATTAATTGGAGAGAGATCGGAATTATAGGAATTTTGATTTACAGTTTCCTATTTTGAATGGATATAAAGACTTTATTACCCCTATAATTTTCAATTCAGTCCAAATTAAGAAAAATATTTTACATTTTGGTCCCTATTGATCTCAACCATTAGATCAAAAGATCTAATGGTTGAGATTCTTTCTTACCTTTCTCACACTTTGGGCCTTTTTTACAGGATCCTTTACCTATATATATAGATAGATAGAGAGAGAGAGAGAGAGAGAGAGAGGAAGGTTAACATACATTACGAATTAACGTACATCACGTACGACAGGTAATTACGCACGTTCATTTTAAAATCACGCATGTTATATAACAAATCGCGCACGTTGTTGTACGTGAAGTACGTTAAGTCGTAATGTACGATATACTTTTTCTATATATATATATATATACACACACACACACACACACACACATGACCCCCCCCCCCCCCCCACAGACATTTTTAAAACATTAATTGGTATAGCCAATACCGACAGGTAAATACCTGACAAATACCCGAGGGGTAATGGGTCAGGCATGGGACAAAATTTTACAAGTGGGCATGGGGGTGGAATTAGCCATACCCGAACCATTCCCAGCCCATTATCATCCCTAATTATGTCTTAAGGACAGTTTTGAACTAATAACTATCCAATCTAAAATGTAAAACATATTTATTACTTCTTTTAGGTAATAACTAAACTAACAACAGACCATGACCATGTTTAAACTTTTGCTTCTTGCATGGTTTATCTACAGCCTAGAGGTCATTCCTCCAGCAACCACAATCGTCTCGCCGGTTATATACGAAGCTTCATCAGATGCCAAGAAGGCGGTGGCTGCCGCCATATCTTCCGGCGTCCCAAGCCTCTTCAGCGGTGTCTTTTCCATAATTGAGTTTCTCTGACAACACAAACTAATGTAATTAGGACACATTTGCCCCCCAAGTGACATATTAAAAATTTGAACCACATTGTATGCCATCATTAGGACACTTAGTACTTACTATAGTATCATTATCAGTGATGAAACTTGCAAAGCGTGTGGGTACGGTCCCTGGTGCAACACAGTTCACACGAGTATGTGGGGCCATCTCAGTTGCAAGCGCCTACACACCAAAACAAAGAACTAGTGACGGATCTTATATGGGGCCCGCATATATCAATGACAAACAGAATAATGAATACCTTGGTAAGACCAAGAAGAGCGGTCTTTGTGACACCGTACATGGCCATGGCGGGCGGGGGTTGGTACGCACTTATAGAAGATATGAAAACAATAGATGAACCTTTGGTTAAGTGAGGGGATGCATCCTGCCAAATCATTTCGAAGGTTGAAAAGATAACTTAAATGAGACTTATGGCTAAGCCCTTAAGTTACTAGTGGAAACATCTTTAATAAAAGGGAGTTTACCTTAAGAAGCAATATGGAGGTTTTGACATTGATTTCCCAAAGCTTATCAAGAGTTGATTCTTCGGTGTCGAGAATGGCGTCCACTGATGGGTTTGCGGCGGCATTGGACACTACCACGTCTATTTTCCCATATTTCTGTATACGCAAAGGTAAAGATTATCAGACAAAGCAACATAACCGACTTTAAAAGGAACCGCACATATATATAGATTGTAATTAGTAAGCGACAAATGGGTAACAAGACTAAAGCTTTAACATAGAAGCTTAGGCCTAAATCGTAAGTCGCTAGAAGAAATCTATTCTAAACCATGAGCACATGCATAACATGAAAGATTTAAGGCCATAAATATGGAGAAATTTCTAAAAGATACATAACATGAAACTCCAAACAATTCGGTCGAGAGAGTCAACGGCTAGAGGTCATAATCATACTCACCTGAACCGTCTGTTCAATGAGATCTTTTCTTTGTTGAGCATTAGAAACATGGCATACCAACCCCAACACGTCGATTCCTTGTGCTTCGAGCTTTTTCACCGCCTCGTCAACGTTTCTCTGAAAAATGATTATACGTTTGAAATCAAATTTATCACCAGTATTTTACGATATTATACAATTAAAACAAGTTCAAAACCAGTTAAAAACATCAGATTGAACAAGTTGAAGAAATATTGATCATTATCATGCCCAAGCTTTGTTGCCAAAACAAGCCTAAAACATGTCTAAAAACCCTAAAAATGGTATGTTTATTATGCTATGCGCCTTGCTTATCTCAAACCCTTGCTTTATAAGCACCTTGCGCCTAGGCCCAAGGCTCATACTTTGTGTCTCTAGTGCGCTTTGCGCCTTCGACAACTATGTGCCCACATAAGAATTCTGTATGACTATATCGTATTCGAAGATATACTAATATAGCAAACTCTTTCATCCCAAGAAAATTGAAATAAATTCCTTTTTGAAGTGTTACATGAAACTTGCAACATTTTCTTTTCTCTGAAAGCTAGAATGTCAAAACTACTACTTTATAAGGTTAACTAAATTTGTACTAGAGATTTGGATCAACAAGATTACTGGTTGCAGAAACCGAATTTTTTTAAGAAAATTACTAAACCCAACAAAAAAATTGCATTATGACTGATGGTGAAATGCTTAAATTCCTTTCAGGTGACAAAATGCCCAAATCAGTATTATCAGTTATTGCAATGATCTCAAAGGTGAGATTTTTCAGCAAAAAATGAATGAAAATATATAGAATAGGGGAATTATAAGGCAAATCGAAGTTAAAGAATACTTAATTCAACTAAAATAGCAAAAAAATTAGGGCAAAGATGAACCTGTCTGCGAGAAGAGATGACAAGCGATGCGCCTTCAAGGCCGAGGCGTTCTGCAATACTGAAACCGATGCCTTGAGTTGAAGCTGTAACGATGGCTACTTTCCCCTCAAATCTTCTCCCGATCTTCGATTTCTCCATTCTTTTTTCACAGAATCACCGGAATAATATCCTCTCACGGTATTATTTCAGTATTATTATTGGATCATGGTTTTAGCCGGCTGTTGTGAGCGTTTTGTTTTGTTTTGTTTTGATTTGGTTCGATTCGGTCCGGTTTGGTTATTATTAGCCTCGACTGATCGAGGTATTTTGTTAATCTATTTTATTAACTAATCAGGTTTCGGTTAATTAGTGATGGGGTATGGTCAGGAAAACCAGCCTTAAACATAACTTTTTATTATAACTCATCTAAAAACATTTTTTAACTTTTATGAAAATGTTTGAAAAGCCGATGGTCCACCCAGATTTTGTATATCAAAAGGTTAACTTTTTAGGATTTATCTTTGCTAGTGTGAGGTTTATTAGGAAACACTAAAAAAGTGAAGAACTGAGGAACACTCTTACAAATTTAACTTAACATGTTAAAATTTAATTTTTTTAAAATCTTTTTCGGCGCTTCTCCTTATATATATATACTTGTAGAAGCATTTTTAATAAAAAAAATCAAAAACTTAAAATATTAAAAAAACAATTAAAAAAAGGCAAAAAAATATTTTTTTTAGAAAAATTATTTTTTTATTTGACTAGTTTCTCCTCCTTTTTATAAAGAAAAGAGCTAATTTTTTTAAAAAAAAATTGATTTTTAACATGTTAAGTTAATTCTATAAGACATAACTGTTTTTTAAACATTTTTTTATATTTTTAGTTTTTGATTTTTTTATTAAAAATGTTTCTACTTGTATTTATAAGAAAAAGCGCCAAAAAAATTTAGAAAAAAATAATTTTTAACATTTTAAGTATAATTTTTAAAAGTGTTCCCCCGTTCCCCACTTTTTTAGTGTTCCCCAATGAACACTCCCATCTTTGCTAATCCGAAAACTACATGAATGGTCCCATTTGAAAACTCATACTTGGCTAACTGATTAGGATGGTAACTGGTGGTTAAAGATCACCCAAATAATCTCCCAAACAAACGTCTTGTTCCATTACATTACAAAGAAATAAAAAAACACAATGGATAAGAAATCCACCATTAAACCTGTTTCTATTCATAAGGATTTTTAAAGTTCTTTAAAAGATCCGGAATGTCATATCCGAGCATCTCATCCACAGCCTGAATCATCTTCGGCTTCAGCTTCTCAAACTTATCGATGTTGTACGCACCAAGAACTTGTCTAAAGTGCTCCACATCCGGGAAATCACCCGCTGGCAAATGAAACTCCCTTTGAACCTGTGTTTTACAAGAGAAATGAATACGATGATGATGATTGGTGAAACAAATCGTAATATTTTAATTAATCTGTTTTGGAATATTTGAAAAAAAAAAAAAAAAAAAAAAAAAAAAAAAAAAACCAACCTTGGCAAAAACATCTTCAAGATTCTTCATTAGCTTCTGTTGAGCTTTAGATTTACCCATCATTGCAGGCATCTCTTTTTTCAACTGACTGATTATGTAGGCATGTATCTTTGCAGCTCGAGCACGTTTAACAAACTCATTGATCTGCAAACGTATTCGTTGATCATGACACCCATCTCTTCGTCAAAATCTGTTGAAATTATGGTACAACGTAAGCATACCTGGCGATCACAAGCCTTCTTTGGAATGTCCATCAAGTCAACAAGGAGATCGTCCTGTTCTTTTTCAAAAAGCTCCTTGCCCATCGAATCAAGTGATTCTTTATCCACTGGCTTGTCATTAAACGATCTGTTCACATATTTTTTTCAACAAAATGAACATAGAAGAAAGAATAGCATATAAATATGAGGTGCTTAGATTATAATAAAAAAAGAAAAAGAAAAAAGCATACCCGACGTAAACACGTGTCACTTCAGGTGTATTGAGTACTTTTCCAAGTGACCACATCAATGCACCGTAAACTCGCATCAGCTTCAACAAGAACATATGCATCAAATGTGAGGGCTTCAAATAAATAGTGTAAAAAAAAATTTCACAGTTGCGTGTGACTCTTACTTGTTGAGTATCAACTTGATCTGCCTTGTTAAGGACAACACGAATCTTATCTTCTTGACCATGCAAAGAAGATATCACGCGCTTGAATTCGTCACTTATATCTAGTTTGTGAGGGTCAAACAGAAGAAGAATAAGATCACATTTTTCCGCAAACCACTTTATCACACCAGTGAAGTCGTAACTTCTTTGTGTGCGTTGCTTCTCTCCCGATAAAACGCCAGGAGTGTCAACAAAAGTGATATGCTCCAGAAGCTGAACATACATCAGGAATAACGTTGCTTGTTGGTTAAACTAATAAATACATTTAAATGAGATTAGAATAATTTGTGAAACCTAAGTTATGAACTTACAGGATGTGGCATTTGCGAACACTCAAATTTTGATAGAAACGCCCCACCAAAAGTCGTGAGGGTGTTAAACGGCATATCCGCCTGTACAGCAATAGTGTTTCCAGGAACACTTCTCTCATCAGGTCCACCCTATACAACAAGCACAAGTAAAACATACAAATCATGCATTTACACAGAGAAAATGACAATGATATTACCATAACAACGATAAATCTGTCGGTTGTGGGTTCTGGTCCAATGTGAGCTCCTGTCAATGTAAAAAAAGATTACGGTGTCAGTGTCAGTGTACGTGTTATCATGTTATTGAAAACGTTGTACATATGGAAAAATTCTACATTGGTAGTTGTAGAAATTTGACTCGCCTGGGTAGTTGCTTTTAAGAAGATGCTTAATAAACGTTGTCTTGCCAGTTGAGTACTGACCCAGAAGCATTACCATAGGTTTCGCATCAAAGTCGGTATTTGTCTGCATAAGATGATCAAAACACTTAAAACAGATTAGCACAAAAAACGAGACAGATCTTAAATAAACGAAAAGGCAAAGAAGTTTTTGAGATCTCTCACCAATAAAGGAGAGGCAAAATCATTGTATCGGTAAGCAACTTCCAATGGCTTTAGCTTTTCGTTGTACAATCTCTTCAAACCATCGACTATAGATGTGACTTTACCAAGAGATGTGTGACAAGATGACTGAATAAAAAAACATGCAAAAGTAAATGTAAGAGCACAATGAAGCAATTTACGACCTAAGGTATCACGTTGAAGAGAAAATCACCTTCTTACTAAGCATTGAAGAAAATAGACTCTTTGCTGGCGCGGGCTGCACTGCCAAAACACCTTCATAATGTTGAACCAAATAAGATAACAAGAAAAGGTTTATAAATAAATTTCTACGACATAAGTGAGTGTGGAAACCAACCGTTTGTTTCAGGGACACCATTGTTTCTTGAACCATTATGCTTCTGGTGGTGACAGAAGCGAAAAGCATCAATACAGGAAAGAGTTTCATAACATTTATAATAAGTATCTATATAAAAATGGATGCTTACCGCCAAAAGCAAATCCAAACCTTCCATCACTGGAGGTTCCAAAAGCTCGACATCATCTACAAAATAACAAAATAAGAATGATTTGAAGCATTTATAGCAAGGTCAATAAGGCATTTCTTCATCTATGTAACAGTAAAGACAAACATATTCTAACAAAGAAGATAACTTCAACAATTAGTATAAATTTAGTAACTAACTGATATAAACATACCTGTAGTTCTAAGTAAATCTGCAGTTATGTCATATCCAGCTTGTGCCAGAGAGAGCAACTGTTGTCAAGTAAAAGAATAACATCGTGTTGGACAAGAGTACAAATCTGAAGATTGCAAAAAAAGGAATAAATCAAGCTTGCCTGCATAGCAGTGATGAACTCGTTAAAGCCTAAAAATCCTTGACGCTTAGAATCTGCAATGGCCCAAACCTTCAAGAAGCACAAAACTATGATCAAAAACAAAATCTTGGCCTGAAAACAGTTATCTTCAAAAGCTAGCAAAATTTAGGGGAAATAAACCCAAAAAAAATCTTTCCAACTGAATTCGACAGAACTGCTAATACATCAGTAAGTTTGAAAAACTTGACTAATTCATCAACCTCTCAACAGTGTTGAAAAATCAGGATTAATTGCTTAGTTTACCGATTAAACTTCACCTAGTCAGACCTAAAATCGGTTATCGGTCACAGGTAGTAAAAAACTGTCAAAATTGGTCAAAATCTTCAAAGTATTTGAAAATTTATACTTATTAACCCAATCATATTAATAAGTTTGAAAATAACATATAAGATTTTGAAAAATTTTGTGTATGTGTGTGTGTATACAAGGTTTAAAAGAACGGAAACGAGTTTCGAGGCGTTTTCCCTTCGCCTCACGAGGCGTAAGCCTCGAAGCGAACCGAGGCGGAATTAAAAAATAAATATAAAATTATATATCTTATAAAAATAATAATACTAACTAAATTCATCAACAAAAACATCAAAATCATACATAAAAAAGACATAAATTGCAATTGACGCAAAAAGTCAAAAACATCAAAAACAAATATCAAAAACCCCTGAGGCGCAGCCTTTTTAGCGCCTCGGCCCCTCTAACACGTAAATACAGTATGAACCCCCTGAGGCGCCTCAGAATGGTTTTTTTGGGTGTTTCGCCTCGAGGCGCGCCTCGAGGCACACGCCTTAACCGTTTTTAAAACCATGTGTATATATATATATAAGTTAGAAAAAATACATATAAAAAATTCCAATCCGATTAATCACAATTAATAGTCGGTCCCCCCACAGCCCGACTTGTGGCTAGTGATTTCTACAACCATTCCTTTCATTAGATATTCATGATTTTACAAATTAAACAACCTAAATAATTCAGGATAGAGTTTCTTAAAATCTAACACTAAGTTAAAAAACGTTTCGAATCACTCGAGTCCACTACGATACAAAAGTTCATTACCTAGATGTTCAACAACAGATTAAAAAGAACAACAACTAAAGTAAACCTGCTTAAGTTGAGGCTTTTCTACATTCGATTTAGCGAAGAAAACCGTTGCATCATCGCCGGTAACCCTACCATCACCATCTACACCAAAAACATAATTAATAAAACAATTCAATATAAACTTTAACCAAATGTATACATCCATATGATTTGTATGAAATTAGAACCTGAATCGACGTAATTGAACCATTGCTGGTAGATCTTTTGATGAGCTTTCGAACAAGAAGCAATTGGAGCTGATACAGTCACCATTTTCTGTTTGTTATGAAATGAAGAATGTTTGCTTTCGTGTTTTATTATAGGGTTTGGTTTGGGGATAATAAACGTTAAACAAACATTTGGGGGTTTGAATTTTTGAAATCGAATATTTTGCGCTTTCTGTTGTGCTCATACGACGTCGTTAGTCCGTTTTCTCACTATTTTCTCTTTTTGGTCCGTGAAGAGTCAATAATTGCGTTTTCTTTTTCAAATTTACTCTTTTGAAGATTATTAAATTATTATTTTTCTGTTTATATATGAAAACATAATTGTAACTAGTGTTAACCCCCCCCCCCCTTACAGGGCAGGGGCTTAAAACCGCGCTACAAGCGTTAGAGGGCATTAACTACACTACAACCGTTGGGGGCATAAAACTGTGCTAACCAAACAACGACAAAATTTACGTTTAAATACAGATAAAGTTGTCAAAATTTAATCCATTAACTTCTGTTTGAAATATGGATTACGTTTAAGTTATAGTCTTTTAATTTTTAAAATTAGAATTATTGTATTTTTGTTTGTTGTGTAGTGGACATAGAAAATTCACTTTTATTTTAAACTATTAAATTTTCTAGGTACGTACCGTTTTGTCGTTTCCGGATTAGTATCGACTAATTCAACTCATGACACTTTAATTGTTTATCATTTAAAAAATAGTAATATTTTATTGATTTTGTTTCTTCGTTTGTTATTATTATTTTTATTACTAGCGATAGCGGTAAGACTCGTGTGCAAACGCGGGTCGTTTCTTAGAAAATCATGCATAACACATATTGACAGAGAATAAAAAAATAATTACTGCAGACTTACAAAATTGATATAAATTAATGATCAATAGGTTTATTCAATGCTACTTATAAAATATTATTTAGCTAGGTTATTACACGAGATTGTTTCCCAGACTCAGGAAACTTATTATATTAATTACTATTTGTTATTAATAGGAGCACATTACATCATGCATCTCATTCGATTCAACAACAATGTCTTCAAATCACCAGATTAGATCATGAACCCATATTAGAGGTCAAACAAAAGCACAACAGGACCACACCGCATAAGATCATTTCCACTTTTACTTCAATGAACTTAAATGATAGGGTGATTTGGGATTTTGTAAAAATGTTTGTTTTTGTACTACTTTACAAAATTACATAGAATTCAAGAAAACTAAACAACGAATTAAACAGATGTTGAGTTATTCAAAGTTCTGTTGAATACTAAATGAGATGTTGACCAAAATTCAAACAGATGTTGACCAAAAGTCAATCAGATGTTGACCAATAGTCAAACAGATGTTGGCCTTAAACAGATGTTTAATTTAAAGCCAAACATATGTTTATGGCAAAACATCTGTTTAAGCTAAAACATCTGTTTAAGTCCAAATATCTGATATAGAAGGCTAAACATCTGTTTAAGGCAAAACATGTGTTTAAGCCGAAACATCTGTTTATGGCCAAAAATCTGTTTTAGATCAAACAACTGTTTAAGTCCAAACCTCTGATATAAAAGGCCAAACATATGTTTAAAGCCAAACATCTGTTTAAATCTGAACAGAGTTTTAACTTAATCAGATCTACTGTCTTCTCACGCTGTTTTTCTCTTCAAAACATTGTTGAACCTAACATGGGTTTCCATTAACTATTGACCAAAAGGCAAATATGGGTTCAAATCACTGTTTGTTATTGTACTTCTTAACAAAATTACATAAAATTCAAGAAAACGAAACAATGACTTAAAGATCTATAATTTAACACATAATCTAATCGGGCAAAGAAATCTATTATCTGACAATTCCCTGGTTTTTACAACATGAAACACAACATCATCATGCCAAATACAGTCATACATATCCATCCATTATTCTAAATTCATAAACCCATAAATGCAGAACAATGTCACATTTGCGATTAATAAATTAAGTTTCTACTAATTGCAGTTACTATTAGCAAAAAGAAGCATGATATCATCTATATATAAAACATAAAGAGCTAATAACAGTGTTTATCATGTTAGCTATACATAGCAACAAAACATCAAGTTAATAATTTAAAAAAAACATACAACATCACCATAAAAAAAATTCATAGTTATAATATCTGATATCAGAACATACTTAAATGTCGTTGTTAAAGTGAGGTAACTTGATTTAATACGATCTTCTGTTGCGAAGACACATATGTGAAGTGCAACATATCACCAAACCTCAAGTTATTCTCAGTCATAAACTTTCGTCAACCGTCCAACGCATAACGTGGCTTCAATTCATTTAACTCCGACTTAACATCATAAACCTCCACAACTCCAAGTGTTAAAAGATGTTAAAAGATTGAAATTAAAAAGTTGGCTTCGAAGATGAACATTAACTTTTTGTATTAACAGAGTATCTACCGAAATTAATCATAGAAACAGAGTATGAATTAAAAATTTTACTATTTTATTATATTCTCAACAAATGATTCAAACACCTAACTAAACCCTTCTTGAATATATAGCAACAAACGTTTAAAATCGTATTTGTAGCAAGATAGAATTTAAATTAAAATCGGTTAAACAATATAAAGTTCATTATAATATGAATGTACATATCAGTTGCTGAAGAAAAAACAATAAAACCTCTAGTAATTGAAATGTAGAAGACGGAGAATAAGAAAGTTGAAACCCTAGAAAATGACTGGGAAGAAGAGATTTTGAAAGAAGTCAGATGATAGATGTTTGATGTGCAATGATGCTAAAAAATAATGACGGATTTTCGTTTTCCCATATTTTTCAACAGATGAAAAATATTTACACATACACCCTTATTGAATTTGTTATTTACATTTACATTGAAAACCTTGCATAACACATATTTACACATAACCTCTATTGGTCGTTGGGAACAGTGTGAGTCAAACAGTCGTTAGATAAACAGAAGTTATGAGAACAGATGATAACTTTCAACAGTTGTTTTATTTTTAGCTAACATCTGTCCACCTCAGAACCTCTGTTGTCATAATGGATGTGTTGGTGCATTCATCTGTCGACCTCGTCTTGTATTGAGTCTAGTATTAGAATTGTTAGATCAGGGCACGTTGTACGAGAAAATAGAAGGTTTTAGAGTGAAATTGATCTGATTCCGCTTGAAGTGGGTTATTCCGCTTGAAAGTGATTTGTGCACTTTCAAGCGAAATCACAACATTAGTGATTTCGCTTGAAATGGTCACAGTCACATTCAAGCGGAATCAGTCGCCTATATATATGCCTTCAAGCGAAATCATTAGTAACAGTTCATTCTTCCGGTACCGAAGTGCTGCCGAAGTGCCGTCTGACTGTAATCATTGTGAAATCAACATACAAGGCAATTTTAAGTGAAACAAGCTGTTTTTCTAGTCTGTTTCTTAGTTTCCGCCTCTGAAACGGATAAGAGCTCTTCCGATTGACTCATTTGGGTCACGATTCGATCCTACAAGTGGTATCAGAGCTCAGGAAGAAGAGTTCTTGCCAAAAACAGTCATTTTTCTGACTTCTACACCTTCTTTTTGAAATTGAACAAGTTTTTACGGTCAAAATGGTTTGAATTTTACATATTAAGTGTGTAACAGTGTTTTAATGAATCCTTGAGAGTTTTGAACTTAAAATCAGCTTAAAAAGTGATCAAATTCTTAATTCCGCTTGAAAATACAATCGAGAATGATGACATCAGCGTAATTCCGCTTGAAAAAGGACAGTGATTTCGCTTGAAAACGATATTCCGCTTGAAATATCACTCTTATTCCGCTTGAAAAGTGCTATTTCGCTTCAATTGGGGTATTCCACTTGAGATTAAAAGTTGATTCCGCTTGAAATCATTATTTCGCTTGAAAAGACTTGATGATTTCGCTAGGAACAGAGATTTCGCTTCAAATTGCTATTCCGCTCGAAATTGTATTCAGTTTTAAAGTTGATTTCGCTTGAACAGTAAAGTTTGAAAATTTTAAAACATGGCTGAGGAATTCTACAATGTGTTCGCTACACCCGTTACTCCAGTTACTACTGCTGAAACTTTATACAGTGAGAACGAGACGGGAACTTACCAAAAACCACGAAAGTTTATGTATATTGAAGATTTTAAAGGGTGGCAGAATCGGTTTGAGAATTGGGTACATGCATACAAATTTGATGCATGGTGTGCTTTAAACAAAAACTACGAGAAACCGAAAAATGAGTGTGGGCTTGAAAAAGCTTTTTGTGATTTTTCAGAAAGTGATAAATTGAAGTATACAAGCGAGAAAATGATGATTAGTCTTTTACAACAAGCAGTAAAAGAAGACATCTTTGTTTTACTACAACATGAGGGTACTGCTAGATCAATTTGGAATGCACTAATTCAAAAATTCAAAGGAAGCGCAGATATGATCAAAAATAAAAAGGCGTTATTAAAGAAATCGTTTGATATGTTTGTAGCTTTCGATCATGAATCAACAAAACAGACCATTGACAGATACTGTCATCTTGTTTTGGAAATGGGAAGAATGGAAATTTTGAAGGATGATGAAGAATGGGTGGATAAACATGCTGAAGCGCTACCACAGCAAAAGTGGGGAACTTATTTGATGATCTTGAAACACATGAGGAAGTCTCAGGATATGAATTTGGCACAATTTATTCAGAGAATTGAGGAGCATGAGCTGGATATCCAGAAAACGGCTATCATGACAAATCCAAATGCTAAAAAGGATGTCAGTCTGTATTACCGAGGGAACAAGTTTGAGGCAACTCCCAGCCAAAGTTCAAAGATTAGTACTGCTTTTAGTGCTGATGGATCATCTAGTCCGAATGTTAGTACTACAACTCATAGTGGTGGATATTCTTCATCATTTTCAAGCTTTGATCCAAACAACACAACATCAAGTCCTCAACAGCAGAATTCTACAAATCTGCAGTGCAATGTTACTTTAAACATTCAAAATGGTCACAACTTGTCTCCTGAAATTGCTAAGCAACACATGGCATCACTCGTTGCTATGTTGGAATCATGCGAAAATTTGATTGCTGGCAAAATTGGAAATCTGATGCTTACAAAAGAAGATTATGACCAAATTGATGTAGAGAAACTTGAGTTGATGGATGTAAAATGGTGCATGGCAAGTGCTGTTAGAAGAGCTGAAAAATTCCAGCAAATCACCGGCAGGGATGAATTTCGAGGATTAGCTACTTCTCCGTTAGGTTTTGACAAATCTAAAGTTACCTGTTTTCGTTGCAAAGGAAAAGGACACTTTAAACGAAAGTGTAAAAACCAAGAAGCAACCAATGGTCAAGATAAGAACAATTATTATCAGAAATCAATTTTTCATCAGATTGAGCAACAACCATCATCATCTCGGGCCATTGACGATGGAAAGAAGAAAGCTTTGATTATTCATCAAGATGATGAAAAAGTTGCCGAGGGTTTTAGTTGGGACAAATACATACCTGGAACAGCACTTGTTGCTAAAATTCTGGGTGAAGAGGAGGCTAATCGGAAAAGAATCCCAATTTTTCCAGATCTAGGAAGTGATGTTGATACTGATGATGAGGAAGATTATCTTAACAAATGTAGAAAAAGCATTGATCCTGACAGCTTTAATTTTTTCTATGCAGATAAAGTTGAAATGCTGAATCAAAAGAAGATTGACAGATTGAAGAGAGAGCTGGAGGCAGCAAAGGTACTCGCTGATGAAAAGGCAAAGACAGAAGATGGAGAAACAAAAGTTGAAGTAGTGACTGAGAATGTAATAGAAAAAATTGTTGATGTGGAGAAAGTGGTAGAGAAAATAGTTGAAGTTGAAAAAGTTGTCGAAGTAGAAAAGATTGTCGAAATAGAAAAAAATTGTTGAAGTCGAGAAACTTGTTGAGGTTGAAAGACTGTCGAAGTTGAGAAGATAGTTGAAAGAGTGATTGAAGTTGAAAAACCATGTTTGAAATGTTCTGAATCTTACAAAGCTTGTGAGGAGAAAGACAGGAAGATTGTTGAATTAGAGAAGATTAAAGAAGATTTACTGTCTGATGTGAACTATGTGAAGGAGTCGTATGATGTGCTGAACAGGACAGTTGATAGTCTGAAAAAACGAATTCAAAAATCGAAAATGCAATGGAGAAAATGAGCGAAACATTAATGACAAAGCAAAGCGTCATCAATGAGTATATTGAAGACTGTGCTAAGCTAAAACAGGAGTTGGAACTTGAGAAGATTGAGAGTGAAAGGATTAAACGATTATTGTTGAGTTATACTACTTGTGATTATTTGATTGATCGTGTTTATCCTACTATTGCAGGTCTTGAGGCTTTCAAGAAGGAGAAGACTGAAGATACTGATACTGGTAAGAAACCAAGTGTCAAGTATAACAGATGTCCGCCCCCAATCTTTGAAAGTTATTCTCCCAGAAATCCAAATGAGGAACGTGTTAATAAGGCTCTCAACATCAAGTTAAAGTCTGAAATCATTGATGAATTACCAGACAATATTGATGTCACATTCACAGCGTCTGACACTGATCATGAGTCTGAGTTAGTAAAGAAAGTTGTCGATCAGGTGTTGGATATGGATGAAGGGTCAAAGTCGGAGTCTAAGTCAGATATTTCGAGTTCGTCTGAGAAGAGTCCGAGTTCGCCGGTCAAGAGGGTTTACAATAAGGAATTTTTACTATCAAAATCTAATTTGAATGATGAATCAATCAAAGTGGCTTATATTTTGAATGATTCAGACAAATTATATTCTGATAATGAATTTCCTATAAGAAGTGTTAAAACAGAAATGATCAAACAGGTTTTCAAATTAACAGAAATCAATATTTCTGAAATAAAAGATTTAAATCTTAATGGAAAACCTAACAAGTACACTTCTTCAAGAATTCAACAAAGAGTAAACAAGAAAATGAGTTACGGTTGTGGTTATGTTTTTCAAAAGAAACCAAACCATAATGGTAACTTCAAAAAGAAAGGTCTTGGTTTCATTTCATCAAAAAATTACAAAAATCAGAAAACTTATAAACCAAATACAAAATTTGTTGCAGGTGGAAGTTCAGAGGATGAACAGAAGAAATCTTTCTGGAAACAGTCAAACCAGGAGTTTCTTGCTGAAGTGAAGAAGAATGTAAGAATGTTTGCTAAAAGAGTTGATAGAAGAACCTGTTTCAAATGCCAAGAAATTGGACATATTGCTTGGAATTGTCCCAAGTCCAACTACAAAGAACAGGGAGTTTCTTCTAACTTTGATTCGAGAAGAAAATTTGTTGATAAGACAAAACTATCTTTAAAAAATGATAGAATGATTGAAAAATCTAGTTCTGAAAAAGGTGATAGTTCAAAACGGTTTTACAAAAGAAAAGGTGATATGAACAAGCAAAAATGGGTGGTTAAATCTGAGAGTAATTCTGACAATGAATCTGATTCCATAAAATCAGAGGAGTCTTTGGTTGAGAAAAAGATTGTGGATTCTGTTCTAGAGGTGGACGATGAGAAATTTCCTCCATTGTCAAAGGAAAATTTGAAGTCGAAAGTTGGTAAGGTTGAGATCTCAAATCAATTCTTCGCTGATAAAGGAGAATTTGATATTGAGAAGGCTTTCAACGGAAAAGTCAAACATATTTTTGGAAAGATGGTAGATAGGAAGGTAAAGGGTGCAAAAGAGTTTTACAAATCAAAATGTTGGTGGGAAAGGTGTGTACCAAAATCACCCAAGGCTGGTCAGGCTTGGGTGGACATAATGTTTGAGTAAACACCTGACTTGCCGGAGCTCCCAAGTGGGTAATTGTGACACCCCGTTGAAACGCTTTCACTCACACTAGCTTGACAGTGGCTGCCTTAGCTTTCGGGACGAAAGTTCCTAAAACGTGGGGATAATGTGACACTTCGGACTTTCCCGGGAAACTTTCTTGATGTAACGTTTCGTGTACGTATTTTATTAAATGAAAACGATGAATTATCTGTTATATCGTGTTATGTGTACGTATATATATATATATAGGCGTGTATGTATATAAGTGAGATGAGCCGGAACCTTAAATACACTCGATACCCGACTCGAGACCGCTTAGTCTCGAGTGAGCAGTATCTGTTGGGCCGGTTGGGCCTTGTGGCCGAGAAACCCACATCGCAACCACACCCTAACCCACTCGAAATCCTATATAAACCAACCCACCCCTCCCTTAACCATTTTTACAATATTCCTCTCACAACACTCTCATACTCTCCTCTCATCTCTCTCACTAAAAACCCTAAGAATTCTAGCAACCAAGATCACTTCCTCACCATCTCATCTCTCTCGGGTCAAACCATAGCATCAAGGCTCGCGGATTCAAGCTCAAGATCATCTTTCGGAGCTTAGTTTATCGAATTCTTGGACCACTACTTCTAACCGGTTAGCATGAATATTTCTACAAGTTGTTTTGCTTTGCTTGTTACTAAATGATGCTTGTAGCCTCTTGTTATGTTATCCGATTGATGCATGTATGTGTTGTTTGCTATGATTATCCGGTTAGATATTGGAGTTTGATTAAATCGTTGCTAGTTGTAAGGAGTTAATTAAAGGATTTATGCATGATTTAAGGTTGAATGTTCATGAATTGTGTGTTATCCGGCTTGTTATATTTCGTTGGTTAAATAGTCTTGTTTTTCGGTTGTTGATAAGGGTTGGTTAGATGGTTTTGTGCATGGTTTTGGGTTATAAATGATGAATGTGGTTTGAATATTGTTTGATTATATGATGAACAGTTTGAAGATGGTTTGTATATTCAAAATATGTGTGTTTGATCCATTTTAGACAAGGGTTAGACAAGAAAACATGTTTTAGTGGCATAGTACAATCTGATTTCATGAAATTGCAATTCTATTGGCCAGTACTGTTTGCAGGTTCTAGAAGGATTTCTGTGCACGTAATCACGGTTGCGAGTCGGAACCTTTGGTTGCGACTCGAGACCACAGCAGGATTTGTCGAGACCTCCCGGTTGCGAGTCGTAATCAACGCGTATCGAATCCGGTTGCGAGTCGTAACCACTGCTACTGAGTCGGAACTGCTGGTTGCGAGTCGTAACCTCTGGTTGCGACTCGTAATCAAAACGTGACGGACCGAGACCTCGGTTGCGAGTCGCAACCTCGGTTGCGAGTCACTTTTGTCTCGACTGGACTGTTTTAGGGTTATTGGGCTTTTGACTGTTGGGCTTACTGTTGACTGGACTGCATGTTTGTCACTGCTGATTATATGTTAGGGCTGACCCAATGACCCAACTGTTTGTTTGTTCGCATGTTATACGTGTTTGCTATATGTATTGCCATACGTGTTCACTATGTGTTTACTAGTACCCGACTTGACCCATATTTGGTAACCATGTTAGGACGTGGTGACCAACATACTTGACCGGGTATTTAATCTACCGAGCAACCCAAGGTGAGTTCACAACTTAAAAGCATGCGTCCCGGTGGTTTGGGACACGAGACTAGAACAACCCTATCCCCTTGTAAGGGGATACCATTCACTTTCCTTCCCTAGTTACTGGGAACAAACTTACTTTTCCTTCCCTTGTATTGGGAAACCTTTTAGTTAATTACTGTTTATACGGAATGCAACCAACGGCACTAAACGCAACTCTATCACTCAAGTCCCTACTACATAATACCGATTAGTCGCCGGGGCCAGGCGAACGGGTTATTAGTTGATAGCGCTATTTAGGTTTTACCAACCTCACACCGTGCCATGGTATGGGATCGGTCGTGAACTAATGTACTCAGGCATCCGTCAATGATGATAGAACATTGACATCGGGGCATCCTGCGGAAACGCAAACGGTTACCTAGTGTTCGGTATTGGAAAAACAGTTTAGTCGCTTACTTTTGGGGTAGCTCCCCATGGCATGTATAAACGGATAAATTAACTGGTGAAACAAGTTTTTGGTAATTAAAACTGGACAACTAGTGAACTCACTCAGCATTATTGTTGACCCCCTTACTGCATGCTTTGCAGGTGGCCAGTGACTGGAGCAGCTGCTTGGGATGTGTAGTGGTCGTCTGCCCGCGTGTTGGGCATTTATCATGCTTACCTTATGAACATGGTTTAAGACTGTTTATTTATGCTTCCGCTACTTATTACTGTTGAACTTGAAACCTTAAACTCTGAACTTGATATTTGCTAATCTTATGGTTAGTAAGTATTGCTTTTGTTACCAACTTAATTAGTCAGTATAATTGGTGGCTGGATCCTGGTCGGTCACGCCCTCGAAGCGGGTGTTATCCGCGGGTGGAATTTGGGGGTGTGACAGATTGGTATCAGAGCCATTGGTTATAGTGAACTTGGTTTTAAAAAAAAAAGGGAAAAGTCTTTTTTGAGAAAAACCAGACTATAACCCGTGACTCGTGACGACACTACACTCCAAGTGCAAGGCTCGACTTATCTGACCTCATAGCTCGGACCCATATTTACTTGTTTGTTTGTCTTATGCTATACGTACTAGTTTGCCTGATTAGATAGATACGCCTCCCCTCTTCTATCTTATTCTCGCTATGTTACGACACCACACCCATACTATGTTTTCTGGTTGTGAAGACAATGAGTGGACGCGGACGAGGAAACGTCAACATGACTCAGGCTCAGTTCACTAACCTGCTCAACACGGTGGCTGCAGCTTTCGCAGCTCACCCTATAGGTCAGCCTGCGCCTGTGCAACCACGTGTTTGTACCTTCAAGACCTTCATGGATTGCAAACCTCTTCCGTTCAGTGGCACTGAGGGTGCCATAGGCCTTCTGCACTGGATCGAGAAGGTCGAAGCTGTCTTCGCTGTCTGCGAGTGTCCCCCTGCTAATTGGGTGAAGTATGCTACTGGTACTCTTGAGGGAAGCGCACTTTCTTGGTGGAAGGCGCAAATTCAAATGCTTGGTTTGGAGACTGCTAACGCTACTGCATGGGAAGATTTCAAGGATATGATCAAGGAAGAGTACTGTCACAGGGATGACATCCACAAACTCGAGGACGAGTACTATGAACTCAAGATGGTTGGGTCAGAGATTGAGACCTACACCAAGCTGTCCAACGACTATGCTGCTCTTTGTCCAAACATGTCCCGACCCATGTATCGAAGGATCGAATTGTACATCAAGGGCTTAGTCCCGGAAATCAGGAGCCATGTAACCTCGGCCAACCTCACTGCCATACAGCCTGTGGTTCGACTTGCCCACAAACTCACTAACCAGGCTGTGGAGGAGGGCAGGTTGCCCAAAAGGATCAGTGCTGCGGAAGGAACTTCCAGTGATGGTAAACGAAAGTGGGATGGAAATCAGGGCAAGGATGCTAACCCTACTCAAGCCCCAGCTTAGCAAAGGAAAACTGACAACAACAAAGGCACTCAGCAACAGGGTGGCTACCGGGGAAGCTACCCCAAGTGCAACAAGTGTAACAGGCACCACAATGGGGCATGCAACAAGGGTCAGTGTCAGCGATGCCACAAGATAGGGCACGAAGCCAAGGATTGCAGAAGTCAGTTCCCAGCAAGGCAGAATCAGCAACAACCCCAACAGCAACAGCAGCAGGGAAACAACAGAGCTTGTTTTAAATGTGGGGCAACAGGGCACATGCGAAAGGATTTCCCTGAACTGAATCAGAATCGCAACAACAATCAGGGAGCTGGGAACAATGAGCAAAACAACAATGCTGGGAATGGTGCAAGGGGCAGAGCTTTCGTGATTGGAGCTGGAGAAGCAAGGAACGACCCCAACGTCGTGGCGGGTAAGTTCCTACTTGATGATCGTTATGTTTCTGTGTTATTTGATTCCGGTGCCGATGCCTGTTATGTAACCCTTCGCATTAGTAAGAAACTTAAGCACTCGCCTGCATTATTAAGTTCTAAGCACGTCGTCGAGATAGCTAATGGTAAGAACATCGAGGCCACGCACATGATCCACGACTGCACCCTAGAATTGTCTGGTCACACTTTTAGTATCGATCTTTTCCCCGTCAAACTTGGAAGCTTCGACGTCGTCATTGGTATGGATTGGTTATCCAAACATCGCGTTGAGATCCTATGTCAAGAGAAAGCAGTTCGCATACCTCGTCGTTCTGGCCAACCCCTCATCGTCAAAGGTAACAAAGGTGGAGAAGTCACAGGCATTATCTCGCTTTTAAAAGCCCAGAAGTGTTTGCAGAAAGGGCACACCGCTATCCTAGCACTTGTCACCAGCACCCACGAAAAGGAAAAGAGGATTGAAGATTTTCCTGTAGTACGTGATTATCCCGAGGTATTTCCTGAGGAACTACCTGGACTCCCTCCCCACCGTCAGGTCGAATTCCAAATCGAGCTAGCTCCCGGAGCAGCACCCATAGCTCGTGCACCGTACCGTCTAGCCCCTGCAGAACTGAAGGAACTCTCCACGCAATTACAGGAACTATTGGATAAAGGATTTATCCGTCCTAGTTCATCACCCTGGGGAGCCCCAGTACTCTTTGTCAAGAAGAAGGATGGCACATTCCGGATGTGCATCGACTATCGTGAGCTGAACAAGGTTACCATCAAGAATCGTTACCCTCTCCCGCGCATCGACGACCTATTCGATCAGCTGCAAGGATCGAGCTACTATTCTAAGATTGACCTGCGATCAGGCTATCATCAGCTGAGAGTTCGTAATGAAGACATCTCTAAGACTGCGTTCAGGACTCGTTACGGTCATTACGAGTTTCTCGTTATGCCTTTTGGAATGACTAACGCACCGGCAGTGTTCATGGATCTTATGAACCGCGTATGTAAGCCTTACCTCGATAAATTCGTGATTGTGTTTATCGACGACATCCTGATTTACTCGAAAAGTCAAGAGGAGCATGAACAACACCTACGCCTTATTCTGGAACTCCTTCGCAACGAGCAGCTGTACGCCAAATTCTCTAAATGTGACTTCTGGCTTCGAGAAGTCCATTTCCTCGGCCATGTAGTTAATAAGAACGGAATTCATGTTGACCCAGCTAAGATCGAATCAATAAAGAACTGGCCTACGCCTAAGACTCCCACTGAAGTTCGCCAATTCTTGGGATTGGCAGGTTACTACCGCAGATTCATTCAGGGATTCTCAAAGATTGCACAACCCCTCACTATACTCACTCAGAAAGGCGTCGCCTACAAGTGGAATGAAGCACAGGAATCTGCTTTTCAGAGGCTTAAGGATAACCTCTGTAGCGCTCCTATTCTCTCGTTACCTGAAGGCACTGACGACTTCGTGGTTTACTGCGATGCATCTATTCATGGGCTCGGTTGCGTGTTGATGCAACGCGAGAAAGTTATTGCCTACGCCTCTCGACAACTCAAGACGCACGAAAAGAACTACACGACGCATGACTTGGAACTGGGAGCAGTGGTTTTTGCTCTTAAGATATGGAGACATTACCTGTACGGTACCAAGTGCACTATTTACACAGATCACAGGAGTCTCGAGCATATCTTTAGGCAAAAGGAATTGAACATGCGACAACGTCGATGGGTCGAACTCTTGAATGACTACGAATGCGCCATCAAATACCATCCGGGCAAGGCCAATGTCGTGGCAGACGCCCTCAGTCGAAAGGACACTATACCAAAGCGCGTGCGAGCATTGCAACTTACCATCCAGTCTAACCTCCCTACCCAGATCCGAAATGCTCAAGTTGAAGCATTGAAGCCGGAAAACATCAGGGCTGAGTCTCTGCGAGGGTCGAGGCAGCAACTAGAACAGAAAGAAGATGGTGCTTACTATGTAACAGGGCGCATTTGGGTTCCACTCTATGGAGATTTACGTGAACTC
Source organism: Helianthus annuus (assembly GCF_002127325.2). Lineage (NCBI taxonomy): Eukaryota > Viridiplantae > Streptophyta > Magnoliopsida > Asterales > Asteraceae > Helianthus > Helianthus annuus. The sequence continues at coordinate 12,969,006 of NC_035447.2, read as the reverse complement.
GTGATGGATGAAGCCCACAAGTCCCGCTACTCAGTACATCCTGGTTCGGACAAGATGTACCACGATTTGAAGACTACATACTGGTGGCCTGGTATGAAGGCCCACATAGCAGCATACGTCAACAAATGTTTGACTTGCGCAAGAGTCAAGACAGAATACCAGAAGCCAGCAGGTCTACTTCAACAACCAGAAATCCCGAAATGGAAATGGGAGCAAATTTCCATGGATTTTGTTACAGGGCTACCTAGGTCTCAACGCGGAAATGATACTATTTGGGTAATCGTAGATCGATTGACCAAGTCCGCGCACTTTCTGGCTATTAAGGAAACAGACAAGTTTTCTACCTTGGCGGAGATTTACTTAAAGGAAGTAGTTTCGAGGCACGGAGTGCCAACCTCAATTATTTCCGACCGAGACGCTCGTTTTACTTCGGAATTGTGGCAAGCTATGCACAAATCCTTTGGCTCACGTCTGGACATGAGCAGTGCTTATCACCCGCAAACGGATGGACAGTCTGAACGCACCATCCAGACTCTAGAAGACATGCTTAGGGCGTGTGTGATCGATTTTGGCAAGAACTGGGAGAAGCATCTACCGCTAGTAGAGTTCTCCTACAACAACAGCTACCACACTAGTATTCAGGCAGCACCTTTTGAGGCATTGTACGGTCGTAAATGCCGGTCACCTCTCTGTTGGGCGGAAATCGGTGATAGTCAAATCACGGGCCCAGAGTTGGTGGTGGACACAACGGAAAAGATTGCCCAGATCAGACAACGAATGGCGGCAGCTCGTGACCGTCAGAAAAGTTACGCTGATAAGCGTAGGAAACCCTTGGAATTCCAGGTCGGTGACCGGGTTCTACTTAAAGTCTCACCCTGGAAGGGTGTGGTTCGCTTTGGTAAACGGGGCAAGCTTAATCCGCGTTATATCGGACCATTCGAAATTACCGAGAAGATCGGTAAGGTTGCTTATAGGTTGAACCTGCCTGAAGAACTGAGTGCGGTACACAACGTTTTTCACGTGTCCAACCTGAAGAAGTGTTTGTCGGATGAAACACTTGTGATTCCTTTTAAGGAATTGACTATTGACGAACAGCTACACTTTACTGAGGAACCGATTGAGATCACTGACCGAGAGATCAAAATCCTCAAACGTAGCCAGATACCTCTTGTACGAGTCCGTTGGAACTCGCGACGTGGCCCAGAGTATACCTGGGAGCGGGAAGACCAGATGAAGCACAAGTATCCCCAGTTGTTCCCTAACGAAAACCCCAGCACTGAAGCTACGAACGAATTTCGGGACGAAATTCCAAACTAACGGGGGGATGATGTGACACCCCGTTGAAACGCTTTCACTCACACTAGCTTGACAGTGGCTGCCTTAGCTTTCGGGACGAAAGTTCCTAAAACGTGGGGATAATGTGACACTTCGGACTTTCCCGGGAAACTTTCTTGATGTAACGTTTCGTGTACGTATTTTATTAAATGAAAACGATGAATTATCTGTTATATCGTGTTATGTGTACGTATATATATATATATATATATATATATATATAGGCGTGTATGTATATAAGTGAGATGAGCCGGAACCTTAAATACACTCGATACCCGACTCGAGACCGCTTAGTCTCGAGTGAGCAGTATCTGTTGGGCCGGTTGGGCCTTGTGGCCGAGAAACCCACATCGCAACCACACCCTAACCCACTCGAAATCCTATATAAACCAACCCACCCCTCCCTTAACCATTTTTACAATATTCCTCTCACAACACTCTCATACTCTCCTCTCATCTCTCTCACTAAAAACCCTAAGAATTCTAGCAACCAAGATCACTTCCTCACCATCTCATCTCTCTCGGGTCAAACCATAGCATCAAGGCTCGCGGATTCAAGCTCAAGATCATCTTTCGGAGCTTAGTTTATCGAATTCTTGGACCACTACTTCTAACCGGTTAGCATGAATATTTCTACAAGTTGTTTTGCTTTGCTTGTTACTAAATGATGCTTGTAGCCTCTTGTTATGTTATCCGATTGATGCATGTATGTGTTGTTTGCTATGATTATCCGGTTAGATATTGGAGTTTGATTAAATCGTTGCTAGTTGTAAGGAGTTAATTAAAGGATTTATGCATGATTTAAGGTTGAATGTTCATGAATTGTGTGTTATCCGGCTTGTTATATTTCGTTGGTTAAATAGTCTTGTTTTTCGGTTGTTGATAAGGGTTGGTTAGATGGTTTTGTGCATGGTTTTGGGTTATAAATGATGAATGTGGTTTGAATATTGTTTGATTATATGATGAACAGTTTGAAGATGGTTTGTATATTCAAAATATGTGTGTTTGATCCATTTTAGACAAGGGTTAGACAAGAAAACATGTTTTAGTGGCATAGTACAATCTGATTTCATGAAATTGCAATTCTATTGGCCAGTACTGTTTGCAGGTTCTAGAAGGATTTCTGTGCACGTAATCACGGTTGCGAGTCGGAACCTTTGGTTGCGACTCGAGACCACAGCAGGATTTGTCGAGACCTCCCGGTTGCGAGTCGTAATCAACGCGTATCGAATCCGGTTGCGAGTCGTAACCACTGCTACTGAGTCGGAACTGCTGGTTGCGAGTCGTAACCTCTGGTTGCGACTCGTAATCAAAACGTGACGGACCGAGACCTCGGTTGCGAGTCGCAACCTCGGTTGCGAGTCACTTTTGTCTCGACTGGACTGTTTTAGGGTTATTGGGCTTTTGACTGTTGGGCTTACTGTTGACTGGACTGCATGTTTGTCACTGCTGATTATATGTTAGGGCTGACCCAATGACCCAACTGTTTGTTTGTTCGCATGTTATACGTGTTTGCTATATGTATTGCCATACGTGTTCACTATGTGTTTACTAGTACCCGACTTGACCCATATTTGGTAACCATGTTAGGACGTGGTGACCAACATACTTGACCGGGTATTTAATCTACCGAGCAACCCAAGGTGAGTTCACAACTTAAAAGCATGCGTCCCGGTGGTTTGGGACACGAGACTAGAACAACCCTATCCCCTTGTAAGGGGATACCATTCACTTTCCTTCCCTAGTTACTGGGAACAAACTTACTTTTCCTTCCCTTGTATTGGGAAACCTTTTAGTTAATTACTGTTTATACGGAATGCAACCAACGGCACTAAACGCAACTCTATCACTCAAGTCCCTACTACATAATACCGATTAGTCGCCGGGGCCAGGCGAACGGGTTATTAGTTGATAGCGCTATTTAGGTTTTACCAACCTCACACCGTGCCATGGTATGGGATCGGTCGTGAACTAATGTACTCAGGCATCCGTCAATGATGATAGAACATTGACATCGGGGCATCCTGCGGAAACGCAAACGGTTACCTAGTGTTCGGTATTGGAAAAACAGTTTAGTCGCTTACTTTTGGGGTAGCTCCCCATGGCATGTATAAACGGATAAATTAACTGGTGAAACAAGTTTTTGGTAATTAAAACTGGACAACTAGTGAACTCACTCAGCATTATTGTTGACCCCCTTACTGCATGCTTTGCAGGTGGCCAGTGACTGGAGCAGCTGCTTGGGATGTGTAGTGGTCGTCTGCCCGCGTGTTGGGCATTTATCATGCTTACCTTATGAACATGGTTTAAGACTGTTTATTTATGCTTCCGCTACTTATTACTGTTGAACTTGAAACCTTAAACTCTGAACTTGATATTTGCTAATCTTATGGTTAGTAAGTATTGCTTTTGTTACCAACTTAATTAGTCAGTATAATTGGTGGCTGGATCCTGGTCGGTCACGCCCTCGAAGCGGGTGTTATCCGCGGGTGGAATTTGGGGGTGTGACAGTAATCGTGGAGCATGAATCGGCATCATTCTTTGTATATGTTTGGTTGGTAATCCTACAAGTGGTACAGAGGTTTATTCTGTCAAAGTGATTAAACAAGGTCATTGATTTGAACTTGATGTAATCCTCATTCAAGTGATTAAAAACAAAGTGATGTGATGACCCTGATCCTACATGTGATAAAATCAACAAATCTAATTTTCCGGAAAAACCATTTTGATTAAAACAAACTTAAGTGTTTTTTAAATCTTAATGGGAAAATAGTTTGTTGTAAGCGGGAGTTCTGATTGTTGATGCCAAATGGATGGCGATTTGAAGCTTGAAAATCAGTTGTTATTTTGCTTGTACAGTTTGTTTTCAAGTTTTCTTTAAATGTGTTTGCAATTTATGGGGAGTAAAATTTCAGAATATCCAAAAACATTAGAAAAATTGAAAAAAGACAAAAACATGATAAAATCAAAAACGAGTTTTGTTGTAAAAAGAGGAAATGATAGTACATCAGTGGACTATCACAACATGCTAAAGAAATGAAAAGTTAAAAATGTGATAAACGGTCTCACTGATGACATGCCAGTAGGTTTTTGCACATTCAGTAGATTGTGACGAGATATAAACCTAAAATTTCAAACTTGCTTATATCGTGGGGAACATTTCTTGGATATATGGGTTACCCCCGAAATCTTGTTTGATAGGTCCCTCTTTCTGAGATACTAGGTCTTTATGCTTAGTGATATCTGGGGTATTATCCCGGGACTTCTGATTTTGTGGAAGCAATGGCCTAGTCCCCGGAGAATACTTTACGCTTGCTTGAAATATAGCCCACCCTCAGCATAAAAATGATGAAACATTGCAAAATGCAAATCATGTGCTGTTGTAAAAAAAGATCCTCTAAAGGGGACCCACCAAAAGTCGAGCCGTCATCTCTCTGCTGAACGGAAGTTCTGACCTGAGCTCTTACGGTCTCGCAATTAACCCCTTACAGATATCATCTAGGTATACTCACCTGTAAGACTGAATATTGGGATCTGGATACGGGAGTATATTCAAGTGGTGGGATACGCGAATAAGTTTAAGTGCTTAAGACATTAACATCATATCTCGAAACAATTGAACTTTGTGTGAAAATTTAAATGGATCAGTATACTGACAATCTAAGTGAATTGTTTAGAACTTAAAATGTTTAAAGCTTAACGGTGTTGGTGATTTGTCTCAGAAACTGATATGATCCTCTTACACAAACTCACAAAAATAATTGTATGTAAATATTTCTTTACTGTATTTTATTTCTTTTAGTTCAAAAATCCAAAAAGATTTTCGGTGCGTTTTAGCATAAAATTTTGAAAATACAAAAAGATTTTAGGCCACTAATGTTGAAAAGCTGATTTTCAAAATTCCAAGTGCTAAACATGACGAACAGGTTTGGGAGTGTGTGTGTTTTGAAAGAAAATGATATTCATGCAAGTAGTTCATCAGAAGATTACCATGATAAATCATTGTTAAATGATACTTGAAAATGATGTGTTACATTGGTGTCTTCAAGTGATTAGCAGGATTTTTAAAATTTGCTATATCTTATTTTTATAAAACTTATGTTTTGGGTAGAGGATTTGCAGGAGAGCCTGGTTGCGTTGCTTGAACCTGAAAATAGCTAGACTACGATCCCAGCACAAGTTGAGGGGGAGTCTGAATGACAAAGAGCCAGGTTCTGATTCTGAGATTGTTGACGCTAATGAACTTAAGGAATCAAAAGATCTGATTAGAATTGTTAGATCAGGGCACGTTGTACGAGAAAATAGAAGATTTTAGAGTGAAATTGATCTGATTACGCTTGAAGTGGGTTATTCCGCTTGAAAGTGATTTGTGCACTTTCAAGCGAAATCACAACATTAGTGATTTCGCTTGAAATGGTCACGGTCACATTCAAGCGGAATCAGCCGCCTATATATATGCCTTCAAGCGAAATTATTAGTAACAGTTCATTCTTCCGGTACCGAAGTGCTGCCAAAGTGCTGTCTGACTGTAATCATTGTGAAATCAATATACAAGGCAATTTTAAGTGAAACAAGCTGTTTTTCTAGTCCGTTTCTTAGTTTCCGCCTCTGAAACGGATAAGAGCTCTTTCGATTGACTCATTTGGGTCACGATTCGATCCTACAGGATGACAGTCAGCAGTATAGTAAATCAACAGTCATTAGGATAAACAGAAATTATGTCAACAGACGATACCATTTAGCAGTGGATGTATTTTTAGGCAAGGATAAGTTTCAAAAACAATTGTTTTCAATCGGTGTAACTCAACAGTCGTAAGTCTAACATCTGCTATTAGCCCAGACACTGTTAGTATCAAATCCTCTGTTAAACATTTTAAGATTGAAAACAGACCTTTTATAACAGCAAAATATACCGTAAATTCTTCCAAAAAACTGTTATTGACATACAAAATTATATAATAATACTTATAGCAGACCTTATATAATAATACTTATTCATCATTAGCCCAACCACTGTTAGTATCAACTCCCCTGTTAAGCATTTTAAGATTGAATACCATTTGTTGTTCGTTAACATCTGTTAACCAATAGGAATGACTGAAATAATTAAAATGAATCTGCAACAACAAAGATTAATACTATTAAAATTTATTCATTTAGTCAACAGCGGTAAATCAAACAGTAGATAGCATACACATTTGTTTCATCATCAGCAGATGTTCTCTTTTACGAAAGTTTAACTACAACAGACCTTTGAAAACTCCAGATATTGACCTGTGTTGACTTACCAAACAGATGTTCAGACACAATTAAACATCAACATTATCTAAATCAAACTCAAACACTAAATAAGTAAAACTAAAACGCAGATTAATACTATTAAAACTTAGGAATGACTGATAAACAAAATTATAAAATAATACTTAAGAATGACTGAAATAATTAAAATGAAGATGCAACAACAAAGATTAATACTATTAAAATTTATTCATTTAGTCAACAGTGGTAAAGCAAACAGTCGATAGCATACACAGTTGTTTCATCATCAGCAGATGTTCTCTTTTACGGAACTCAAACCCAAGGGCGAAACTTTACGAGGGCTGGGGTGCGTGGGGCCCTCAGATTTTTCGCTTCTTAGTTAATCTTTCAAAATCTTTTTTAGTGTAAAATATTGTATTTATAAGAGTTTGGCCCCCTGATTTAGATTTTGAGAATGCAGCCGCCCCTAATTTTTCATTTAAACTCTGCTACTGGTCAAACTCTCAACCTCTTGGAAAGGGCCACCATTATACACACCTCGAACACTTACTAAGTTATTGATAGATTAAATAATTGCCACATTTTTCAAGAACCTTGACCCGTCTTTGTTATGTTATTTGGAATTATGATCGGTGCAAAGCAACAATTGTTTAAAAACATTAAGGTGTTGTTTGTTTTTTAAGAGATAAAATGTCTGTAGTCTGCGAACCACATCTGCAAAAATCTGTAGAAGAAGATGTGGACCAAACTTCTGCAGTCTACAAGAAGAAGAGTTCTTTTAACGTATGTAGACTTCTAAAATAAACTGGTGGTTGTGTACGGACGGTAGTGGAGGGTGGTGGTGGTGGTGCTAGACAGTGGTGGTGGGTGGTGGACGATGGGTGGTGGGGGTGGACGGTGGTTGTGGTAGACGGTGGTGGTGGTGGTGGTGATGATGGACGGTGGTGGGTGGTGGACGGTGGTGGTTGGTGGTGATGCTTAATCCTCTGCAGACCTTAGAAGATCTTAGAAGTGGCTGGGCTAAGTCTGCACCAAGAAGAGCTCGCGAAGGTGGTTTTAATGAAACGTATTTGGAAAAACAAACAGTCTGCAGATGACGACGTCTGCGTGTGGTCTGCGCGGCGCAGACAGAAGAGTCTGCGCAGATCTTTTTTAGAAAAACAAACACCACCTAAACAAATACGAATACTATTAATTAATCGAAGCTTTATTTTCAAAATTAGTTTTCTGTGATAAATGGAAATGATATATGAAAATAAGAAAGCAAAATGATTTTTAAACAAGCAGATCTCATATTCATTAATTAATTTTGAAATGATATGGAACACATAGAATTTGAAAGATCGAATTGCGCCTCATGAAATGTCAAGCGAGTGGTGCCCACTGCTATTAATATTATTGTGAAATAGTATTAGTAAAATGATTCATCACTATATATGTTTATTATTTATTTTGAAATCCCCATAATAATTCACTCAACATTGAAGTGCAAACACTGTTGACAGGTGACCTAAGAAATGACCCAATTATGGATGGGGACTCAAGATTTGAAATACATTTATGTCATGGACCAACCATTATTATCTTAGGACATATGTAATAAACCACACAAATACAAATAAAAGAATTTGGAAACTTAAAAGCTCAATATATCCTTATCAATCATGCATGATACAATGCATTTTCTCTATAGCATCTCCAATCACCAAAGGCCTTGTAATCTAACAATACTAATGTGTGATGTGAAAGTGTCCCGTTAAGTTGAGGATTTAGCCCCATGGTGAACAACAGGTGTAGATTTAAACTATGTGGAGTGGAACAAGTAAAAAGTTGTCATGTTACTACCATATATTAGCAGTAGAGCTTTAACTAAACTACACATTTACACAATACACACTGGTTTAACTAAAAACCCAATTATTATTTGATTTTTTTCTATAAAAATGTGAGTTAGGTGATTTGATTGGTTGGAGAAAAGTGTGGGCCCCACACCCATAAGCCCTTGTGCCTGTTAATGTGCTAGCACCCAAGGAGGCCAAATGCTCTTGGCGCCACTTCGGTGGTGGTTTGGCTTGCCAATGTTAAAGTGGTGAGTTGGTTTAAGGCGTCACCCCACTACAAACAGTCTTAGAAATAAAATTACAGTGGGCGTGTTAGTTAACGCTTCTATCATATACCGCAACTGAAAAGCCCAAATCACTTGGGTAATAACAACTCACCTTGCACGTCAAAAGTCACCATTCTTTAAAAGCGTCCATTTCCTCTCTAGCGATTCACCATTCCCAAACATGATTTCATTTTTACATTATCATCATGTTTTACATTTATTTTTATTGGTAAAATTATTTATTTTAATTAACTTTTTTTCATTTTTAAACTTCATATTATATAGTTGAGCTTATAATGATATGAAAGATTAAAAGTTATACAACTTTTTTAGAAATGAACAAAAGACTAAATTGCCAAAATTGTCCTTGAGGTTTGGGTTTGTTTGCCAATTTCATCTAAAACAACTTTTTTTGTACCATATTGTCCTTCACTTTTAGGATTTTTTGCCATTTTCATCAATACGTCTAACTTTTTTGCCAAAATCGTCCCTAAGATTTATGATTTTTTGTCATTATCATCCAAAAATTTGACAGAAAAAATAAAGCAAATAAAGCTTTTTGATGAAAATGACAAAAATCTCAAAAGTGAAGAATTATTTAGTACTAAAAAATTGTTTTAGACGAAACTGACAAACATACCCAAACCTCATGACGCTTTTGACAATTTACTCTAAACAAAAACTGGAGAAAAAAAAAACAAACACGTTGAAGGCAACTTGTTGGCATTATGAATGAGAAATCTCACAAAACTTTAGTATGCTTGGATATGAAATTTAAACACTTAGCAAATCTAATAAAAAAAGTAATTATATTATTAGTAAATAGTAATTAACAAATTTCAAACAAAATAAATATTCAAAATTTTAAGTTTCACCAGTTGTGAATTACAAAATCAAAAACTAAGAATACCAATTCATCTGCTGCAGATTTGGTAAATTTTGTTTCATTATGAACGCCAACGACATTATTCATTAAACACAAAGGTTTGGGTTGGCTGATGATGCTTTTGCATTATACCATTAACAAAATACAAGAAATACAGAGCGAGCGACATTTATAAGTAACTTCTTTTCCAACATCTATACATACGTTTTACCTGAATACTTGACCAAACGGCCGAACCTCATCACCATCACACACTTATGAGTTGGAGCGAGCTCTCATTAGCAGCTAGCTATTCTTGCTTCCACTTTTTACATAAATATTCTGCATGGGCAAGCTCTTAAAAAGTTGAATTGGGAATTAAATCCTGCTTTAGACAGGTATTACATCATCGTTTTGACTTTCATCACAAGTCAACACAAGACCTTCGACGTAGGTGGGGAAAAGACCGCAGCTCCACTGGCAGCCAGTGGAAATCGGTTCGGTTGGTGGAACGATCATCAGTACGTTATCATGTCGCCTTACAACCCCCATCACACTAACTGTACTCCCCTCTTTGATGTATCTGTCATGGAATCATTTGATTGATATGTTGTACCATTTTTTTAATCAACATTTTTCATATATTAAACTTGTACTATATATTCTACAACAAACAAATCAAGTCTCTTCCAATTACCAAAAAGGTCTTGTTGGCATGTAACTCAAACTTGTTAACATGACCATAAAAGGAAAGGCCACATACCATTTACAACAAGTTTGTATAATTTGTTGTATGAACAACTTTAACGCAAACTTTATTTACAAGATTCTACCGTGTTATCTTCTTAACACTTATTAACGCGTACAACAAACCAATCAAATTTGCCGTAAACGATTATGTATCACTTTCTTTCATACCCAAAAATGGTTGTGAAGAAAACAACTAAAGTCTTTTACAACATCTTTGTTTGGTTTGTCGTACTTAAAGAACATTTTATTTATACCTAAAGAAAACCACTTGAGTTGTTCGCAATCAATATTTACTTATGCATGTTTTCTTTTTTACTAGGGTTGCCGTCGTTCTTTAATATGGTATTATTCTAGTATGATATTTCTTATAACTCATTACGCGTTTAAGAAGCTTACCCTTCTTTAAGGCGCATAACGCGGTCATCAGATGACAAACTGCGGTCTGCGAGCCAAGTTACAAAACTCGGATTTGAATCTAAGTTTTCCTTGGTTATGTCAACCACCGTTGTTTCTTTAACAAAGGGAGCTACCTTGGCTCCGTAACCTGCTTTCACCACCGCCCTTAACCCAGACTGGAAGTCCGATATGTAAAAATCAGCCACGTATTTCTGTAAATCAAAAGAAACAACAATCCGTTAGTTTGTTATAGAACAAAAAAATGTCCCAAAGAATCCATTGTCTAAAACGACACGAACCTCGGAATTCCTGCATCCCCAAGAGAAGCAGCGGTGCTTAGGATTCGCCGATCTTCCACCCCACCCTTTGTACTCATACAACTCCGTAGAAACATACACACACCTCGCTACTTTCTGGAACGACGATTCAAGCGGAATACTACCACACGTCACAATCTGCAAATCAACATAGCATTTATATAAATGTAGTTTTCGACTTTTCGTTCATCCTCCCAAACTAGCCAAAATGCAATAAAACCCTTAAGTAACATGTAGTTACAGGTTTATTAATTAAATACTTAAGAGACCCACACAAATGTTAAACACACCTACAATTCATTAAAATATAGATTCCCAATCCTAACAATACCATTTATAGAAACAAAGTATCAATCTATTTTATATTTCAATGCTTTGACCACATTAAAAAATACCATGTGAAAACTCACATATATGTTTTTTAATGCCCCGGTAAAAAAAAATACCTGAGCACGCTTAACTGTTTTTCGCGCTTACAGTGTTACAATGGGTCATGTTAATCTTCGCTATATCGTTAAAACATCATAAAATAGTTACGGAAAGCAAGTGTGTTAGTTAATTACCCCGGTGACCTTAACGAACTGGCCATCGACAGCGCCTCGAAGCTCAGCATCGGGGTATTTTCGTAAAAACGACATCAATCTCCTCTTCCTACACCCACAATTCCACATAACCACAACACCACCCAACACCAAAACCGCAACAACCGACACAAGAATCAACGGTTTCTTCACCGCCACCATTAAAAACGTTCCCACCATCAACCCAATCACCACAACCACCAACAACATCCACATTAACGTTTTCGAAACCTTAAACCCAACCTTAACATCATCAAACCCCAACACCGTAACCGCAGGCCCATAAACCGTCTTCCCTTTAGCACTATTCACTGCCTGCCCCTCCACCTGCCCGGACTGACCGGATCTCCGGCCGACACTGGATCCGACTGGACCGGAGGTTAACAGCAGCCCGGTTGGGTGAAGGCCGGAAATTGGGCCTGACCCGGATGTTCTTTTGGAAATGGGGCCCGACCCGGAGTTGGGACCCGACCCGGATCGGAAGGATCCGGAGGAAGATGAAGGGCGGTGGGGTTTAAGGTGGTCGGAAACGGGTATGTCGAACATTTTACCGAGTTCGCCGGAGTTTTTGACGTCGCCGCCGGTGTAGGGGACGGCGCGTGAGGCGAGTGTGGGTGGGCGTTCTTTGTGGTGTTCGGGTCGACCCGATACGTATAGGCCGTTGCTGAGCTGGTGTGATGGAATTCTGCTACCCATTTTTTATGAAAAACACAAGGGTGAAAGAAAGAAGAAAGTGTGGGTGTTTTGAGGTGTGAATTTGTGTGAAGTTTTGCAGAAAGATGGGATTCGAGAAAGTGGTGTGGGTGCTTTAGAGAGAGAGAGAGAGTGTGTGTGGGTTTTAGAGAGAGAAAGAGAGTGTGTGTAGGTGAGAGAGGTGAATGTGGTGATAATGGAGGATACAGAAATTAACGACGACAGAAAAGGGCTACTACCAACAGAATCGTGCCAAGGGTGCAATAGATACTTGTACGGTACAAGCATTTCAAGCACTATCTTTTTCTTACTTTTTAACAAGATGTCAAATGAATTCTCTCTTAGATCACCCTAGTGGGATTTTTTGTCCGGGTTGAAATTCGGTTTTGGTTGGTATTGATTTGCTTTGTTACGGTACTACTGATAGTTGGTGTAGTTTATAATGTGAAGTTTAAATAAAGAAATATAAAATTAACTGACAAGTAAGGGGCTATTTATTTCAGTTCTTAATAGGGATGAGATTTTTTATTGAAATACCGGTACCGTACCGATACCATACCGGTACCGTACCGATGCCGTACCGTACCGATCATAAACGGTACCGGTATTGGTAATAGATTTATCGAAATTCGGTATCGGTAAAAAGCGGTATCGGTACCGGTATTTTTCGGTAAATACCGGTATTAATACCGAATTTAATAATCATCGGTAAAAAGCATGGAATCCATTGAAGTAAGTTAATTTTTTAATGGTTTGGTTATAAATTATCAATATATCTTTTCTTATTTTTAGATTTTTAACATCTTTGTGTTTGGTTGTATAAGGAGACGACACTATTGTTGAAGAAACCCCTTTTGTCGAACTTGATGGTGACTCGAAATTGGTTAAAAAGTCGAACCCGTGGATGTTTAATATGTTTACCTTTTTTTTACATTCATCTATATATTACTCTAGTTCAGTTAGTAATGGATGGATAGGTTGCACATTATATTTTTTTAGGTAAAACAATGGATGGCACCAAAGCGGTACCAATGTGGTAAAGTACCGAAATACCGGTACCGTACCGGTACCGAATCTACAAATACGGTACGGTAATCGGTATCCACATTTTCTCAATTTCGGTAACGGTATTTACGGTATCGGTACCGGTACGGTACCGGTATCATACCGATCTCATCCCTAGTTCTTAATGAACTCTAAATTGTTCAGATCTTTTATTGTTTCAGCACTTAATGATTCAGACTATTTGTTTCGCGAGCAGTTGTCTGAATGGTTCAGACATTTGCCTCTGAATGGTTAAGCATTATACTGAGGGGATGTTTGTTTACCTCTTAATGAGACTCTTAATGGTTCAGACCTCTTACTAGTTCAACACTTAATGGTTCTGTTTCACGAGCAGATGTCTGAATGGTTCAGACATTTGCCTCTGAATGATTAAGATTTATACAGAGTCTGAATGGCTAAGACCTCTAATCTGAATTGGTCAGACATTTGTCTCTGAACGGTTAAGCATTATACATGTTCTTAATGGTTCAGACCTCTTACTGGTTTAACATTTAATGGTTCAGACCTCTTACTTGTTCAGCACTTAACCATTCAGATGTTGCCAAACAGCCCCTGAGTCTGAATGGTTAAGACCTCTTATCTGAATTGGTCAGACATTTGCCTCTGAACGGTTAAGCATTATACTGGTTTTTAATGATTCAGGCCTCTTACCGGTTCCGCATAATGGTTCAGATCTCTTACTCGTTCAGCACTTACTCATTCAGAATATACCAAACAGTTCCGTGTTAAAGACGTATATTATACAAGAGGTGAAGTTGAAACTTAAAAAAAAAAGATATATTGTAATACCGTAATATTCACAAATTAACTACTATAGTAATTTCATATGATTAGAGTTTCATTTTGTCGTAAAAAAGTTTGTTTGTTTGTTATAGATAAAAAATAATATGGAATCAGAAAGCAGATTGAATAATTTAATAAGATTTTATCAAAACAAGTTATTTGAAATTTTAACTACAAAACAAGACACATGTTTTAGTAGAGAAAAGTTAAGTTTGACTGTTTGAGGTCGAGGGGAGACGTGATGAATTAATTTGTTTTGGAAAAAGTTAGTTGGAGGTTGTGATCCTATTAGCACTAATCTATAGTTAATTGTATACTAATGCCTTTTTATGTTATTTTATTAAGAAATCGACAAACAAATATAACCCAACAGTTTTACATGAATTTGTTGGTTTTGTCACATATGCTGAAAGGACTTTTAAGGAAGAGAAGCATCCACATCTTGAAGAGAAATGTTATTAAATTGTGTATAAAAAAGATTATTATGTAATCAAAGCTACTATGGCAAATGGGGAATAAATGGGTAAGTTTCTTTTGAAAATGACATGTGTCTCCACTTGCTAGTAGTACCATTTCATTTTGTGTTACTTGCTTCAACATGTCGATTTTACCAAAACACCCTCCTTTGTTTTTAAATATTTTTGTTAACGGAAAATATTGATTACTGACGGACTACTAAAGTATCATCGTGTTATCAGCGGAACCACCCGATCATACCCATCTCTCCTAGGCAATAACGTCTATACGCCAATTCAGGAGCAAACCCAATAAATATGAGAAAACCTACTTATGGAAATCAAATAAAAAACCTAACTATCAGGCTTATCTCACCCTTAAGATATCACTAGAATATAATGCCATGGACTTGTTTTTGAATATTATTTATGGAAAACAAAAATTAATATAAAATAAGCGATGGCTGAGGACTGAGCAATGAAGTTTGGTCGGTAGTACATCAAGTATGTAGGCCTTTTTTGGCGTCGGCATCCAAGGTAAACAACACAAAAGAACAAAAACCTCCATGTACTCTTTTTTCTTTATTTCTCTGTATATAAATGAGTTAGTAAATAATGTGGTTTACCATCTCTTTGTGAACTAGCTTGTATATTTTTGAATTATCTGATTTTTAATTTGTGACAAGTTTGGGTATAACACCACCTTTCGCTAAAAAAATTGTTAATTTAAGTAAAATGATTGTTTTATCATTTTCACAAAATTACTCAAAAATAACATCCCACCCGCTTAAAAATATCAGTCGTTAACCAGCTTTAGACCGTTTGTGTGGATTTGTGTGGAGAGTCATGAAAATGGGACGTTATGCGATATGTGGCAGTCACGTTAGCACGTGTCAAAAAAGTGGCATTGTGCAAAAAAGGAGGGAGTGGAACGAGGTGTGAAAAGGTGTCGTTATTCGACACGTGACCCACACTTTTTCATTATTATTATATACTAAAATAATATAAAAAACTATTAAAGTAAAATAAAAAACATTAATATTAATTGCATCAAATCACATGAGGCCATGTTATCTCTCACTATACCCTCCACGTCATTGGAATTCTTGCCGCCTCTTCAACAACGCCGGCCTCCACGCCGTATCCGGGATGGTGTGCCCGGCGTGGAATGGCTTCCACGCCACTTTTTCACGCCGTCCATACCGTATAGTCTTAGTGATAAACCCTTCAATTTCTCTCTCAGAATTCAAAAACCACTCGATTAATCAATTTATACTTGGAATTGGGGGGTTTCTTTAGTCATGTTCATGAACATAAAACCCGAAAATTGATGGTGAAGCTTATACCATTGAAGATGCGTTTGGTTTCCCTAAGGTTCTTGTTTATATACTCCACTTTCTTTGTTGATTATGATGTGGTTATTTGGAAGAAATGTCAATTTTAACTTTTTTTTTTTTGAAAATTAAATGTCAATTTTAACTATGCTAAACACTTATCATATATAACAGTATAGAGAGGGTTTTTTTTTTTTTTTTTTCAATTTAACCTCTAAATTATTAATAAAAGATACTTTTAACCAATTATTTTAATTTATATTTTCTCTAATAACTTGCGTTTGTTAAGTATGTGTTTAATTTATTATTTTTTTTGGTAAAATGGAGTTGTATACAAAATAGAATATTATTTTATTGATATCGTAAGTTATATCGAGTGTCAGTATTGTGACAAACTAAACCAATGTCGTCCGAACAACATTGTACCAGTGCTAGTATTATTGAAACTAGTACCGGCATTTGTTTTTATGGTTTTTAACCGATGTAAAACACACGTCTATATTCTTTTGGACATTACACGCTTTTATTTTTCAGGGTTTTCCTTTCCAAATTGCTCTACCAAGTAATTGTGTTGTATACCAATTAAATTTCTGCCGCATGGAATTGCATTGCTTTATATAAAATCAATGGTCTTATCTTAATATGTCACAGAAACGGGTCATTTTTTTGGTTGCCTCCATTTTCTCATTATTTTATGAACAATTTAATTGTCATTGTATTATTTTACTTTTTGGCGTTTTCATGATTAGCTCTCCGTCCATCGGCTATCCAATCAAAGGTGTCTCAATGCCTTTCGTGATTAATGGTAAATGTTTTTGTGACGTTATCTTTTGTTACTATATTTACCAAATTTGATGTTGATCGTAATCATATCTTATCATTGTTCTTGTAATATTGCATAATTTTAGTTCTGTTGAGTTGATCGAAGAATGATTATGTCAAGTTTTGTGAGTTGTATGACGTTACTTGGTTTTCATCAACTTGCTCAATAATTAAGGTGTTCCTTTCGATTCTGGTTATGAGAAGCTGTAAGATTGATTTCAAAAATTCGTTATTCAATTGTTGCATCATGATTTTGTAACTTTTGTGAGCTATATATACCGCGTTATCAACAAAGTTATTAAAACTTACAAATTGCAAGAGAAGGTTTTTTCAGTATTTCTTGATAACGCATCAAATAATACGGTTGCAGTAACACATTTAAAATTAGAATATAAACCGATTTGGGAAGGGGGTTTTTTTCTATAGTCAATGTGTTGCACACATGATCGTTCAATACGGTTTAAAAGTTATTGAACATATAAAGATGCTTTTAAATAATGTTACGCGATATTTATAGTAACAATCAAATACGTAGTAAATAGTAACAATCAAATACATAGTAAATATATAAAGTTTTGTAAGGAGGTGGACCACTTATGCTTAGGTTCCAATTGAGATTGTCCTATAAGATGGAATTCGACTTGTAACGTGTCTGAAAAGGCTATTTTGCAAAAAGAAAATTTAATATAATTGCATGACATTTTGGTAAGTGTGGAAAGGTTTCGACTTACCACCCTTTGGGTTGGGCTATTATTGAAACGTTACACAAATGCTTCTAGTTTTCAAAACCTCAACAACGGTTTTATCGGAGGTTTACTATCCAACAAGTTCTTTGACACTTCACAAATTATATTCAATGTGTTTAAAATTAAGTGAGTTGTCGTGTAAGGGTAGACCATACAAGGATATGGTAGACCCAATGAAAGAAAAACTTAGAAAATATTTTAAATAACTACGAGCGGTTTTCACTTGTGCCTCCCCCCTAAACCCTTGCTTTAATTTTATAGGAACGAGATCTTTGATCGAAAAAAAAAATGCTAACGAGTTAAATTTAAACACCCCTTAAGACCCAAACTTTGGTCAAAGTGCAAGACCTTGTTTTAACGTTCAACTAAAAAATGTTTAAGATTTATTTTAACAAAATATGTTACAAGTGTACAAGCTCTACACACATCCATGAGTCAATGAGAAATGTATGTATGTATGTATGTAACCAATTATGAGACGAGTCGAGTCAATTGAACGTGGTAACACTACTAGTAACGAACTCGGGAGGTATAGTGGGTCGAACTTTTTACAAAAGATGACTTCACAAGAATTTAGATTTTTTTGATTTGTTGACTTGGTGGAAAAGTAAGAAAGATCAATTATCGATCTTAGCTACCATGACCCAAGATTTACTAACGGTCCAAGCTTCCACGGTAGGTTCGGAAAGTGTTTTTTTTTCTGTAAGTGGTAGGGTCCAATCGATAAGAAGAAATGGACTAACACCACCGGCGGTAGAAGTATCAATTTGCTTGAAATATTACTTGGTGGAGAGAGTTCAAGACAAACGCTCACTCGAGGGAAAATTGGAATATGAAAAGCAATTCTACAAGGACGAGGTAGACGATGAATTGACGACCGCAATGACCGACGAGGAAGCTGCATTTGATGAATACCTTCAAAATAGCTCCAGTTTGGGTGAAAATTAAATGACACTTATCAAGATCGACGCTTATCAAGATTTAGTATTTTAGTTCCACTAAAAATAAAATATATATTAGTGGATCAAGCCTATCAGCTAGGCCTGTAAACGAACCGAACGAACACGAACACAGACATGTTCGTGTTTGTTCATTTAAGTTTAACCGAACATGAACACGAACACGAACATATAATCGAACACGTTTTTTTGTTCGTGTTCGTTCATTAAGAAATCGAGCATGTTCGTGTTCGTTTATGTTCGTTCGTTTAAAGCCTAAACGAACAGTTCACGAACATTAACGAACACAAACGAACATAAACAAAAAAAATTTAAGTGAATGTATTTGAATAAACATAAACAAATATAAATTAGCATGATTGAACAACAAGTCTAACATATTACAGTTCATCTGAAAACACATATAAATTAGGATTCATAGATATACTAATGAGTTATATTTATATAAGTAGTTAGAAAACCTAATATTTATATAAATATAACTATTTATGTATTTACTAAAAATTAAACGAACATAAACAAACGTAAATAAGCAAACGTTCACGAAAATAAATGAACAAATGTTCATGAACATAAATGAACGAACACAAGGTGTGTTCATGTTCGTTCATTTAATTAAACGAACAAACTTTTATGTTCGTGTTCGTTCATTTATTAAATAAACGAACATAAACGAACTTCCCGCCAAACAAGTTCATGAACAGTTCATGAACGTTCGGTTCGTTTACAGGCCTACTATCAGCCTATGTATTTTCGTTTTTATGTTTGTTTCGTATCTAACTTTACATTTCTAAGTATCTAATAAAAGCCTATCTTATTTGTGTGTTTAAAAAAACAACCAAAAACAGTTTTTAATTGTTAAAAACCGAAAAGAAAACAGTTTTTTTTTCTACAGATAAAAAGCAGGTATAAGCCGGTTTTTTATCTGGTTTAAAAACCGACCCGAATCGATTAGGCACAGTTATACATTTCACTTACAAAAACCGGTTAGAGCTATAACTAGTTTTTAGGGGGTGTTTGGCCTAGCTTTTTTATCTAAGCTTATAGCTTTTTTTAGCTTATTTTTACAAAATAAGCACTAATTGGTGTTTGGTTTAGCTTTTTAAGCTTATGCTTATTAGCTTATATAAGCTAATTTTAAGAAGCTTATGGGAACATGGTTTTTTAGCTTATTTGAATAAGCTTATTTGAAGAAGATGGTTTTTTACTCATTACACACAACGATATTATAACTCTTCCCATAATACAAAATAACTTAACAAACAACTAAAGATTAATTATTAATTATCAATTTGTAGAATATAAGCTAATCCAAACACTTAAAAATAACTTATCAAATGAAAGAAAATAAGCATAAACTACTTTAAAATATAAACATAAACCAAAAAAATAAAAGCTAGGCCAAACACCCCCTTAGAAAAGAATTGGTTTTTAAAAATAAAAGCTAGGCCAAGCAGCAGATGGAGGTTAGTTTTATTTGTTTTCATTTATTCTTGCTATGTTGTTAACAAACTGGCCTAAGTTGTTTTGTCGATTTCCAGGTTGAGTTATCTGAGGCCAAGGTGCAGCTGTCCAGCAAGGACAGAGATCTCCACGCCAAGGACGCTGAGATTGCGGAGCTCAAACGTCGCTTGAACGAGCAAATCGACAGATGTGAGTCGTTGGAGATCGACCTGGAGGCCGAGAGGGTTAAGGCTGCTACAGCTGAGGAGGCGCGTGCTGTCAGCACTGCCGCGCTTAACGTGGCTCAGACCAACTACTCCGAAGCCCAAGGCATCGTTGATACACTTGTCTCGGAGGCTGAATGGATGCGCACTCGTGGAGTAGTGCTGGTAAGTTTGTACCTTTTGTCTTTTATGTTTCCATCTTGCTAAGGGTTGTCCTTAATGCTCTTCTTTTGTTGAAGGTTGCCAACTCCATCTTAAATGCTGGCGAGCTAGATCGTGCCGTTGCTGCTCTCACGGATGCGGCGCGTGCGGTCGGTCATCGAGGAGGTTACTTGGAATGTGTCAGTCACGTTGAGCAGATGCTAGGGCAAGAATTTGATGTAAGCCATTGCTCGGTGACTGAACATGCTGATGCTGCGCTTGCACATGCTGAAAACTCGTATGACAACCTTACCTTGCCTATCATGGATCTGGTTGTGGAATCTTTGAAGAAAGACGACTGGTGTCAGCGTCTTAAAGCAGTCCTCGATCCACCAGTTACCGTCGAACTATCCGATGAAGAACCAGCTGGTGATGACGGTGGAGATGGTGATGATGATGGCAACGATGACGATGGTGAGGATGACGGAGATGACGATGGTGATCGACGCGATGAATAGAATAGGTTGTTGAATAGGTTGTTGATAGGCGTTTGTGCCTTGTAATTGTCTTTTGCAACTTGATTGTAAATGCTGCGCTGTTGCGCAAGTTTATTATATGAATCGTTTTCGTTTTTTCCGTTGCAATTATTGCATTGCTGTCAAAACTTAGGTTAAATTAGCTCGAATAAATGGAAGTGTCTTTTAAGTAAAAGGTGGCCGCCCGGTCTCGCGCTTTGTTCGCGGAGGACCTTGGAGGCGGTTCTTGTCAACAAATTTTTAAACTGCTGGAGTGTTTTCGCGCTAATCAAAAGTTTAGCATGCATTTGCAACGAAAAAATGTAATAGAGAAACATGTCGTATGTTTTCATTAAGTCTGGAATGGGCGCATAGGCCTTCATACATTGATTGCTAATGGCGTATAGCCGACATAGGAAAGTAAAAATGGGCGCAAGGCCGAAGTAAGTTACATATAACATTTGCGCAGTTGTTGCGCGTTCCATGTTCGTGGTAAGATGTGGCCATCTAGGGTGCGTAACTTGTAGGCCCCTTTGCCCAGGACCTCGTGGATCAGGTATGGGCCTTCCCATTTAGGTGCCAAATTTCCTGGACGTTCCGCATTTGACGCTTCATTGTCTCGGAAGACGTATTCCCCTGGGGTGAAGGTACAGATGCGGACCCTTGTGTTATAGTACCTTTCTAGCTGGGTCTTGTACTTGGCCTCTTTGATTCGCGCGATTTCGCGCCTTTCTTCTAACAAGTCCAAGTCAAGACGTCTTTCCGCTTCATTGTCAATTGTGTTGACCGCTGTCATGCGTGGTGAGGGTAGGCCAATCTCCGCCGGGATAACCGCCTCTGAGCCATAAACCAAGCTGAAAGGGGTCTCGCCGGTACTTGTTTTAGGCATGGTTCGATGAGCCCATAGGATGCTAGGGAGCTCATCAACCCATCCTCGTCGCCTTGTCCCCAATCTGGCCTTTATTCCCTCGACAATGCATTTGTTCACGCTTTCCACTTGTCCGTTGCCTTGGGGGTGCGCAACAGATGTGAAAGTGTGTTCAATTTTCATTTCCTTCATCCACTTCTTGAGATCTTCCGATGCAAAGTTGGTGCCATTGTCTGTTACAATCTTGAGCGGGAGGCCAAATCTGCATATGATGTGCTCCCAGATGAACTTACGCACAATCATAGCTGTGGTGGATGCAAGGGCTTTGGCCTCCACCCACTTTGTGAAGTAATCGACAGCCACTATGATGAATTTTACGGCGCCGGGAGCATCCGGGAAGGGTCCCACCATGTCAATTCCCCACTGCTGGAAGGGCCATGCGGTGGATACAGGGATAAGGTCGTTCTTGGGGCACAGTGTTTTTGGAGAATGCCTCTGGCAAGAGTCACATTTGCGGATCTCCTTCAGCGCGTCTACATGCATACCAGGCCAGTAGTAACCGGCGCTCATGATCTTTGCGACAACCATCCGTGGCCCGGAGTGAATGCCGCAGATCCCCTCATGGATCTCCCTTATCAGGTAGTTCGCATCCTGGGGGTCCACACAGCGCAGTAGTGGCCCCAGGAAGGACTTTCGGTACAAAATACCGCCGTTCATTTCATATTGTAGGGCTTTGTTTTGGATCTTCCTTGCTTCTGCTTTGTTTTTAGGGAGTACCCCTTCTTGCAAGTACTGGATTATCGGGGTCATCCATGAAGGTTGGCCCGTTTCGATCACGTTCACTTGTCGCAGCAGCACCGATGGATTCTTGAGTACCTCTATCCTTATATCCTTGGCAAGATGTTGAAAGGAAGTCGAGGCAAGCTTGCTCAAGGCATCAGCTGGCTTGTTTTCGGAGCGATTGATGTGTATAACCTTGTGAGATTTGAATTGTTGGAGCAATTCTTTCGCTTGTTCCAGATACAAAGCCATGACTTCTCCCTTCGCGTCGTATATGCCATTTACTTGACTGGCTATCAGGAGTGAGTCAACATGTGCGCGCAAGCTTTTGGCTCCCATTTTGATGGCGAGGCGTAAGCCTGCCAGAAATGCTTCGTACTCAGCCTCGTTGTTGGTGTTTTTGAAGTCCAACTTAATGGCGTAAGTAAATTCGTGATTCTCTGGGCTCACTAGGCGCAATCCTGCTCCCGCGCCATCTTCATTTGATGCCCCGTCGGTGTAAAGCATCCAAGTTTCATCTGTTGCATCTTTCTCGGGAGTCTCTATCAGCTCGCACTCCTTGATTTTATCGGCCGGCACTTCTGTGATGAAGTCGGCTAGGACCTGACCCTTAATGGCCGGGCGCGGCCTGTACAAGATGTTATGGCCTCCCAGTTCAATGGCCCATTTTGCTAACCTTCCTGATGTCTCAGGCTTCTGTAGTATAGTGCCAATGTGGAAGTTTGTAAGCACAGTTATCACATGGCCTGTGAAGTAACGGCGCAGCCTTCGGGAGGCGTGTAATAGCGCAAGAACCAGCTTTTCCATTGTGGAATATCTTGTTTCTGGGTCAGTGAGTACCCTGCTGACATAGTAGATCGGGGTTTGTACCCCGTTTCTGTCGACCAATAATACTGACCCTACTGCCTTATTCGAGGAGGACAAGTACAGTACGAGGGGCTCCTTTTCAAATGGTGCAGTCAGGGTAGGGAGTTCGATCAGACACGCTTTCATTTGTTGAAAAGCTGTTTCGGCCTCCGGGGTCCATTTGAACTCTTGTTTCTTCACACAATTGCGCAACGTGCTAATGAAGGGATACGACTTTGCGGCGTGATTGGAGAGAAAACGATTAAGCGCGGCCAGTCGGCCGGCCAGTCGTTGCATTTCTTTGATGTTTCGCGGTGAGGGCATTCGTTCTATAGCTTGTACTTTCTCTGGATTCACCTTGAAACCGCCGTTTGTGACAATGAAGCCTAGAAACTTCCCTTCTTCCATGCCAAAAGAACATTTGGCTGGATTTAGCTTCATATTTACGCTGCGCAATGAGTTGAAGGTTTTTTCGATGTCTTTCAACATTTGATCCTCCTCGGGACTTTTAACCACTAGATCATCGATGTAAACCTCAATATGCTTTCCGATGTCACCTGCGAAGGTCTTGTCCATCAAGCGTTGATATGTCGCGCCTGCATTCTTTAAACCAAATGGCATCTTTGTGTAGCAGAAGATTCCAAGATCAGTCCTGAAGGCTGTCTTGTCTTCATCTTCGAGTTTCATCTGAACTTGATGGTATCCTTTGTAGCAATCCAAAAAGCACTTCCATCGGTATGGCGCGAGAGAATCTATTTTTTTATCGATCTCAGGCAAGGAATAGCAATCCTTTGGGCACGCCTTGTTGAGATCGGTGTAATCTACGCACATGCGCCATCCGCCGTTTGACTTTTCGACCATCACTGGGTTCGCAACCCAACTCTGATATCTTACCTCTCGCAAGATCCCGGCTTTGAGCAGCTCACATACTTGCTCGTTCATTGCTTTCGTCTTGTCTGCTCCTAGGCTGCGCCTTCTTTGGACCTTTGGCTCGACAGAGGGGTACGTGTTTAAGCAATGCTCGGTGATGTTGCGCGGGACACCGGTCATGTCTGCCGGGGTCCAGGCAAATATATCCATGTTTCGAAACAGCAGTTGCTTTAGACGTGTTCTGATGTTTGACGAAATGGCGTGGCCAATTGTCACAGTCTGCTCTGGGTATTTTCGGTTCAAAACCCATTTCTCTGGCTCGGTCGTGGAGACCTTCGCCGCCTTTGTTGGGCGCAGCTCTTCAGTTGACATTACTTCTTTCTTGGCATATATGATTGCTACTCCTGTCTTGGTTGGGAAACCTATCGCAGAATGGGGCGTTGAAGTCACCATGTTTAGCTCGCCTTGTGTTTCCCTCCCAATAAGCACATCATGCCTCGATTTCACTGGCATTACCATGAAGTTCACATTTGTTGTTCTTGAGTGTTTCCCGTCAGAGAGCGTGACGGGGAAACTGATCTGTCCGAGTGGAAAAACCATCTCGTTGCAAAATCCAGACAAAGGATAATCGACTGGCTCGAGTCTCGCTTTATCCTCCTCATCCAACTGATTGAAACACTGTTCGTAAATGATGTCGGCAGTACTTCCCGGGTCTATGAATATGTAGTCAGTTTCATAATGCCCGATTATACCGGTAATGACGACGGGACGTGTGGCGCGAGGTCCGCCGCGCACTACCGGAAATATAACCTGCTGCTCTTGCCAAGAAGGTTCATAGGGGCGTTTGCCTTTCTCTTTCGCGCTATACCTGGGTCCGTTGACCATGTGAGTCTCTAGTCGTCGGACCTTTTTGTGGTTCCCTTCGTCGTGGCGCTGGAGTTGACGGGTTTCCTTGCGTACATTCTTCACTAAATGGCTTAGCTTACCGCTTTTGAGCGCTCTCTCGATCTCTTGGCGCAAGCTATAACAGTCGTCGGTCAGGTGCCCTGAATCTTTGTGAAAATCGCAGTACAAGTTGGGGTCTTGCCCTTTCTTGTTTGTCATTGGCCTGGGAGCCTTGAAATCGTGATTCTCCGTCATCAATACCTCCTTTGGCGTTTTTGTGAGCGGAGTCCAGTGTTTGTCACGATTGTCGTCTCTGACCACCTTCTTGTAACCAATTCGGTCAATCGTTTCTCGCGCATCTTCTCTGTAGCGCGGCCTGTCGTCGCGGCCTCTTGGTCTCTCAGACTTCCAGTCATGACTCTTGTATTTGTTACGCTTGTTGTTGTTGTCGCGCGTACTTCCTCTTGAGAATCGATCTTCAGGGTAGTAGCCCTTTCCACCAGCAAGGGACTCCTCAGTTTGCGCGACGATTTTTGCGGCTTCCATTAGTTTATCCCACTCCTTTGGCATTCCATCTTTGCCTGTGATGGTTCGAATGAGACTATCGCAGCGTATAGCCTTTTTGAAGTGACAGCGCATGAGTTGCTCACTGACGCCGCCTATTTCCAGACATTCTTTGTTAAAACGCGTGATGAAGTCCTCCAGACCTTCACCATCTCTTCGCCAAATATCTTCTACTTCGGCTGTGTCGCGTTGGTAGCGACGTTGTTGGCTAAAGTAGCTCAAGAATTGCGTCTTGAAATCTGTCCATGATTTAATCTTCCCAGGCGGAAGGCTGTCAAACCAGGCGCGAGCCGCCCCGGTAAGAGTTTGAATGAACAGGTGGCACCACATGGGCATGTTCCAACCTCCCATGCAGCCCACACTCGTGAATGTTCTGACGTGATCGTCTGGATCAGTCAATCCATTGAATTTCCCGACAGTCGGGGGAAGCTTCTCTCGTGAAAGCGGCGCGAGTGCAATTTTCGGGATAAACTTGGAGTGCTCCGCAGCTTCCGCTGGTCGGTATGCCAAGCGGAAATCTCTTTCAGCTTCTTCTGTGTAGCCAATGTGTTGTCTTGGCTTGTAGTACTCATGGTTTTTTGGTAAACGATTAAAGACTGACGATTCCTCATCATCTTCCCATGTGGGATCATACGGGTCCGTTTCTTCCCATTCGTTGTTCATGTTGCGCGGCGTGAGCCGGCTGTGAACAGGGCCTCGTTGAAGGTTCGACGGATAGTCGTAGTAACTATCCGTTTCCCCTCTTGTATCGCGTGTGTCTTGTACGCTTAAACGTCTTGTAGGGGGAGGCCTGTTGATTCTGCCTTGTAGATTGGCTGGCGGGGGCATTTGGCGCACCCCCTGACTCTGAGGGGTGACCAAGGACGGTTCTGCCGTCAAAACTGCTTGCTGCGCGATCAGCGATTGGTATGCTGCATTGATGGTGGCGATGTTCTTGGCATACCACGAGGCTGGGGTTTCGCCTTCTGGTAAGCCTAGTAATGCAGATACATTTTGAGGTGGCGCTGTGTTCGAAGGTCCTTCTCCGTTGTTCCCTGGGGTGACCACTTGGGTGATGCGGGTGAAGCTCCCGCGTGGACCCCCAGTATTGGTGATTTCAACTTCACCGATTTCTTCGATTTGTTGGGCTTGGAAGTTTTGGATTCCTTCACCCAACTCTGGAACCGAACTCTGGAATGATTCCTTGACCAGTCATAGTCGAAGGATGAAAAAGATGTCAAAGGCTCAAATAAAAGAAGATGAGGGTGGTTATAGGAAAAAATCGGTGGGCGCCAATGAAGAAACACTGATCTAATTAGGGAGTTAATTAGATTGGTTTATGTTCCTTTCATAATGGTTAATCTTCTTATGAATATTTGAGCTCCGACTTGATAATCTGATCCTGCAAAACAGAACACCGTTACTCGTTAAGAGGGGAACGTGGGGGTTTCCCTCTTAACCAGGCTCCGGCGTGAGAATAAGCGACTGCTTTGAGAGTAATTAAGTGTTAAGAGTGAGAGTAGAGGGAATAGAATGTTTAACCTGTGGAATGAGATCTCTATTTATAGCCGGAGAGGTGTAAGGGGTTATGGGCTGATGGGCCTTGGGCCGGAAGCGGGCAACAAAACGGATATGCTCTTTGTCTCACTGGCGTCGACCGCTTAGTGGCTTCTAGACGTTCGTCGGTGCTGGCGCACCTTGATTGGAGCCACGTGTCATTGTTGTCGGCCTTGCTGTCCTTCTGTCATCAGCAAACAAGTGGAGATCGTGGGACAGTTGTCTCCGTCCTCTGATTGGTGCCACGTAGGCGTCCTTGTGTACTTCTCGTCAGGCGATCGTGGCGCACGATTGACCAGAGCCTGCTAGACGCTCATTGGCTCCTTTTACTGCCACTTGTACCTTATGTACCACTGTAGGTAGTCGTGCGCTTCCCTACTGAGTGGCTCTTGTTGGACAGCAAACTAACCCGCGCGGGGTTAGTATGCTCATTTGTTCCATTGTTTTATGCTAAGTGCTGATATCTGAGCCTCTTGTGGGCCTTGCCTCGCGCGGGATAAACTACAACGTGTGTAGGTCGCGCGTGGATATTATTAATAAGTTTCCTGAAATAAGGAGTATGGTCTCGCGCGCAACCTGGGCGGAGGTTTGCGCGACTTTTTGGGACCATACCCCTTCAATAAGCTTATTTGAAGAAGATGGTTTTTTACTCATTACACACAATGATATTATAACTCTTCCAATAATACAAAATAACTTAACAAACAACTAAAGATTAATTATTAATTATCAATTTGTAGAATATAAGCTAATCCAAACACTTAAAAATAACTTATCAAATGAAAGAAAATAAGCATAAACTACTTTAAAATATAAGCATAAACCAAAAAAATAAAAGCTAGGCCAAACACCCCCTTAGAAAAGAATTGGTTTTTAAAAAACCAATTTGTACACATCTACCCACGAGCTCCTTTGTGTGCGTGAAATGGTCGGTATCTGTAGTCGATTGGTCCTTCTGGTTCGAATTAGGGCTCTTGGATTGTGCTAGTGTTGGTGTAGTTAGCTATATGGTAGGTTGGCAAGACAAGAGAAGTGACTTGTGTCTTCGGTGTTGATTTTGTTGCAGGTGCTTGTTTGGGGGCTGGGTTTTGAACTGTTATAGAGGAATACATGGTTTTGTGGTGTTTTGATGTGGTTAAGATCGGTGGTTTTGGAACAACAACAAGAGAAGGGGCTGACGTTGATACAACCACATTTTCGGGTTAAAGTGATGTTGGTTCATGTATTCATGTGGCGTATGATAATCTGGGAATTAACGTGAAACTATACACATACAAATGGTTACTCGTATTCACATGTTAAAGGGTTACAACTATTCAGATTTTTAAACATATTACCATAGAATAAAGTTGTATTACTACAAATGGTTAGATATACTTAATATAGAAATAAGCACAAAATATGAACTCATGTGGCATAATTCAATATAAAACAATGGACCAATAATAGTGGGTCGGTTATTGTTAACAAGGTTTCCATACTCGCCAAAACTGAAATGAACCGATTACATGTGTTTTTTTTTTTAATATTATAGATTATATGCATTTGTAATAACAATTTATTCAATGGTAAAAAAAAATTAAGCCCAAACTTTCAGGCCCAAATAATGTCTAATTATATTGTTTTGAACTATTTTTGGCTATGCTTAAATTCACGGTTAATCGTACCATAACCGATCCACTATCACCTTCAAAACCAATTAACCAAAACCGCCATAACCGATTAGTTATGGTAATCCAATAACTGACATCTCGGTTATGGTTTTGGGCCAAAACCGACCTAAACCGACACATGCACACCCTACTTATAATATTTTTTAACGTTAAGACCAAACATGTTACAATCAACTAAAGAGCTGAGACAAAACGAGGGAAGAAGAGAACAATAGCCTAATAAGGGTTAAGTCCGATTTAGGTGCCAAACAAACCCCATCGTTGATTTGATATATTAACAAGGGGAATACCCAGTCTATTCAGTGCTAGGTTGAGCATCAGGGACTCAAAAACGAATCTATTTCCGTCCTTTGAACTTTAAGGTGTATGAAGTTTCATATTTGTGCATTGGTCTATTTGCTCAAACGATGTTGTAAAACAAGGTCTCGGAGACCGGTACTCTCTATTTAAAAACATTAATTATACCTTTACTGGGATGCATCCAAAAATGGAAATTTTGATACCCAACTTCCATACAATGTACCAAACTAGTCACATGCAGATTAAAAAAAAGATTCACAAGTCAAGCATGAAGTTATATACAACTTAAAAATATATATAAAAAAATAATGTTACCTACGTAATTAAATTAGTAAAGCTTAATTGGGAAATAGAATTGAAGTGAGAAAATACAAAAAAAAAAAAAAAAAAACATTTAATTTCAAGGACTTAATTAGGCATGTACAGGTATGGAATTAGAGTCGATCGCCACACAACGTTTGAAACGATCAAGTATTGCATTTTTGCTAATGAGTCCCGAGTGAGGTGTCAGCGGGAGGCCTTCCCTCACACACTCATCGTATTTCTCCAGAGCCTGCACGATCTCCGTGAAATCTGGACGCTTTGATGGCTCTGCTGCCCAACATCGCTTGATTAGATGGGCAAGGGCCGGTTGGCAGCTTGCAGGGAGTGGTGGTCGCTCGTTCTGCATGTCAACACAGACGCAAACTGATCAATGGTTTTAAAAATGGCGCTGCTAAACGCACCCCCGTCACAAAACATGGTAGGCCCTTTCCCATTAAAATATAATATCCTTCTCACATTGGAGGTGCGTTTAGAGTAGAGGGGTACGTTTAGCTACCCCTTAAAAAAAGCAAACACAGATCTCGATAAAAAAAAGTAAGGCTGGCTATAGGCTAACCTTTTCTGCTACTGCGAATGCAGCTTGCACCGGAGTCATCCCTTGAAATGGGAGCAATGCAGTCGTAAGCTCCCATAAAACGATACCAAAGCTATAGACGTCCACTTTACGCGTATAAGGCTTCTCCTTAACCATCTCGGGAGCCATCCAACGATAAGTCCCCATATTTCCCTTTGATTCTTGTGTTTGCGTCTCAAGACACGACGTCCCAAAATCAGCCACCTTGACTCGCATTTCGTCGTTAAGGAGCAGGTTATTGGACTTTAGGTCTCTATGAACCACCCCTTGAGAATGGAGGTATTCCATTCCCCTTGATATGTCCAGGGCGAGCCTCAAAACAGTCTCGGTTGAGAGTGAGTAGGGCTCTTTCTTGTTTAAGTACATTCTCAGGGTTCCTTGTGACATGTACTCCGTTATGATGCAATAAACTGGAGGCTTTTTACAAGCTGCGATAAACTGCAATATGCACGTAGACAAATGATTAACGACATTACAAGTTGCGCGTCAAAACCATATATCTTTGTCAATAGATATTAGTATATTACAATGAAAAAATAATGATAAAACTAACCAACTAATGATAATATGATAAAACGTCAATAACTATCCTATTATTCAAACTTAAGATAAAATAATAACTCATAAATAAACTTAACGAGTAACTGATAAATCAAATAAATAAAAATTAACTAGGCTAACAATCAATAACTAATTAACCACATACATAACATCAAAGAGTATATATGTCTCTAGACGTATATGTACGTTTGGAAACACATTAACCGTTGTAAATTGTGTCACACTTAATTTGTAAATAGGGAAGTTAAGTAAAAAAAATTAGTTAATATTTACCTGTACTATGTTGGGATGATATAGTCTAGAGAGCAAAGCAACTTCTGATTTGAATTGTTGTTCTAGCATGGCTCTTGTCTCATCTTTATGAGTTGGGATCCTGACCATCTTGACAGCCACAGCCCTTTGCTTGTAGATCCCTCTATAAATCCGACTATGAGCACCGGAAGCAAACTTATTCCCTATGAAAAGTTGTGAAAGATCAGCAGTCCATTCTTCTTGATCTTCCTTGGCCACTTCCCATGTTTCAACATTTTCGGAATCCAAAATCATGGACCATGATTCAAGACTGTCAAATCTCTTCCTCTCCATGTTCTCCATCTCACTTTTCCATGGCGCTTTCGATGGGTATGGAATGGGCTTCTCCTTCTTCTTCTTCTTGAACCTTAGAGGGTTAAAACAAGAAATACCCATTGCTAGTTGGAGTATGCTAAAAACGAATCCGATTCGTGACTATAACATACAAAGTTACTCATGAAAAGCTAACAAAGTAACAATAGTATACAAGCTAGGGGTGATCAAGATCAAGAGGGGGGTGTGGATTGAATTTTGAAGGTGAAGTTCAAAGTAAAAAACGCCGAAAAGAGTGGATATGATCATGAACGAACCGAAATAATGAAAGATGAAGGAAGAATGATCCATAGTCAAAACTTGAGCAATGATTTGTTTACATGATCCAGCCAAAGAAACATTGTTTTGGAAAAAAGTAGTTGTAGTTGCATTGCAATAAAGAAAAAGGAGAAGAAGTCATGATAAATATAGGTAAATGGAAAAGGAAATACTCACAAGGCTTTTGTAGTCCACAAAGAGAAAGAGAAATAACCTTATAAACGGGACAATATATATATAACATTAATGCATTCATTACCGTTAACTACAGTCATGAATCTTTATTCGTTTACACTTTATGTGGCCTACAAAAACCGCAAAAAATATAACATAACACATTTTATTTAAAAAAGAAACCTCTAAAGTATGTTATAAGTTCTAGCTTCATAATTATCCACAAGTTATGATGGAGTCATGGAGTTTCATAATTGACTATTATCTACAAATTATCACCAACAGGCAAACAACAATATTATACAAGGGTCTTTGTTTTTTCTTAAAAAGATTGAAGATTTAATATATTTTGAGTTAAATGTAATTTTAGTCCCTATGGTTTGGGTCATTTTGCTAGTTTAGTCTAAAGGTTTTATTTTTCGTCTGTGGCTCCAAAAAGGTTTCACTGTTTGCCATTTTAGTTCACTAGGTTAACTTCATCCATTTATTCCGTTAACGAGAAGGGCAATTCGGTCATTTTATATGTAATTCTGTTAACTAGAAGGGCAATTTGGCCATATAAAATGACCAAATTGCCATTCTCGTTAACAGAAAAAATGGATGAAGTTCACACAGTGTACTAAAATGACAACGGTGAAATTGGACCCACAGACGAAAGATCAAACCTTTGGACTAAACTGGCAAAATGGCGCAAACCACAGGGACTAAAATGACATTTAACTCTAATATTTTTAATTACATATAAAAATAAATAAATGAAATGGCTTTTTCTTGCATTGTGGGTGACCCATGTAACTTTATGGGTGGATGATCAACATGATCAAGAAAAGTATGAATATTTTCAAGAAGACTGAGTGAGAGTCTCGTGAATGATCGGTTCATAGAAAAGGTAAAAGATAGACAAATTGCTCCACAACTCTCTTTTTTTTTCTTCTTGTTATCATTCAATGCTTTTGCCCTGGCTTTTGATGGTGTCAAATCACACTCATATTTGGGACCTTTCATTCCTCAATTACTTGATAATATAGGTACTTCTAGCTTCATTAAATTGATAAAGTAATTAAACTTCAATAATAACAACAACCAAACAAACAAAACATTTAATTTGCAATATTTTCAAAAAATTACTTTTAGTATTAATAGGTATCAATATGTCAATAATGTCATGACATAAATGTAATGCTTGACTATATAAGTTAATAAAGTACTTTTGGTATTAATAGGTATCAACATGTCATTATAAAAATCGAAGTTTGGCGAAACTTTTCTAAACAAAATCAAAACTCATTAGTGATTTACAATAGATTCATTCAACTGAACAAACCTAAAAAAATATCTCAAATTAAATTGTTTTGTTGCTATGTGAAATTTGGGAATGTAACGGTGCATGGCCAATCTTATGACATCTTAACATGACTAGACTATGAACGATTTTTTTATGTATACGCATGAAAGAAACTATCTTTAGATCGAGCGGTCCCTAGATGTATATTGAGGTTAATTAAGGTAGTTGTCTTTGATGATCTAGTATGTATTAAACTGAAATGATAATGCCTCCAAAGACAAGATGCAAGTGATATCACACAGTGGCGGATCTAGGATTCACGCCAAGCCGTAACGTTTTATAAATAAGCCGTAACGAAATCGAAAAAACATCAAATTTTTCC
This sequence comes from Helianthus annuus, assembly GCF_002127325.2. Lineage (NCBI taxonomy): Eukaryota > Viridiplantae > Streptophyta > Magnoliopsida > Asterales > Asteraceae > Helianthus > Helianthus annuus. The sequence continues at coordinate 12,935,712 of NC_035447.2, read as the reverse complement.
AAAATTTACACTAAAAACGTCAAATTTTTCCGAGCCAAGCCGTAGCGGAGGTTACCCCCCGGTAGGTCCGCCCCTCATATCACACCTAGAGTCTAAAAAGACACAACGAAGATGGATGTGTTTAAAAGATAACATGTATACACACACGAACGCATCGTTATTTTAAGATGCCAAGCTATAATTCGTTCAACCAACATCGTAAGTATAGATAGAGAAGAAGAAACGGTTTTCCTACACATACGAGGTGGTACACGTGATTGCTCTCGTATCCATCCCTACACTACATGATCAAGGCAAGAAAACAAGAATATTGTGAAGAGAACCAATTCTAGGACACATCTCTCTACTTTTGGATTCGTAACCTATACCTGAAGTGAAACTTCACACACAACTTTCGTGCGACATATACGAATTCCCAAGGACCATCTATTTTGTCCAGTTTATAATTATAGGTTACTTCTTTCGTTATGCGCTTAATTTGTACTCATCAGGGAGTGATCCTAAGTCCCGCCTAATAGGGTATCTAGAAATGAAAGCGTTTTTGGCATAAACATTTTCTTAATCATTGAGGCCCTCCGAAAAGATATGGAATAGTGACCAGGACCCCTCGAGTTTAAGCACGCTTCCAAGTAGGCTCGGTCTCCAACCATTTGGCCCGTCACATTAAGCTAAGAATTCTTTAGATCAGAATTGTTTTTTAGTTAAAGATTATTGGAAACAAAAGTACTTTTTTCAGGGTTATATTTCTATTTCAATAGAACAAGCATCCATATACTTTAGTTGCAAACTAAGGATCTAGGATGGTGCTCTGAACTTATCTAAAACCATGCACATGTATGTTTTGGGGTCTCGCATGGATGGTTTCATGATTCGGCTTACATATTAGCTTTCATACTTATAAGTCCTCTAAAAATGAACATTTTGAATACAAACAAGAGGAACTTCAGCAATGGACTAATCCATCAATGCAAGTCCATACCACCGGACCACAATAGAGTTTAACAAGGGATCATTGATGGAACATGATTGTTTGTCGGTGAATGTTTCGCCGTTGGTGGTCGATTACCTAGTAGTACTGTTTATTGGGCGCCTAAGAGGTTATGAGTATCAGTTAGGTACTTCTTTAAAGTCCGGTATTTGCCATACCTCATAATTTGTTGTAGATCATGTTTATTAAGGAAAATGACTAACTCAAGATGATCAAAGAGCATTAATCAGTCAAAACCGTTTGAGTGATTGTCTCCCACATTATAGCCTTGCATATATTTGTAATTAAATGTATTCCTTAGAATTAGCTTTCTCTTCTTGTATTTATGTCTTATTGTAATAGACAAAGCTTGGTTGATCACTTTCTTATAATGTTTACAAGTATTAACACATACCAATCTACCTTCGTCCACCACCTTTAGTTGTGCCATATTTTTTCTTTTTTATTCCATGCATGCTTTTCATAATTCAATTGTTTTCAAAAAAATAGAAATCAGTTATATTTTTTTAAGTACAGAAAATAAATGGTAAAAGTTGATCATACCTAAACACACCGCACCTCTACTGGTCCTTTTCCTTTGTTTTTTTTTTTCTAATCATAAAGATAGATTAAAATTATTCCATAAAAATGCAATTTAACAAATTTCCCATCTAATTTTTTATTGCTAATGACGAAAATACGAAATACAGACCTACACATTCATTAAACATGTAACAATAGTTTAAAGTTTTGCCATATATATTGCATTGTGGTATGTGTAGTAATATTAGTATATATTATGTCTTTTAAACTTTGAATAGGTATAACAGAATTTGGACCCATACGTTCTTAATTTTCTCAAATATGTTTACTTGTTTAGAAGTGATTGTAATAAAAAACAGTAAAACCCCATGTTTGAGCATAGCTTTCATTTTAGAGCTATTATCAGTAATTATCTTTTCTATTTTTCATACTTATGAGATATTGGTTTTCAAACATAACCGTTAACTGTCGCAAACTGTTAAATTTGGTAAATGAGAGACACAAACACACTTTTAACCACAAACGTTATACAAAATCAACTGAAACAGATCAAGCAAACACTTTACACTCACCCTCACATACGTCTGGTAATCTCTCACAAACAATTTTACAGATTTCAACAGATCTAAAGAACTACGAAAGTGATATGTGGTACTGTGAAATATTTGAATGACTAAAACACCACCTAACACCCTCTTTTATATGCTCCGACGACCCACTAAACAACCTGACAAACTCGGGCCGTTTACCAGCGGCACACCAGCCCATCCAAGCTGCAATCCCTTGAGCCCACCCATTCAATCCTGCGAATCAGTCTTCAAGTATACGGGCCTGCCCCACGTGAACCCAGAAAGTGGATGCCAGCAGCTCCACCCGACAGCTTCATGTTTTTTTTTCCTAAAACATAATACACCACCAAAATGAACTCAAGTTAGAATAGATATATAACTATATTTAGCTTATGAATTATTAACATGTTCAGATAACCAAAACATGTTACATCCCCCCCCCCCTCTTATAATACCATTTAAAATTTCATCTCTTAAAAAGAATAAGTCAACAACTAATGTATTATCACAACACAAGGGAATACTGGATTTGTACAATAGCCATAACTAATGTATTATCACAACACAAAGAAATAGGTAAATTGACATTTACATGAACTTCCCTCAACACATTCACAAGCCAAATGATCTCACATGTAGCAACACACATTGCTCGATATTTAGCCTTAGCTGATGACCGAGGAATAGTACTTTGTATCTTAGTTTTCTAAGAAACCAAAGATCGAATTCCCTAAAAACACACAGATACCAGCAACTGATTTTCTAGTGTTAAGGCATTTTGCTCAGTCTGAATCAACATAAGCTTTTAACTCTAAAGTAGAGGCTTTGCTAATTAAGACTCCTTTACCAGGTGCTTGTTTCAAGTACCTTAATAATCTAAGTTTAATCTTTAAATGCCTAGAAGTAGGTTTGTGCATGTAGTGAGTCAAATAATGTACAAAATATGCAATACCAGTCCTTGTGTAGGCCAAGTAAATCAACTTACCCAACAATTTTTGGTAAGTAGTAATACTAGTCAAAACATTCACTACTAGAAAACATGGTTTTTGTCATGTAAATTTTGGTTACAAAATGGTAGCAATTTCCTTATTGTCACCAGTTTACCACCGAAAATACGGTGACAAAAACACCCGTGTCAATTGCCCTAATGCCACCAAATTGCCACCATTTTTATATTTTGCTACCTTATTTTACCAACACGAAATTGGTCAAAATTATTTGCCACCGCTTTATGTTTGCTACGCTCAGCCTTGTTTGCCACCGATATTGCCACCATTTAGCCCCATTTAGTCACCGATATTGCCACCATTTAGCCATCGATATTGCCACCATTTAGCCACCATCACATTTTGATACCACTTAGCCACCTATATTGCCACCATTTTTGATACCATTTAGCCACCATTTTTTAAACAATTGCAACCATTTGCTACCATTTATTTGCTACCGTATTGATTACTGGAATATTGGTTTTTAATTCAGATTTATTTTTTTCATGCTATTTTCATCAAAATTACATATCGATACAACTACAAATGATATAAAAAAAAGTCTAATAAAATCCAAAAATTATATAAAACATCTTGTTTTCAACAGCATATAAAAAATACCAACTAAAATATAAACTAACTAAAATTATCCTAATAAGATAAACATCTAAACATTCAAAACAAGTGTTTATAGCCTATCTTCGAACTGTAGCTGTTAACATATCTTCAATTTGTGAAATCCTATCAAGCAACGCATCTTTATCCACCTTATCTTTTTCTTTTTCAGCCAACAACCCCGCAATAATTCCATTGAACCTTTCTTTTTCTTCATCTTTTTCCTTAACGAGCTCATTGATAACTAAGTTTAACTGTTCCATTTGGTGCGGGTACATTCGGTTGCCAGACTGTCATGACTTTGTTTTCACCGGTGTCGTCCATCCGGACTTTAAAGAATGTGACACTGATTCTTCTAGTTGGAGATTGACAAGTGACGTGGCGTGCCATGTCGGTGTTGTTTCCTCTCATCACTAAAAGTGATCTGTTTTCTGATATATGAAACTTAAACATGTAACATTTCATGATCAAAATAAGCTTACCCTTTGTGTAGGGAAAGCATGAGTGGTCCTTTGTAGTTTCCATCATTATCGCATACTAAAGTGCGCCCAAACGCCATTGTTGATTCAGAAAGAAGCAGAGTGGAGATTGGTTGTTCCAGATGAGGTGGTTTCAGGAAAGGCTGTGAAAACTCCTGCATTATATAAAAAATATCGTAAACTGTATGAACATTGAACACACATGTTAACTAAAGACATTACAGTAAAAGATTAATACCTCATCAAAAAAGCTTATGACGCAGCTGTTTGGTCTTTTGTTTTCAGAAATCAGATGAAAGTGAATCACATGGTCAATGACATCTTCAAGAGGAGCTGGGATCGGCTCGATTTGGCCTATACGCATATCGATAATTAGTTAAAATGGGTCGAATACACCTAATACACGATCATTGATATAAAATGTGACTTATTGAGGATGCTTACCATCTTGGGATTTAATTATAGCATCATCTTTTACTTGACCAAAAATAGGAGCTCCAAATTGAATGAGTTCTCTCTTAATTGCTTTCGACTGTTGGTTGTACTTGATAAACGTCTCACCTAATCATAGTTGAACAAAATTAAGAACCAATACTCTAGTTTAGGAGGAAGAAAAAAAATGTAACAATATTATTTGTATCAGATTAGATAATGTTCTGCTGTTTAAAAATTCTTTTGTATCCTATGATTGAAAGAGCAGTTATAAGATAATTATAAAGGAAATGCAATAACTGCCAAACTTGTTCAATCCCTTACTACCTCAAAACTTCAGTCATGTCGGTAGTAGTGCAAATTTTCCGCATTTCGATCAAAAATTTTTATATATATTATGTTTGGCCCGGGCTTGCCCGGACTTTTTTTAGTGCCCGTGTCTTTCGGCCCTGACACGTTCAACGGGCAAGATCCGCCACTGGTTAACTCGTATAGGACCCGGTAATGCGGGAGTTTAAGGCCGGGCGTGGGGCGGGGCTACCACATGACATGGCGGAACCTCATTGGCCAAGAGCACTAGCCCTTTGAAATTGGCTTTTTTTCCACGCCACCCAACCCACGCCCCACCATACCCCTTTGAAATTGGCTTTTGGTCTTGGGTGTCCCATAGTCCACGTGTCGCACCATGCCCTCAACCCGCGCCCCACCATACCCCACGGTCTAAATACATAAAGAAATCATTAACTTATATATTTACAAACCTTGAACTTGCTCTTTTTCTACTGATTGCACACGCAAACTAGTCCAGCATATGCTTCCTTCTCTATTATCCTAACAGAATAGAAAAGAGCACCTTGTTTTTCAATGCTTTGCCGTATTACAACAATAATTATAATTAAACTAAACCTAACACCAAAATTTGAACTCCCTATATTATAATTGTTAGATTATCATATAAATATAAGAATGTTTGCACAAACAAAAAATTAAGAAATCAGTTTTATCTTTTAAAGAATTACTTACCATCCTTTAGAATGTTGTTGATTTATGCCAGGCTTCAAGATTAGAGCCCCTGAACCCAGCAATTAAACTAACATGGCAAAAATACAAACATAAGTTGCAAAACTGAAAACCCTAACCATCGTTGTTATGTGCAGACAAAATCTGCAAAACTTCTAACAAGTAAAGCAATTAACAAAATGAAACAACACTAACCTTCTAAACCCTAGATACGAAGCCCTAATTAATACCTTGTTATCGAAATCTGCGAAGCTCGAATCGACACAAAGCCTTAACAGAGACGTGAAGCCCAAATGGAACCTTAATCGACACAAATCCTTAACAGAGACGTTGTTGCCGCTGCTCAACCACCAGAAAATACCCACAACGTCTTCGCCGACTACCACAACCTCACTATCTTCATCTCTACTGATCTGTTCCAGCATCATCGCCGTTCTAAGGTGAGGAAAACAGAAACGTGGATACGCATATTAAGGAGATTGTGGCCTTTGGGTGTGGGTGTGGAATTTTGCGGAGAGAAGGGACAGAAAGAGGCGGTGGGTTTTCAAATTATTTCACCAGGATTTCTATGCTTTTGGGTTTATGAGATTCGATTGGCGATTTGAATTTTAAATTGTTACCATTTTGATGGTGGCAAGCTGAATGACGTCAAAAAAACGGTGGCAACTTCCATAAAATGTTATATTTTTATATATTTGTCACCATTTTACGACAGTATTATATAAAATATTATTATTTTAGATATTTGAGATATATTTGCTACCAATAATATTTTGGTTGAAAAATGGTAACTGATTTTGCTACCATTTTCTTTCGGTTGCAAATTTTGGTGGCTATTACCTAGTTTTCTAGTAGTGATTACTATTTTGACTATACAAAGAAGTTAGAACATGATTTTGTTCTATAGGATTGTTAGAGGTTTGCATGCAGACATGCCATATGTAACACCCCGTGTTTTCGAATGTCAAAGTCAAAGTCCAAGTCAACGTTGACTTTCTTTGACTGTAAATAGTCGATTTTATATTTTATTTGTATTATGTGGAGTAAGTGTTGTAATCAGAAAGAATCGAAGTAATCGAACGTTTTAACGCGAACCGATTTACGACTGTGAATAGTAGGAAGTAACAATGCGATAAAGTTAACTAATCGGTAATCAAACCGATCTAACTATCATCGAATCTCGAATTACGCGAACTCTGGTTGTTGTTATACGTGTGTGCGTGCCTTATGTGTTACCTGTGCGTGTTTATTTTATGTTTTGTGTGTTAATCAATCGAAGAAATCGAAACTCGAAACTCAAATCGAATACAATCGAAATCGAACTACGACGAATGGTAACGTTAGGATAAGGAGAACTATAGATGATTATATGTTAGATATAGTAGTTGGGACTGAAAGTAGTTTGAATAGGAAACTCTATCGTACTCGCATCGTCTTCGATCAGAATCGGAATATCAAAAATCATCGCAAAACACTCAAAAGGGGGTCACCGATCGAACAGGAGACACTGATCGAACAGGCCAGCTGATCGAACCAGCTGTTCGATCGAGCAGGCCAGCCGATCGAACCAGCTGTTCGATCGAGCAGGCCAGCCGATCAGGATGTCTGTCCGATCGGTTAACACTTTCCTCTTTTGGAGCCTATAAATAGGGTTGTCATTGTCATCTTTACCACTTTTGGAAAGCTCTGACCGACAAGCTCCTGTTCTTCACCTTTTCTCAGATTTCTCTCAACTCCGGTAAGTATTCACTCTAAATCTTGTACGTTTCTGATCCATGCATGATTTTACACCTTTTCATCTTTCAAATCTTGATTTCTAACCGTGAAATCATCAAGATCTAAGCATTCTAGGATGATGTCATCATGGTGTTCTTCAAGAACATCATGTTTTGACCTCAATCCACCATGAATAGCTCGGATCTAACCGATTTCCACATAAACAAGTTAAGATCTACCAGAGATCTAAACATTTACTTGGTGTAAGGGATTGAAAGGAGGATTTCCAACTTTCTTTCAACTCTATTTTACACTCAATGCCTTCAAACCGATAGAAACGGAGCTTGAGCTAACTCACCAATCATTCCGATGGTCGTGTGATTCAAGACTCGGGTTCTATCTACGAGGTTCACCGACTTCGGGTTAAACGTTAAACTGACGTTCCGAACCGTTTACCGGCCGGACTTGGGTGATTCCTGTCCGAGCAGGAGAAACAAGTAAGAACGAAAGTGTCCTAGTTCAACTCGTTGTCAAACTACCTCAATATAACGTCAAATAATCAGAACAACCAAGTGTTAGACGAACAGGCCGACCAGGTCAGGATGCTGGCCGAACGACCAGGCCAGCCGATCGGCTAGCATGTGGCCCCACACTTTAACAAACTCATGAAGTATGGTATTGAACGAGGTGATGTTCGATCGGACGAGTTGTTTGGTAACATTACTCATCGGATCATGCGATACTATGCTTCAACACTTAATCGATTTTTCAACTCGTTCGACACATTGGGGTGCCACCCGATCGAACATGCTATCAGAACGAACAGGCTGTTCGATCGGATACGCTGCTCGATTGAGTGACAACCTGCTGAGGACTACTGCTGAAGTTCCTAACCGATCGGTTAAGCCGACCGATCGAACGGATCGTTCGATCGACCGACTTGAAAGGTAAGAACACTTCAGTGTTCTCAAATGCTGCAACAAAAACTTCAAAAGTTCAAACCATCATACACAAACACATCCTACTCAAAGGAAGAAACAATCCACTCGAACAGTCCAACCGATCGAGCCTACCGGCCGATCGAGCAGGCTGTCCGAACGGATTGTCCAGCCGAACGAACAACCCACTCGATCGAACCTGCCGTTCGATCGACCAGGCTGTTCGACCCACTTACACTTGTTTCCATTATTATTCATCGTTATGCTATCGAACTGTTCAGGTTAGCCCTACTCTCAAGCGCTCCCTTCAATCCATCAATCAACCGCTGTGAGTATACTCGATCCCTTTTTGCTTTTAGCACTTTTGGGTGTTACATACGTTACTTATATCAAGACACAATCAATCACACTACTCAAACAATTTGAACGCTAACCACTATGCATGTATTACGTGACTAAATGAATGCTTGTTGATTATGGTTACACGTGGAATGCTGTCTACCTGCCTTAACAACGTAGTACTATAGTTTGGACTCAGCACCCGTTCTCACGGGGGTTGTTAAGGACAATTACTTGCATGGATTACGGTGGTAATCATGTATTGCGAACTGTCTCGGACAGTCAACCCGCAGTCACTGGTATTGATAGGTCCATGTCGATAACATGCTTCGTTTTCCTCTATGTACGTGCTGGTTATGCGTAAACTATTCGAACTCTATATGCTAATATCAAACTTGTATGCTCACCTTTACATTATATGTATTGACTTTATTTTAACGTATGTGACAGGTATTTAAGATGTTTGCTTGCTAGGAAAGCGAGGCTAGAATAAAGTTCTAAAGGCCCCCAACAGATAGTTATCTGTCAGGAAAGAGCAACTAGAGCATAGTTGTTTGTAGATCTTGTCAGGCTGGGTCTTTAGGAGCATTCGAACAATGTTTAGTTTTGTTATGTTTAAATCTGAGTTGTCGGAACAGAATTTCTTGTTTGGATATTGTCTGTAATAATGTATTTGTTTATTCGGGATACGGTATGGGACGTATCTTTAACTGGATTATATAAATAGTTGTTATGGAAACTTTTGAACAATCTGTTTCGCTCAGTGCCACGCCCCGATGATTCCGCCATCGGTTGGGGTGTGACAGATTGGTATCAGAGTCATAACTATAGGGAATTAGGCAGGACACGACCTAGTCCGGGTCGTTGTCTTAGAGACCTAGACTATAGTTAGGAACCAACAGACCCAGCTCAGGCGCTAAACTCTAACATTCTTCGCTATCACTACACTCGAATTTCCAAAAAAAGTCAAGCGATTTAGCCGAGATTAGGTGTGAAAGCCGCAAACTCTCGACTAAATTGTTTGATCGATGCTGATTTTTATCAATGTATCAATGATTTCCTCATTATTTTCGATAACAAACGAGGAGAATTATACCAAATCAGGAGTGAAATCCATATTTTGATGCATAATCTCCTCCATTTTTTTTACTAAAACAAGGAAGAAATTGCTAAGCCAGGGGTGGAACCCGAACCTTGGCAACTTATTCCCAACTTTTACTCATCTCACCAAAGCCTCGACGGACTCCAACGACCTGAACTCACAAGTATGACTTAGGGAATACGCATTAAACGCCCAAGAATCGAGGCAGAAACGCGATCCCGAAAGTCGAAAAGTGACGATAAGTCTACTGTGAATAGTCGAATCACTTTGGGTAGTCCATGTCTATAGCCGCAGACAATCTATTTCTCGATTTTATGTGTTTCGATTATGAGCCCGCAACCGCAGACTCTGATGATTCGTTGATTTTTATGTGTTTTATGTGTAATGTGACAACTCGAGTTTTCAAGATTCCACTTTCGCACTATTGCACGTTAATTGTTTAGATTGTCTGATACACGACTTGTGTGCTTCACAACCGGACACGTTGTAATATGTTAAAAACGTATTGTAGTCGGCATATTATACTTGATGGGTGATGAGTGTGTTTATATATTGATATAGTAATATTATGCTTTGTGCTGTGTTGTTTATATGTTAACGAAATTATAATCAATATAATTGAATCATGCCGAACACCCCTATGAAAACACACAATGACCGAAAACACATTGGTGTTTTCGTCCATAGCTAACTACCGAAAACCAAATGGGCTCTGGCCCAGAACGTCCTATTATAATGTTTGTTCACAACCTATACGCATAAGTTAATCGGAAAAACCCTAACCGCCTCTCACATTCTCTCTCGTTTTTCTTTGAAACCGACGGCTGCCTTTACCTCATTCGAAGTTTGGTTCCCTGAATTGATCATCCTTATTCGGTTAGTGGATTATAAATGCTTGTGATTATTTGTTGATATGATGATGTTTCGGTTAGATAACTTGTTCATAGATTTAATATGTATGCAAATAGGTTACATGATGAGCATGTCAATTGTTTTGTTTGATCATTGGGTAGAATTGTAGGCTAGATCATGTGTGGTCCAATTGAAATCAATGGCACCTTACACACCCCAATACATAAATAGTAGAATGTGCACTGCATGTGTTTTGTCGGCCATCATGCCTTACTTTTGCATGTGAATTGGCGGCTGGCCTTTATCTGAGGTTGTGGGTTACAAGAGTCAAAAAGGGGCACTAGTTTCAGGAGGGCATGTGGCAAGATGTCTAGGATTGGTGGGATAGGGCGGCTCAAAGGGGGTTGGTTAGCTTATTGGCCCAATAAGGTTAATTAACCGATCATGAAGGGTGGCGGCTACTCTTGCATAAAATCACCCCACTTTGTTGACTAACAATATTCTTGGGCGGCACATAATTTTATTGGGTAATATGGGCGGCTTATATCATTGGGTAATATGGGCCGCTTGCAAAAAAAAAGAATACACCGATTACTACTAGATCAAAGGTGCAGGGGGGTCATGTGGGTTTGGGCGGTTGGTGAATGGTTATTGGTTGTGGGCTTCGGCCCAGTAGGACAAGAGAAATGAATGGTGGCTTGTTGCACGAGACCACCGCCCCCATACTCCATTAATATATTTTATTCTTGTGAGTTGCATGAATTATTATTTGGATGATTATCATATACGAATGATTTGTATTGTTTATACATGCTAGAGGTTATGATTTGGATTTAGGGGCGTAAATAATTATCTGTTACATGATCAAGTGAATAGAGGTATTAGAGTTTAATTGTGTTCGTAGTTAATATTATCTTTAATCGGTAAGCACATGGATTGGATTATAAATTATGGGTAACTTGGTGGTTTGAATGGGCATATATGACTATATGTGTGGGATTGTTTAAATGTTAGGTGTTGTGCATGATTTTTATGATATTGAATACATGCTAGTACTTCTGTGATTATACCTATACGTGAACAAGTTGGATATAAACTGATTGTGCATACGTGCGTATTTAGGGCGTGATTGATTAACTGTGAGCACTTACTTAGCATACCGAGCAAATCAAGGTGAGTTCACACTCCTACTAAGGCATGGGATTCCCGGGTCGTGGGAATGGGTTAAAGGTTTCAATTGACTTATAACGTACAAACGCTTTTCCTAGACTATCACCTATCATAGTCCTCGGATGTCAGGACGGTTCCGTAGGTTGGGATAACACCTACGTGGTTCCGTAGGTTGGATAACACCTACGTGGTCATATGCCATTACTATCCTCGTTACAAAGGATACGCACGTAAGACCTACGTGTACGCATCACTTACTTCTTCCGTAGGTTGGATAACACCTACGTGGTCACATGCCAATTACTATCCTCGATACAAAGGATACGCACGTAAGACCTACGTGTACGCATTACTTACTTCTTCCGTAGGTTGGATAACACCTACGTGGTCACATGCCAATTACTATCCTCGATACAAAGGATACGCACGTAAGACCTACGTGTACGCATTACTTACTTCTTCCGTAGGTTGGATAACACCTACGTGGTCATATACTACTGTTCTCGGACGAAGAACAGGGATGATACGAATAGTCTAGTGGTCACATAACATGGGAAGCCCCCACCTGTATAACTTACTATTGGCCCTGTAGAGCCACCCGTTACTTACTGCTACGCATTTACTTACTGTGAACTCGCTCAACTAGTTTGTTGATCATTCTGTTACATGCCTTGCAGACCGTTAGGTACTTGGAGCTTGCACTGGAGAAGCGGGTCGTTGTGGGCAAGGATCGTGGTTTCTACGTTGAACTATTATGACATTTAAAACTATTAACTAATGTTGGTTTATTTACTATGCTTCCGCTACACTTTGAAACTATGGTTATGTTTTGAACACCTATCGTATTGAATGTATGGTTTACATTTATTTTACTTAATATTAATTACATGTTCAATATGATTGGTGGCTTGATCCTGGTCAGTCACGCTCCCAAGCGGTGATACTCCGCGTGTGGATTTTGGGGGTGTGACAGATTGGTATCAGAGCCATTGGTTATAGAGAACTTGGTTTTAATATGGAAAAACGTTTTTATTAAAACCAGACTATAACCAGAACAGTGCTCTCAACGATCCACAACGACGCTTCGCTCCACGTGCAAGGCTCGACATTTTAGGTAATAAGGTTTATGTTTATTGCCTACTTGCTAGAATTACTTAGGACTTTGCTCGTGGTATGTTTAGACTACAATGCTCACTATTTGCTATTGCTTAAGAACCCTTACGTGCTTACGCTTTTCTGTCATCGCACTATTCGCGAACTTTTCTCACTTATGTTGCCTTTGATGTGAAGATCAATGGCCGCACGAATTAACATGACTCAAGCCCAGCTAGAGGCTCTCATTGCTGCGGCAGTTGCAGCCGCTCAAGCAGGTAGTACACCCTGCAGTATAGACACTCGGATCTTTAGATCCTACATTAATTCTCGTATTTAACTTTGCCCTATTCGTACACAATAGGTCAACCCGCTCAGCAACAACCTGTGTGCACCTTCAAGAACTTCATGGACTGTCGTCCAAACTCTTTCAGCGGCACAGAAGGAGCGGTTGGACTCCTCCACTGGTTCGAGAAGCTAGAATCAGTATTCGAGATGTGCGAGTGCCCTGAGGCTCGCAAGGTCAAGTTTGCTACCGGCACCTTGGAAGGAATCGCGCTAACCTGGTGGAACGCGCAGGTGCAGATTCTTGGGTTGGCAGCAGCTAACGCCACCCCATGGAACGATTTTAAGGAACTCATCAAGCGTGAGTATTGCACGCGTGAAGATATTCACAAGCTAGAAGACGAGCTGTATAATCTGAAAATGGTTGGGTCGGAGATTGAAGCGTATACCAAGCGGTCAAACGAGCTGGCCGTGCTGTGTCCAACTATGGTGGACCCTCCATACAAGCGCATTGAGTTGTATCTCAAGGGATTGGCGCCAGAAATTCAGAGCCACGTGACGTCGGCTAACCTCGAAAACATCCAGGAAATCCAACGCCTCGCTCACCGCATCACCGATCAGGCAGTGGATCAGAATAAACTGCCTAAGCGTGTCAGTGCTACTACTACAGTCACTCCTTCAGCTACTCCCGTTACCCTCAGTGACAACAAGAGGAAATGGGAGGGGGATTCAAGCAAAGCATCAGTTTCGGTTCAGTCCCAGAATCAGCAGCGAAAGACTGACAACTATCAAAGCCCTAACCAGCAGTCGTCAGGTAGCCACAGGCAGGGTGGATATCGCGGAAATCTTCCAAAGTGCAACAACTGCAACAAGCACCACAACGGTCAGTGTAACAGGGGTCGTTGTCAAAGATGCCTCAAGATGGGTCACGAGGCCAAAGACTGTAGAAGCCTTCGTCCTGCGAACCAAAACCAGCAGCAGCCTCACGCTCAGCCTAACCAACAACAGGGCAACAAAGGATGCTACAATTGTGGTGCTGAAGGCCACATCAAGAGACACTGCCCACAGCTCAACAGGAACCAGAACAACAACAACAACAATCAGGGCAATGGCAACAACAACAATGGGGGAAACAACAATGGCAACGAGGCAAGAGGTCAAGCTTTCGTGTTAGGACGAGGAGATGCAATGAACGAAATTTGAACTTATAACTTATTTTGGGTTTTCATTATTATGTTTACGCTACTCAAACAAAGTTTGGCTCGAACATTAATCGTATTGAGTTTATGAATTATTTTACCCACTATATTTTATGTTTGATATAATGGATGGTTTGATATTATTGAACGCACCTGCCATAATTATGGGCCTTACGAACAGGGTGTGCAAACCCTATCTTGACAAGTTCGTCATCATCTTCATCGATGACACTTAGATCTACTCCAAGAGTCGGGAGGAGCACGAACAGCACTTACGTCTTATCTTGGAACTTCTTCGAAACGAGCAACTGTACGCAAAGTTTCCAACATGCGACTTCTGGCTTCGTGAAGTCCACTTCTTAGGCCACGTAGTGAACGAGGACGGGATCCATGTTGATCCATCCAAGGTAGATTCGATCAGGAACTGGCCTGCACCGCGAACACCGACAAAAATACGCCAATTCTTGGGTTTGGCAGGTTACTACCGGCGATTTACCAAAGACTTCTCCAAGATCGCGCAGCCGCTTACTATGATTAACACAGAAAGGTGTCGTTTACAGATGGGGTAATACGCAAGAGACCGCTTTTCAGTACTTAAGGGATAGGCTTTGCAGCGCACCTATTCTCTCATTGCCGGAGAGCACGGATGACTTCGTGGTTTATTGTGACGCATCGATACAGGGGCTTGGTTGTGTATTGATGCAGCGGGATAAAGTTATTGCCTACGCTTCGCGGCAACTCAAGGTTCATGAACGGAACTACACGACGCACGATTTAGAGCTGGGAGCTGTTGTTTTCGCGCTTAAGATATGGCGACACTACCTGTACGGTACCAAGTGCACGATTTACACCGATCACAGGAGTCTCGAGCATATTCTTAAGCAAAAGGATTTGAATATGCGTCAACGGAGATGGGTTGAACTTCTAAACGACTATGAATGCGCCATCAAGTATCATCCAGGCAAGGCCAATGTTGTGGCTGATGCCCTCAGTCGGAAAGACTCTCTACCTAAGCGCGTGCGAGCGCTACAGCTTACTATTCAGTCCAGTCTTCCTGCACAGATACGAGCTGCTCAGTTAGAAGCACTGAAACCCGAAAACGTCAAAGCTGAAGCCTTACGCGGCTCAAGGCAACGCATGGAACAAAAGGAAGACGGCGCCTACTATGTAACGGGGCGTATTTGGGTCCCACTTTATGGCGGTTTACGCGAACTTGTAATGGATGAAGCTCACAAGTCTCGCTATTCGGTACATCCAGGGTCGGATAAAATGTACCACGACATCAGCACTACTTATTGGTGGCCTAGTATGAAGGCTCACATCGCTACGTACGTTGGAAAATGCTTAACCTGTGCGAGAGTCAAGGTTGAATATCAGAAACCAGCTGGTCTACTTCAGCAGCCTAAGATACCACAGTGGAAATGGGAAGAAATTTCCATGGATTTCGTTACGAGCTTACCTAGATCCCAGCGTGGGAATGACACTATTTGGGTGATCGTTGATCGACTCACAAAGTCTGCTCATTTCTTGGCTATCAAAGAAACGGATAAGTTTTCTACCTTAGCAGACATTTACTTGAAAGAAGTTGTTTCGAGGCACGGAGTGCCAACCTCCATCATTTCAGATCGCGATGCACGATTTACGTCAGAGCTATGGCAAGCGATGCACAAATCCTTCGGCTCACGTTTAGACATGAGCACAGCATATCACCCTCAGACGGATGGGCAGTCTGAGCGAACTATCCAAACTCTAGAAGACATGCTTCGGGCGTGTGTTATCGATTTCGGCAACGGCTGGGAAAAGCACCTCCCTTTGGTGGAGTTCTCATACAATAACAGCTATCACACCAGCATACAAGCCGCTCCACTTGAGGCATTGTACGGACGTAAATGCCGGTCACCTCTCTGTTGGGCAGAGGTGGGGGATAGTCAGATTACGGGTCCAGATATTGTAGTGGACGCCACAGAAAAGATTGCACAGATACGACAACGCATGGCGGCAGCACGCGACCGTCAGAAAGCCTACGCGGATAAGCGTAAGAGACCATTGGAATTTGAGGTCGGGGACCGGGTTTTATTGAAAGTTTCACCCTGGAAGGGTGTGGTACGTTTTGGCAAAAGGGGCAAACTGAATCCGCGGTACGTCGGACCATTCGAAATCTTAGAAAAGATTGGCAAAGTAGCCTACAGACTAAACCTACCAGCTGAACTCGGTGCAATTCACAACGTATTTCACGTGTCGAATCTGAAGAAGTGCCTATCAGATGAGACCCTCATAGTTCCTTTTAAGGAACTCACTATCGACGAGCGGTTGCAGTTCGTCGAGGAACCAATTGAAATCACGGACCGGGATGTTAAGGTCCTCAAACACAAGAGAATCCCTCTTGTTCGAGTTCGTTGGAACTCCAAACGTGGCCCAGAGTACACCTGGGAACGCGAAGACAGGATGACAGAAAAGTACCCCCAGTTATTCGAAACCAATGCTACCACTACTGAGGCTGAAGCTACTACTTCGGAATTTCGGGACGAAATTCCAGATCAACGGGGGGAGGATGTGACACCCCAGGAAAATCAGTGAACAATACACTTTACCTAGCTTCCTCAGGGAGTGCATACCAAATTTCGGGACGAAATTTCCAATTAGTTGGGGATAATGTGACAACTCGAGTTTTCAAGATTCCACTTTCGCACTATTGCACGTTAATTGTTTAGATTGTCTGATACACGACTTGTGTGCTTCACAACCGGACACGTTGTAATATGTTAAAAACGTATTGTAGTCGGCATATTATACTTGATGGGTGATGAGTGTGTTTATATATTGATATAGTAATATTATGCTTTGTGATGTGTTGTTTATATGTTAACGAAATTATAATCAATATAATTGAATCATGCCGAACACCCCTATGAAAACACACAATGACCGAAAACACATTGGTGTTTTCGTCCATAGCTAACTACCGAAAACCAAATGGGCTCTGGCCCAGAACGTCCTATTATAATGTTTGTTCACAACCTATACGCATAAGTTAATCGGAAAAACCCTAACCGCCTCTCACATTCTCTCTCGTTTTTCTTTGAAACCGACGGCTGCCTTTACCTCATTCGAAGTTTGGTTCCCTGAATTGATCATCCTTATTCGGTTAGTGGATTATAAATGCTTGTGATTATTTGTTGATATGATGATGTTTCGGTTAGATAACTTGTTCATAGATTTAATATGTATGCAAATAGGTTACATGATGAGCATGTCAATTGTTTTGTTTGATCATTGGGTAGAATTGTAGGCTAGATCATGTGTGGTCCAATTGAAATCAATGGCACCTTACACACCCCAATACATAAATAGTAGAATGTGCACTGCATGTGTTTTGTCGGCCATCATGCCTTACTTTTGCATGTGAATTGGCGGCTGGCCTTTATCTGAGGTTGTGGGTTACAAGAGTCAAAAAGGGGCACTAGTTTCAGGAGGGCATGTGGCAAGATGTCTAGGATTGGTGGGATAGGGCGGCTCAAAGGGGGTTGGTTAGCTTATTGGCCCAATAAGGTTAATTAACCGATCATGAAGGGTGGCGGCTACTCTTGCATAAAATCACCCCACTTTGTTGACTAACAATATTCTTGGGCGGCACATAATTTTATTGGGTAATATGGGCGGCTTATATCATTGGGTAATATGGGCCGCTTGCAAAAAAAAAAGAATACACCGATTACTACTAGATCAAAGGTGCAGGGGGGTCATGTGGGTTTGGGCGGTTGGTGAATGGTTATTGGTTGTGGGCTTCGGCCCAGTAGGACAAGAGAAATGAATGGTGGCTTGTTGCACGAGACCACCGCCCCCATACTCCATTAATATATTTTATTCTTGTGAGTTGCATGAATTATTATTTGGATGATTATCATATACGAATGATTTGTATTGTTTATACATGCTAGAGGTTATGATTTGGATTTAGGGGCGTAAATAATTATCTGTTACATGATCAAGTGAATAGAGGTATTAGAGTTTAATTGTGTTCGTAGTTAATATTATCTTTAATCGGTAAGCACATGGATTGGATTATAAATTATGGGTAACTTGGTGGTTTGAATGGGCATATATGACTATATGTGTGGGATTGTTTAAATGTTAGGTGTTGTGCATGATTTTTATGATATTGAATACATGCTAGTACTTCTGTGATTATACCTATACGTGAACAAGTTGGATATAAACTGATTGTGCATACGTGCGTATTTAGGGCGTGATTGATTAACTGTGAGCACTTACTTAGCATACCGAGCAAATCAAGGTGAGTTCACACTCCTACTAAGGCATGGGATTCCCGGGTCGTGGGAATGGGTTAAAGGTTTCAATTGACTTATAACGTACAAACGCTTTTCCTAGACTATCACCTATCATAGTCCTCGGATGTCAGGACGGTTCCGTAGGTTGGGATAACACCTACGTGGTTCCGTAGGTTGGATAACACCTACGTGGTCATATGCCATTACTATCCTCGTTACAAAGGATACGCACGTAAGACCTACGTGTACGCATCACTTACTTCTTCCGTAGGTTGGATAACACCTACGTGGTCACATGCCAATTACTATCCTCGATACAAAGGATACGCACGTAAGACCTACGTGTACGCATTACTTACTTCTTCCGTAGGTTGGATAACACCTACGTGGTCACATGCCAATTACTATCCTCGATACAAAGGATACGCACGTAAGACCTACGTGTACGCATTACTTACTTCTTCCGTAGGTTGGATAACACCTACGTGGTCATATACTACTGTTCTCGGACGAAGAACAGGGATGATACGAATAGTCTAGTGGTCACATAACATGGGAAGCCCCCACCTGTATAACTTACTATTGGCCCTGTAGAGCCACCCGTTACTTACTGCTACGCATTTACTTACTGTGAACTCGCTCAACTAGTTTGTTGATCATTCTGTTACATGCCTTGCAGACCGTTAGGTACTTGGAGCTTGCACTGGAGAAGCGGGTCGTTGTGGGCAAGGATCGTGGTTTCTACGTTGAACTATTATGACATTTAAAACTATTAACTAATGTTGGTTTATTTACTATGCTTCCGCTACACTTTGAAACTATGGTTATGTTTTGAACACCTATCGTATTGAATGTATGGTTTACATTTATTTTACTTAATATTAATTACATGTTCAATATGATTGGTGGCTTGATCCTGGTCAGTCACGCTCCCAAGCGGTGATACTCCGCGTGTGGATTTTGGGGGTGTGACATAATTGCCTGTTTATGTGTTTAATTTTGATGATTCGATTTTTGCTATCACTTCGATCGACACACACGACTTGCATTGCCCTGCTATCTCAAAACGCTAACAAGTCATACTATACTACGATACACTATACTATACTCGACATGCTATACAATTATACGGTACTATTCGATATACTATACGCGATCGCTATATACAAACGACTCGCGAGCTTTGAATGGTAGGTTTCTGTATTCTGACTGCCTCTGCGATTAAATGCGTATGTGCTTCTATGCTTAGGTGTCTCTGTGCTCTACATGCCTACGTGCTTATGTGCTTCTGTGATTATGTGAATCTGTGAATTTGTGTTTAAGTAATTATGCGATACATGTTTCGACGTGATTCTAAGCTTTAGTAAGTAGTAGACGTGTGAGGTGAGATTCAATTTGTTGTGTCTGAGACATACGACGATGTCTGTTGCAGACCATGTCGTCATCTGGACACCGAACCCCACTCACCCGCCAAGAAAAGAGAGACAAGCATCTTGCTGCTATCATCGCCAAGCAAGTGGCAAAAGCTGTGAGCGAGGTGTATGAAAACGTTAGCAAGTCGTCCGAAGAGTCGCGAACTGAAGCTCCAAAGGACGCCAGCAAGAGTGGCTTCAGCTTCAAACAGTTTAAAGAATGCGGACCCAAAGAGTTTACCGGAGAAGATGGCCCTACCGCCATGTTTCAATGGTTCGATTCAGTTGAAGTCACTCTGCGCCAAAGCGGTTGTCCTGAGAATCTCCGCACCCTCAATGCTACAGGCGTCTTCCAGTCCCGAGCTTTAGACTGGTGGACGGCCGAACGAAACAAGCACGGAAATGATGCAGCTTATGAGCTGACTTGGGAGGAGTTAAAGGAAATTATGATGGACGAATTTTGCCCTCCCCATGAACGCCAAAAGCTGGAGGACGAGTTTTGGAACATCAAGCAGAAGGATGGAGACAACGCAGCTTTAACTGCACGCTTTAAACAGCTCAGCATCATCTGTCCCGATCAGGTCAAGACGTCAGACATGGCCATCAAGAAGTATATTCGATCTCTACCCGATTGTGTTGCCGATTTCGTTCATGCCGCCAAGCCATCATCGATTGAAGAGACTTATCTGCTAGCCGCTGAGATCAATGACAAGTGGGTAAAGTCTGTATTTTGGGATAAGCATACCAAGACTTTGCACCAAGCCACCGCCACGTCAACCGTCGACACCACCACTGCTCAACCCTCCAAGTCATCAAGAAGAAAGAAGAAGCACAACAACAACAGCTCCAGCAACAAGAACTGTGCTGCGACAACAACTGCTGCCCCTCTGCAGGCCGTGCCGGCTCAGCAGCAGTCTCACTATCGACAAGCTCCAGTGATCAATGCGCCGCCAGCTAAGCGCGCTTACACAGGTCCCCACCCGCTCTGCCCGACATGCTCGTACCATCATCCGGTGGGAATCGCCTGTCGTTTCTGCGCCCACTGCAACCTCTATGGGCATTTCACTGCGAACTGTCGCTATGGTCCCCGTCAAGCCTCACTCCAAGCCGCCGCTCATCAAGCTCTACTTCCAGCCCCTCAAGGCCAACCTGCAGCTCAAGCACCCGTGGTCAATGCTCGAGTCTGCTTTGCATGTGGTGACCCTAACCACTTTGCAAACATGTGCCCGAACCGGGTTGTGAAGCAAGAACCCCAGCAGCAGCAACAGCAGCAGCTCCAGCAGCAACAGCAAGCAGCCCGTGCCAGAACTTTTAACATCAATGCTCGTCAAGCCCAGGCTGACAACAACGTGGTTAATGGTACGTTCCTTGTGAATGGTATTTATGCGTAATGTTTGTTTGATACTGGAACCGATAACTGCTTTGTGTCATTTGAATTCGAGAAGCTCCTTAGTCGTAAGCGTTCTTATCTTCCCTCGTCATTCGAAGTTGAAGTTGCTATTGGAAGAACCATTGCCGTTAATTCTGTTCTTCGTGATTGTACCCTCAAGCTCAACAATCACCTCTTTCTAATCGACCTTATTCCGATGCAACTCGGGAGTTTTGACGTCATAGTAGGCATGGACTTTCTTCGCGAAAACCATGCTGAAGTTGTGTGCTTCGAAAAGATGATTCATTTCTCGCTCGCGAATGGTGATTTATTGTGTGTGTACGGTGAAACAGCTTCGAAAGGTCTTAAACTTATGTCATGCGTCCAAGCTAGCAAGTATCTCCGCAAGGAATACAGAGCTTTCTTGGCCAACATTGTAGTAGCGGAGAAGGAAAAGAAAAAGAAAGCCGAAATTAGAGACGTTCCAGTGGTTCGTGAATTTCCTTAGGTGTTCCCTGATGACCTTCCTGGACTACCTCCAAGTCGTGATATCGACTTTCGTATCGACCTCATACCTGGAGCCAACCCTGTTGCCAAAGCCCCTTATCGACTCGCGCCATCCGAAATGAGGGAACTCTCAAACCAACTCCAGGAGTTACTTGAAAAAGGTTTTATTCGCCCGAGCACCTCTCCTTGGGGCGCACCAGTCCTTTTCGTTAAAAAGAAGGATGGGTCGTTCAGGATGTGCATCGACTATCGGGAGTTGAATAAGTTAACCATCAAGAACCGTTACCCTTTGCCCCGAATCGACGACTTATTTGATCAGCTGCAAGGTGCCAAGTGTTTCTCGAAGATCGATTTGCGTTCAAGTTACCATCAATTGCGGATTCAAGAGGAAGATATCCCCAAAACCGCTTTTCGAACCCGATATGGCCACTATGAGTTCGTTGTTATGCCTTTTGGTCTAACCAACGCACCCGCGGTTTTTATGGATCTGATGAATCGCGTGTGTAAGCCTTATCTTGACCGTTTCGTCATTGTGTTCATCGACGATGTCCTGATTTATTCCAAGTCGAAATCCGAACATGCGCAACATCTACGGTTGGTTCTCGAGTTACTTCGGGGGAATCAACTCTATTGCAAGTTCTCCAAGTGTGAATTCTGGTTGGAGGAGGTTCAGTTTCTGGGTCACATTGTGAATAGTCAGGGTATACACGTCGATCCCGCGAAGATTGAAGTAGTTAAAAGTTGGATTACGCCTAAGAACCCGTCTGAGGTTCGTTCTTTTCTCGGACTCGCGGGCTATTATCGACGATTCATCGAAGGATTCTCCAAGACCGCTGTGCCGCTTACCGCTCTTACCCACAAAGACAAGCCTTTTGTGTGGGGAACCGCACAAGAGTCTGCCTTTCAAACCCTCAAGCATATGCTGTGCAATGCTCCAATTCTTACGCTGCCGACGGAAGCAACGACTTCATTGTCTACTGTGATGCTTCTAACCTCGGTCTTGGCTGTGTTCTTATGCAACGAGACAAGGTTATAGCTTACGCATCCCATGACCTCGAGTTAGTCGTAGTTGTCTTTGCATTAAAGATTTGGCGACACTACCTGTATGGTACTAAGTGTACGATCTTCACCGATCACAGGAGTTTACAACACATCTTCAATCAAAGGGAACTTAATATGCGTCAACGCCGATGGGTAGAACTCCTCAACGATTACGACTGTGAGATTTGTTATCACCCAGGCAAGGCGAATGTTGTTGCAGACGCGCTCAGCAGAAAGAGTTACGTGCTCAGTATTCGAAATGTTCAAGCCCAGCACAACCTCGAAGCTCTAATCCGCGAAGCTCAACATGCTTGCTTTAAAGAGCGCACGTTGAAGAGAGAGAGAGGATCTATCATGATGGAGCTCAGCTTGTAAGCAAAGCAGATGGGATTTTCTATTATCTGGACCGAATTTGGATCCCTAAGCGGACCGATTTGCGAAAGATCATAATGAACGAAGCCCATAAATCCCGGTATTCTATTCATCCAGGTGCCGATAAAATGTACCAGGACCTGCGTTGCAAGTACTGGTGGCCGGGTATGAAACGGGATATCGCCCTCTATGTTGGAAGTTGTTTAACTTGTGCAAGAGTTAAGGCTGAACATCAAAGACCTTCTGGCTTACACGAACAACCGCCGATTCCTATATGGAAGTGGGAAAGTATAGCTATGGATTTCATAACTAAACTTCCACCCACGCCATCAGGTCACGACAGTATTTGGGTTATAGTTGATCGTCTGACCAAATCAGCCCACTTTTTGCCAATACGGGAAGACTATAAGGTAGAACGACTAGCCCAGATCTACACCGACGAGATCATTTGTAATCATGGTACGCCTCGCGACATCATCTCAGACCGTGATGCTCGGTTTACCTCAAGATTGTGGGAAACGTTTCAAGCAGCGCTCGGTACGTCGCTTAACCTAAGTACCGCATTCCACCCTCAAACTGACGGACAGACTGAAAGAACGATCCGTACCCTTGAAGACATGCTCCGTGCGTGTGTTATAGATTTCGGTGGTAGTTGGAACAAACATCTACCGCTAGTCGAATTCTCGTACAACAACAGCTATCATGCCAGCATACAAATGGCACCATTCGAGGCCCTGTATGGAAGAAGATGTCGTTCGCCTATTGTGTGGCACGAGATCGGTCACTCGCAATTAACTGGTCCCGAGCTACTACAAGAAACGACTGACAAAATCCTCCAGATTCGCGATAACTTGGCAAAGGCCAGGGATAGACAGAAAAGTTACGCCGATAGAAGACGCAAGCCCCTTGAATTTGACGTTGGCGACTACGTACTCCTAAAGGTATCACCTTGGAAGGGTGTAGTCAGATTCGGCAAGAAAGGGAAACTAGCGCCTTGATATGTTGGACCTTTTAAGATTCTGGAGAGGATCGGAAAAGTTGCCTACAAACTCGAACTACCGGAAGAACTTAGTAATGTCCACCCGACTTTCCATGTGTCAAACCTCCAAAAATGCCTAGCTGATCATGATTTGATTGTACCTCTAGACGATCTCCAGGTCAATGAAACGCTACACTTCGTGGAAAAGCCTGTCGAAATCATGGATCGCCAAACCAAGCAACTCAGACGCTCGCGCATCCCTATCGTGAAAGTCCGATGGGAAGGCAAACGAGGCGCGGAGTTCACTTGGGAACTCGAAAGCGACATGAAGGCCAAGTACCCGTAGTTATTTAAATGAAGATCTGAAGCGTCAAATTGGTAATTCACGGTGTTGTGCAGCTTCAAGCCTAATTTCGGGACGAAATTCCCTAAACAAGGGGAGGTTGTAACACCCCGTGTTTTCGAATGTCAAAGTCAAAGTCCAAGTCAACGTTGACTTTCTTTGACTGTAAATAGTCGATTTTATATTTATTTGTATTATGTGGAGTAAGTGTAGTAATCAGAAAGAATCGAAGTAATCGAACGTTTTAACGCGAACCGATTTACGACTGTGAATAGTAGGAAGTAACAATGCGATAAAGTTAACTAATCAGTAATCAAACCGATCTAACTATCATCGAATCTTGAATTACGCGAACTCTGGTTGTTGTTATACGTGTGTGCGTGCCTTATGTGTTACCTGTGCGTGTTTATTTTATGTTTTGTGTGTTAATCAATCGAACCAATCGAAACTAGAATCGAAACTAGAAACTCAAATCGAATACAATCGAAATCGAACTAAGACGGATGGTAACGTTAGGATAAGGAGAACTATAGATGATTATATGTTAGATATAGTAGTTGGGACTGAAAGTAATTTGAATAGGAAACTCTATCGTACTCGTATCGTCTTCGATCGAAATCGGAATATCAAAAATCGTCGCAAAACACTCAAAAGGGGGTCACCGATCGAACAGGAGACACTGATCGAACAGGCCAGCCGATTGAACCAGCTGTTCGATCGAGCAGGCCAGCCGATCAGGATGTCTGTCCGATCGGTTAACACTTTCCTCTTTTGGAGCCTATAAATAGGGTTGTCATTGTCATCTTTACCACTTTTGGAAAGCTCTGACTGACCAGCTCCTGTTCTTCACCTTTTCTCAGATTTCTCTCAACTCCGGTAAGTATTCACTCTAAATCTTGTACGTTTCTGATCCATGCATGATTTTACACCTTTTCATCTTTCAAATCTTGATTTCTAACCGTGAAATCATCAAGATCTAAGCATTCTAGGATGATGTCATCATGGTGTTCTTCAAGAACATCATGTTTTGACCTCAATCCACCATGAATAGCTCGGATCTAACCGATTTCCACATAAACAAGTTAAGATCTACCAGAGATCTAAACATTTACTTGGTGCAAGGGATTGAAAGGAGGATTTCCAACTTTCTTTCAACTCTATTTTACACTCAATGCCTTCAAACCGATAGAAACGGAGCTTGAGCTAACTCACCAATCATTCCGATGGTCATGTGATTCAAGACTCAGGTTCTATCTACGAGGTTCACCGACTTTGGGTTAAACGTTAAACTGACGTTCCGAACCGTTCACCGGCCGGACTTGGGTGATTCCTGTCCGAGCAGGAGAAACAAGTAAGAACGAAAGTGTCCTAGTTCAA
This sequence comes from Helianthus annuus, assembly GCF_002127325.2. Classification (NCBI taxonomy): domain Eukaryota; kingdom Viridiplantae; phylum Streptophyta; class Magnoliopsida; order Asterales; family Asteraceae; genus Helianthus; species Helianthus annuus. The sequence goes on along the minus strand of NC_035447.2, from coordinate 12,909,716 downwards.
CTCGTTGTCAAACTACCTCAATATAACGTCAAATAATCAGAACAACCAAGTGTTAGACGAACAGGCCGACCAGGTCAGGATGCTGGCCGAACGGTTAGGCTGTTCGAACGAACAGCCCAACCGATCGGACATGTCAGCCGAACGACCAGGCCAGCCGATCGGCTAGCATCTGGCCCCACACTTTGACGAACTCATGAAGTATGGTATTGAACGAGGTGATGTTCGATCGGACGAGCTGTTTGGTAACATTACTCATCGGATCATGAGATACTATGCTTTAACACTTAATCGATTTTCAACTCGTTCGACACATTGGGGTGCCACCCGATCGAACATGCTATCAGAACGAACAGGCTGTTCGATCGGATACGCTGCTCGATCGAGTGACAACCTGCTGAGGACTACTGCTGAAGTTCCTAACCGATCGGTTAAGCCGACCGATCGAACGGATCGTTCGATCGACCGACTTGAAAGGTAAGAACACTTCAGTGTTCTCAAATGCTGCAACAAAAACTTCAAAAGTTCAAACCATCATACACAAACACATCCTACTCAAAGGAAGAAACAATCCACTCGAACAGTCCAACCGATCGAGCCTACCAGCCGATCGAGCAGGCTGCCTGAACGGATTGTCCAGCCGAACGAACAACCCACTCGATCGAACCTGCCGTTCGATCGACCAGGCTGTTCGACCCACTTACACTTGTTTCCATTATTCGCGTTATTCATCGTTATGCTATCGAACTGTTCAGGCTAGCCCTACTCTCAAGCGCTCCCTTCAATCCATCAATCAACCGATGTGAGTATACTCGATCCCTTTTTGCTTTTAGCACTTTTGGGTGTTACATACGTTACTTATATCAAGACACAATCAATCACACTACTCAAACAATTTGAACGCTAACCACTATGCATGTATTACGTGACTAAATGAATGCTTGTTGATTGTGTTTACACGTGGAATGTTGTCTACTTGCCTTAACGACGTAGTACTATAGTTTGGACTCAGCACCCGTTCTCACGGGGGTTGTTAAGGACAATTACTTGCATGGATTACGGTGGTAATCATGTATTGCGAACTATCTCGGACAGTCAACCCGCAGTCACTGGTATTGATAGGTCCATGTCGATAATTAACATGCTTCGTTTTCCTCTGTGTACGTGCTGGTTATGCGTAAACTATTCGAACTCTATATGCTAATATCAAACTTGTATGCTCACCTTTACATTATATGTATTGACTTTATTTTAACGTATGTGACAGGTATTTAAGATGTTTGCTTGCTAGGAAAGCGAGGCTAGAATAAAGCTCTAGAGGCCCCCAACAAATAGTTGTCTGACAGGAAAGAGCAACTAGAGCATAGTTGTCTTTAGATCTTGTCAGGCTGGGTCTTTAGGAGCATTCGAACAATGTTTAGTTTTGTTATGTTTAAATCTGAGTTGTCGGAACAGAATTTCTTGTTTGGATATTGTCTGTAATAATGTATTTGTTTATTCGGGATACGGTATGGGACGTATCTTTAACTGGATTATATAAATAGTTGTTATGGAAACTTCTGAACAATCTGTTTCGCTCAGTGCCACGCCCCGATGATTCCGCCATCGGTTGGGGTGTGACACCATACTCCAGGTGCGGACCTAGAGTGATAGAAGGGGTAACCTCCGTTGCCCCTTGACGCTCCGACGGTAGTGTAAATCTTGAAAAAATTGACGTTTTTTTATTTCGTTGCCCTTTTTTTATTGAAACGTTACCCCTATACGAATCTTCTAGATCGGCCACTGCCATACTCTGTAAGTAATTCTGAACAATAATTACGTTGAGAAAGACATATACCCTTATCACACTTCACAACCTCAATACCTAAGATTTAGTTTAAGTCACCTAAATCCTTAATTAAGAGCTTAGACTTCAATTTTTTTTTTTTTTTGACAACGTTAATTTCATCAATATTATTCCCAGTAAGAACAATAACATTTTCATAAACAAGTAACATAGTTAACCTATCATCGTTACTTCCTACAAATAGTGAGTAGTCACACTTGCTTTGTTCAAAGCCTAAGTCTTTCAAAATTGTTACCAACATATATTTTATATCAAATGCAGAGCGTTTTTACCGTTTTCTTGTATTAGTTTTGGAATAAGTCGTTTATTTGTTTATTTCTGTTTTTCAGAGTAAAAAAATGCATAAACCGACATTAGGAGCAAATTCATGGTGAAAAACAAGACTTTTACAAGAAACCTAAAAAGTCACACAATCCCGTGCTCTACCCACACACTCCCCCGTGCTACATCCCCTTAGAAAAGAACAACAGATGACTTCTTACACGGGGTCGTGCCTGATCAAACACACCCCTATGTTAACCTTGCCGTAGAATAAGACAGAATAGACCACCGCACATGGGTTGTGCCTCCTTGGTGGGTGCACTTGCCCTAACGTGTGATTGTATTTTACCTTGTTTATATATTTAAAGGTTGATTTTTGCTAAAAAAAACCGGCTTAAAATAGCTAGTATTTCTATACACGTCTCGATACATCAAGTTTTTTGTACTGTTGCTGGGGACACAAAGATTTTAAGAAACTTTGGAATCTACAGCCTAGTCTTTTTCTTCTTCATTTCTTTTATATTTTCATCACATAAAGTTTTACATGTGGTTATGTCTCGTTAACACAGGGTTTTGCCAAACACCCAGTACCAAAACAGAATCCGTTTCTTTCAAAAACACTCTTTTTTTAGAAAAAAAAACAACACAGGTCGTGTCTCTTGTAACACAAGGCCATGTATCCTTTTGACATCACAAAAATCAGATTAGTAGGCCTGTAAACGAACCGAACGTTCATGAACTGTTCAAGAACTTGTTTGTTCATTCATGTTAATTTATGTTTATTCAAATATGTTCAGTTTTTTTTGTTTATGTTCGTTTGTGTTCGTTAATGTTCATGAACTGTTTGTTTAGGCTTTAAACGAACGAACATTAACGAACACGAACATGCTCGATTTCTTAATGAACGAACATGAACAAAAAAATATGTTTGGTTATATGTTCGTGTTTGTGTTCGGTTAAAGTTAAATGAACGGACACGAACATGACTATGTTCGTGTTCGTTCGGTTCGTTTACAGGCCTACAGATTAGTTTCCTGGAAACCTTCTGTTCTATCTTACACAGGGTCGTGCTAAATTTAGCACGGGGCTGTGTCATAATTGTTGATCAGTTCCTTTCGTAAAGGATTTGAGATTTTTCAGCACTATATTCCGCTAAAACAACTTGTTGTATGTCCTCTACCTCTTGTGACATACAAGTTCCATTATAAGAATCCGAGTATTTCTTTAGAAGAAGGCGTCAAGCAAGAGTCCGCCAAGTAGCCAATATCCAAACTCCACTAATGGCGGACCAACTACATTAATGGAATTTATAAAGCCAACCATTGGTAATTTTGGGGCCGACATAAGCTCGCCAAATGTTGATGCCAACAACTTTGAGCTTAGATCACCACTTATCAAAATGCTCCAAAATTTCGCCATTTTGTGGCCTTCCCAATGAAGACTCCACTTACATAATTTCAACTTCTTGGAAATATGAGATACCTTCCGAATCAATGGGGTCTCTAATGATGCCATTAGACTCCGAATGTTCCCTTTCTCACCAAAGACCAAGCCAAGGCTTGGTTAAATGCTTTACCCAACCCGTCCTTCTCCACTTGGGATGAACTCACCCAAAAAGTTCTCTATAAATACTTCCCACCTGCCAAAACCACTGAACTCATGGCCGAGATCAATTAACAATTTGATTAAGTTGTTTACACATAATATTCAATTTATGATGATACTCAAACACACAGACATACCACTTTGAGTAAAGGTGTAAGTCCCACATCGGCTGATGAGGAGAATGGAGCCTTCCTTATAAGGGGGTGGAAACCTTCTCTACCAAAACGTGTTTTGTCTGGGCGAGCAACTTGTCAGGTGAAAACAAAACCATGAGTTCCTGGATGGGCAAACCATCCGGAGCAAAGCGGACAATATCTTGGCACAGTTTACTTGGGATGTTACTAATGGTATCAAAGCCAGGGGCCGAGCCGGTGTGTCAGGGAGGACGTTGGGCTCCCTAAGGCGGGTGGAGATGTAATTCCCACCTCGATTGAGGAGGAGAATAAAGCCTTTCTTATAAGGGGGTGGAAACCTTCTCTACCAAGATGCGTTTTGCTTGGGCGAGCAATTCGTCCGATGAAAACAAAACCGTGAGTTCCTGAATGGGCAACCCATCAGGAGCAAAGCGGACAATATCTTGGCACGGTTTAGTTAGGATGTTACAAAAAGGAGTTTAACTTTTGATGTAAATAAAAAACAACCACCCCATCTACTTTATCATATGTTTCTTTTAATTGTTTCCATACATCAGAATTAAACTTAGAATACACTTATTCTATATACAACCCTTCACTTATAGAATTTAGAATCCAAGTTAACATAACTGAGTTACATATATCCCATTTTCTAGCAAGTATTTCATTATCCTCAGACTTGATACATAACCCATCTATGAAACCCCATTTAGTTTTATAGACACTATAGTTAGACTACTTGAGTCACTAGTATGAAGATATAATGGAAACCAACATCCAATTTACTCACCAAAGACTTATTCACAGGTTCCCTCATGATCATAGAATCACGACAAAAGCTAATCAGATAACACACAAGCACACACGTGGTGAAGCTATGTTAGTGTTAGGAATCCTGGTCAGGAACCACACCTTGATCTAAACACAAATCATGCACACAAGAATCTTAAAACACACAGCTACAAATAATATGCAATACCGAAGATGCAATCAAGCAAAAACAGGGTGTGGTTCTCCCTGTATCCTAACAAGTCGGTACCTTTAACCCGGTCACAGATGCCTAATGCACAGGAACAATAAAGAAACTAGAAAAAAAAACAAGAATGAAACGATCTCACCAGATAGCAAACCCCGACAAGGGTTTCTCCGTTCTTTGTTCAGGAATTTACAACCTTTACTTAAGATACCATAGCAAGTTCCATATCCAATAGCTCTTTAGATCGTTTGTTCAGCACCAACCTCTAGATCAGGGACAAAACACCAACCCAGAATCGACAAACAATACGATCCATCATATTCAATAACACCTTCAAATCGTTTGAAACCCTAACTCACAAGATCCCCTAATTAACAAGGTCTAAAGAAAAACCCTAAATCACCAAATTGACAAACTAAATCATCATGTGATGTGCTGTGCTCTGATACCATGTTAAATTTGGTAAATCAAAGACTCAACCACACTTTTAACCACAAACTTTAAACAAAATCAACTAAAACTGATAAAAAAACACTTCACACTCAAACTCACATACAAGTCATCAACACAATGATTTGGTAATCTCTCACAAACAATTTAACATTCTTTAACAGTTCTAAAGAACAACAAAAAAAGATCAACAACACGATGATCTTTATATATTAAGAAAAAAGGTTATATATTACTAGTGGGGTGCCCGCGGCCCACGCAATGTTATTATGGGAGAGAAAATTTAGATTTATATTATGTCTAAAAGCATGGTCGGCCCTAAGGGTGGGCGGGAAGAACCACCGGCCAGGACCCGATATTTCAAATGGCACGTTATTTTAGAAAAAAAATACGATATGTATATGTAAAAATAAATAAATTAATAGGGTATACTCATACAAACATCAACATAGGCCCACTTGCAAAACTATTTTTATTGTTTATATTTAGTTATTAGCCCATTGACATTAGGTTTAGACTTTTAGTGCTTAATACCCAATTTCGTTAAGGCCTAAGGGCACGTTTTTTCGAGCTCGAACATGGTACATAAATTCTCAGGGCCGGCCCCGCCTAAAAGCCTGGCAAAGCAAGGTTGGAGGCAATTTCAAGAATCAGATTCCATCAAGTCTTTAAAGGGTCATTGACTACAAAAATATAAAAAATAAAGAGTCGGGTGAAATGAAAAAATCAACAAGTACTGTGAATAGAAGCCGGTTATTATTTTGGTTGCAGGTAAAGTATGATTGTTACATTACAATTAAAAGTATTATATTAATAAGATATTATCACACTAAAAGCTATAATGCAAACTGCACAAAATAGAGACATAGTTTTACATTTTTTTTTTTTTTTTTGTAACTTTTGCGACGTGACGAACGAAAACCAAGTTACATTTTCTTAAGGCCATTTGACATTTGACGTTTAGTGTTTTTTCCTAAATATTAATTCAAAGAAAAAGGGAACATTTTTCAAACCTGAAGTAAAAAATATATTTTCAATCCTTTTCATATAAGTAGTTTTTGCATATGTGGCATCTGTCATAGCATCAACCAGCCACACCATCACAATTTTTCAAGCAAAATCAGTAATATATTTCAAGTTGTTTTCTATTTGTGTGCCCAGCTTAAAGTTGGTTGCTAAAACATTGAAAGTGTCTTGTTTGTTTTGTTTTTATTAGTTTGCCTTGTCTAGACCATGTTGTGTTTTCTTTTTTCCTTTTTAGTGATTGATATATTAATTGTAAATGGAAAAATACAATTATGTGTGTTCGATTCAAGCCTACTCTCATTTGTATTTTCTCCTCTGGCATTATTCTTGGTCGGTTGGTATTTCTCGAACTTTTAACTTTAGACGAATCTGAAATTCATCTGATTTTTCATGTTCTTGCTCATATTTTCCCTGCAAAAGGAGTTCAAAAACAATTTAGTGTGCTTTAACAGGGAACTTGCACGTTGCAGTGGATTGGGCAATTCACAACCCCATATGTTATGGCTAATTAGACTCGTTAAAAACGACACATAAATTTTATGGACCTCCTATGGTGGATGATAGAGGCTTTAGGTTGATTTATAAGACAACATGTATAAATAGCAACCTTGTTGATTTTTTTGGTTCATTTTAATAGTTTTGAGATATATTGTTTAAAAACACAGTTGATTGACGAGAGGGGGTAAAATGAGAAAGTTGGAAAGTATAAACAACATTTATGTGACATTGGTTGTGGGCTTTGGGTTTTGGCACAAGCAATTGGGTCATTGGTTGTGGACTTGTGGTGGCCAACCTAGAGGGCCGAATATATGAGCCCAAATTTATAGCTTCTCATATGGTCCACATGGAATCATGGATAGGTAATCTGAACCCGAGAACCCAATTACCTGTATATCAATAAGAGCTTTAAAGTTGAAAGACTTATCTTCTATGCATGTCATTCAAAAGCGTATAAACATGTTACATCAGCCGTCACTCACTTCCCGTTAAGTGGCGAAAATGAGATTTAGGTGTTGTTTGTTTTTTAAGAGTTAAAATGTCTGCAGTCTGCGGACCACATCTGCAGACATTTGTAGAAGAAAAGGTGGACCAAACCTCTGCAGTCTTCAAGAAAAAAGATTGTTTGTTTTTAAACTGTTAAAATATATTAATCCTATATATTTTTGGTGTCAATTCAATCTCTTATATGTTTTCCTTTTTTGTGTTTGTTACCGTTTGTGAGGGTTTATGGGCTTCTCCTTCTTGGGCTTTGGCTTTATGGGCTCGTCCTAGGGATTCCTCGCCTTTATCTATCCTTGTCTCCCTGCTGGTTATTTACACACAAAGAAAAGAAAAGTGTAGCAGTTATATCGATGCTCTCTAGAACATTCACATAAGCGGTTGCTTTCTCTCCTTGTTCGAGTTCATCAAGTGGTGCTGCTGTTCAAGTTTATTGGTACAGACTCTTCGGTTGAAGACCTGTTACTCGTTTGATTGTTTGTAATCGGTGGTTAGTTCACCGCAGTTGTCATTCTTGCTGTACTTTCAATAAAGATTATCTATTTTTCACATGGTATCAGAGCCACGTTCGGCTCCCTGATACTTGTTCTCTCCGCTGCTGTTACGTGCTCAATCAGATCCGTTCGGATCTAGGGTTTGGATTAAAGTCAAAAGGGGATCTTGGCGGTACCTGTAGATCCACGGATCCCTGTTCATCTATCTAAAGGTCTTTGCCGATTGAAGATTGGAACCCTAATTCTAGGGTTTGGGTACAGTTGCTGCTGATTCTTCTGATTGCCGGTTCCTCTCTTGTGGCTGTCAAAGGACTGAAATCTCTCCTAGGGTTTCATTTGTACTTCTGAAGGGACTCTCGTTGGTCTCTATTGCAGAGCAAACCAACAGGGTCTTCATTGGTCTTCTCTATCTATAATCAAACTTGTAACCCTAAGTGAAGGTTACAAGTGTGATTATCCAGAGCTATTCTGTAACACCTCGAATTTTTGTGTCCAATAATGTGTTAACACGTGTCATTTGTTTACACGTGGCATTGATATTAAATAAAGGACCGATTTTGACAAACCTTGAAAGTATATCAATTCGAGGGTTATAAATGTCAACAAGGGTAAATATACTGTATAGTAACCCTAAATAACGCTTGAACCTTCAAACGAATAAATCATAGATCGTACGGGAACGAAACGCGGAAGAAAGTGAGAGATTACGAGCTACAGGGGTTAACTGTGTCAACATGTTTAATATTACCTCTGAGTGACCCTTTAACGTTCCCAAGGCTTCGTAACAGTATTATACGCTCACTAGAATATACTGTATAAATTCCGCGAAGTTCCGTCTTAAAACGAGAGAGTTATACTCAAACTCGTATGAGAAGGGTTAAAAGCGTCGGCAATGAAAGTTAAGACTTTCAGAATAATTAAATTAACTAACCGGGGACTTAATAGCGCGGGTAAATAACACGAGGTCCTTAGTTGTAATTAACCGAGGGCCAAACCGCAAAGTTACCCCTTCAAACCCGAAAGGTCAGGTAAATCATTACGAAAGATTTCGTTATTAATTACCAGGATTTCGTAATCATTTCAAAAGATTTTAAAAATCTGAAAAACAGGCCCCTCGCGACCCGCATTGCATGTTTGGGTAAGTTGAGGCGGGCCGCGAGCCTCCTCTTTTACTCGCCTGGTATTTAAATCCCAGGCGGCCCGCATTAGAAACGCATGGAACTCCCATGCGGGCCGCATTAGACGCCCAGATGCAGAATACTCGTAACTACATGCCTTTTGGAGCCTTTGAACGACCAACAACCAATTAATGGAGCATGGGCGCCCCCTACTCGACCCATAGCCCTCAGGGACACCTACCCATCATCTCTGGACTGTTGTGAGTGTTTGTAATGATCATAGATGCTTGGCATTGGCTATAAATAGCCACATTATACACATAACCTTCACAACACCAAAAACACACATCTCTGGTCATTACAAGAGCTCTCAAGTCCTCTTCTCTGCTCTATAAGCAAGAACACACTTCTGTAAGTCGTTCACAACCATTTTGGTCATACATTTCCATAGTTATAGCCTAAAAACACAACCGTCGTAACTAACGGTTGTCATTACAATAACTTGCAAATGGTTCAGTCTTATGACGGATCAAAAGTAGTTTTGAGTAGGTAATTATGTGGGTAATAAACCTCTAAAAAGGTTCCCCCTGATCACCACTCTAACTATGTCAATTATCGAGTCAAACGTGCGGTTAAAAAGTCAACAGAAAGCTATTTTAGCGATTTATGCATAATCTGTAATGTATATGTTATGAAACCTGTTTTGACACTTATAAAACATGATATTAAGTATATAAACTTGTTTGCGCTCGTTTGGATCGATCATTTGCTATATTGACCCGGTTCGGAGCCGAATGTCGCAAAAGTTTGACTTTTGCTTTGACTTCAGTTCTGACCCGTTTTAGTGAGTTATAGATATACCTTAGGACTCTCTTAGGACCAGGTTACATGATGGTACCAACCTCTGTGATCGGTTCATGAGTTATCCGAGTCTTTTGCGCATTTCCGTCATTCGCCTAAAAGTTGACCGTAACGGCCTTTTGAAATTAAAACGAGTATTTCGGACACGTGAACGGACCAAAACCTTGCTTATTAAATTATGAGCATGTCCTTAAAGTTTCACGTCAATCCGAGGTCTAGAATGAGAGTTATGCTAATTAGCGCAATTTAAATAAACTTTTGTAATAAACGGCGCAATTAGCATAACACCTATCTAAACCAAGATTTCGTCACCAAAACTTTTACCCACTGTATTAAAATAATATTTTGGGAATTTTAAAGATTTTTAATAATTTTTACCTCGCTCATAACCTGCGGTTATGGCTACGGTTCGGTAAATACCGAATATGCCCTTTTCGGCCAAAACATGAGTTCTACAAGGTCTTTTGACCCGATTCCAGTTGCTACTGATTTTAAATAATAAATAAAGTATTTTAAGCTTTATAAGCTGTTCGGGAAACTCAGATTTCCTGTAGAACTCGAAAAGCCCTTTTTAAAGTCTTTAAAAGGACCAAAAAGCCCCTACGGGGCATAATAATAACTTAAACTCGTTACGGGCGTCACGGAAGGTATCCTACTGATACCACAACCCATTTAAGGCATATTGACTTAGGAAATAAGCGTACGACTCTCATGGTTAACCGTTTCGCCTATTGCGCGCACGGTTCGGCTTATGAAACTAGTTTTCATAAATTAGCCGATACGGGTCAAATTATATTATTTGAACCCCAAAATCCAGAGTGTGAACCATTAACCCATGTAAAACAAAGTCTCTGAACTTGTTGGGTCAGAATCACGCTCCATTCTCGGTTTTCGCCTTTCGCGCGATTAAACCATATCTATATATATCGGAACCAACCGGTCTAGGCTACGGCCATTATAACCACTCGTTAGGATTCTAAGAGGTTAATTAAAACCTTCGTTCCAGATTAGGAGCCCCAGTAAAAGCTATCGGTGACTTAATCCAAATTAAGGAAATATACTTGCAAAGGTAAATACTTTAACTTATTTCCCCTATATGGGCTTGGGTTACGGTATATTAATACCGCTTGATTGAGCATTGTATTCTTCCATCGCTTAGGTGGTTAATTAAATAATATGATCGGCTCATTTAAACAGTTTTGTTTCTTATAAGCCTTTGGGGGGTTTAATGACCGTTGTCCCGGATATCCTTGGCATCATTTTACGAAATGGCCACGACCATCGACATCCCGGTGTAGGCGTACACCCGGTATATATTGTCGACATTAAATTAAAAGACGTAGCCGTTGGTTTTTATACTACGGTTTTACGCAATGTGGTATGTCTATAAATCTTTAACCCGGCACGACCCGGGCTACTGAACGCATAAAAGAACATGTAAAACGTTCACAAGATTTTATTATAATTTTCCCAAGTTATAAAAGAGTTTGTGCCTTGTGCATTCAAATCAATTTTAATAAACATTTTCAAATCTGTCAGTTGAATGTATTTACCAGTGTAAACTGACGTATTTTCCCCAAAAAGATTAAGTGCAGGTACTATACAAATTTGGCTGGTATTAGCTGCCTAAGCATCACGAATAGTCTCGCAAACTCGATGCCGTATCTGAATGAACAACATTTATTTATTTTGATCCGCTGTGGATATAATCGACTTCTGTAATACATTTGATATTACAACCAGAGGTTGAAATTTATATATATTTATCTTATGCTTCCGCTGTGCATTTATATAATTGTGTGGTTTGACTATATTGTTGCCAACATCGTCACGGTAATCCCCCACCGGGCCCACCGGTAAGACACGTGGAAATCGGGGTGTGACAGGTTGGTATCAGAGCCAACGTTGAGTGAATTAAACACTATCCTATTGTGTTTAATCTCAATGACACAATTGCACATACTTGAGTCTAGACAATAACTTAGGACAAATTCGAATTGTTATTCCAATTTTGTCTTTTTCTTTTATTATTGGAATTTTAAAGTTTTATAAAGCAGGAAAATGCCACCTGTTATATTCCGAGGAAGAGGAAGGGGAAGAAGAGGCAGAGGAGAAGTCGTGACACATCACGATAACGAAGCTGGACCATCTGGTACAAGACATCCTTCGATGACACGGAGCGAAGAGCCACAACGACGAAGAGATCTTTACGAACCCGCGAGGCATTCCACCTCGCACAGCTCGACGCCATCCTACCGGCACTCCTTTGGGCCAAACTCAGAAAATGATCCCAACAACCCACAACCTTCCTTCATACCTCTACAACGTTCGGTATCACACCGAAATTACGACGACCCTACTCCATACTACATAGGTCAGTTTAATCCAGCTGACTACATACAGGAACCTTCAGGTTTTGTTCCACTAGGGCCACAAGATCATTTCTCCGAGGACCATATGGATGAAGATACTGATCCAACTGAACCTGCCCATGGTACGCCCACGCATCCGATAGAAGTCTCTGATGGGTCATCCTTCCATGGCACACCCTATCAGGGACCAGACAGTTTCCAAGCGTTGTTTGACCGACATGAGTGGTACTACACGCCACCTCAACAGACATCACAACAACCGCGACATCCACAGGATCCCTCTGAGGATTCACGCTTTGAGGCAGTTACGCCACCACCTCCGCCACCGGCGCAACCAGTAATACCTGATCCGCCAAGGCGTAGGAGGACAAATGCTCGTATGTCTACACGAGGAGGAGGGGGTATCCACTTCAGCACTCCTCGACATTCTAGTAGTAGCCACTATCCGCCACTACGAGAAGAAGGACCTTCAAGTCCTATACAGGAGGCGAACTCCGCACCAGCTGCACAAAATTCGCCACCATTTGGATATGACCAACCCATACCTGCTTACACGGGTCCAACGGCTTACAACCCGTTCGAACCGTCACAAGCACAATACAACTATGGCTATGAGCGCGACCCATATGTGGTGTCGGCTAGGTATAATGCGCGCTACCCTGACGGAGCACACGGAAACATGGGACCACCGGACTACTCAGCTCATGGGTATCCAATACCTCCCAGACCTCCAGTTCCGCATCAAGCGCCACAACCACGTTTCTCTCCTCCTGAACAGGAAGAAATACTCCATCGACTAGATCGTGTGGAGAGAGAGTTCGAGGAAGAGAAGAAAAGCCACCGAGGATTTCTCAAAGGCTTGGCGAACCTACTAAAGGGCAAAAAGAAGAAACGTGACCACTAGCCCTTAATAGTTGTACGAATGTAATTTCTACCTTGAAATAAGTCCCTGTGTGGACAACTTATCGTATTTCAGTCCCTACGTGGACTTATCTTTAGTCCTTGTATGGACATTTATCTTATGTCAGTCCCTACGTGGACTTATCTTTAGTCCTTGCATGGACACCTATCTTGTATTAGTCCCTGCGTGGACTTGTCATTTATTTTTAAACTTCTATGGAGGTATGTATTATTTGAAAGACCCGTTTAGGGCAATATGTAATTGTATTTGAAATTATGGAATATATGTTATGAGTTTTGTTTTAATATGTATAAAATAAATCAAAACCATTCCTTTTATATTGATCTGCCTAAATAAAGAATCTTAAAAGGTGAAACCTAGCTTGGTGTCTTTTAAGATCCAGTCAAGATGGTACGACCTAATTGAAAAGATTCTGATTCCCTGTTAACCTCTGTACGCATGTTAACAATCATGGCAGATGTGATTCGTTAAAGTCACGCACGTCATTCTTATACAATAATCCTTTAAGGATTTCAAAACCCAACTAAATGATTTATAAATCATAGGTTAAATCACCAATGAAGGTGATCAATATTATTAAAACATCCATTAGTGATGTAGTGCCTACGGGCCAATATTATTAAAACATCCATTAGTGATGTAGTGCCTACGGGCCAATCTTATTAAAACATCCATTAGTGATGTAGTGCCTACGGGCCAATATTATTAAAACATCCATTAGTGATGTAGTGCCTACGGGCCAGTAATATAAAAACATCCATTAGTGATGTAGTGCCTACGGGCCAACCTTATCAAAACATCCATTAGAGATGTAGTGCCTACGGGCCAACCTTATTAAAACATCCATTAGAGATGTAGTGCCTACGGGCCAACCTTATTAAAACATCCATTAGAGATGTAGTGCCAACGGGCCAACCATATTAAAACATCCATTTGAGATGTAGTGCCTACGGGTCAACAATATTAAAACGTCCATTAGGGGTGTAGTGCCTATGGGCCATAATAATTGTCTTATAAAGACAAAAGGCAGTGGTGGTCTATGACTCCCTGTCAGAAGGAGATAAAAGAACTACGGTTCAAATCTCTATGCCTTTGATTCTCTGAAATCTCGGCTAAAATTATAAAACATCCTCATGGTTAGGCTTTATGCCGCCAATACTATTTATATAGCTGAAATAGGATGTATTCAAATCCTAATATGTAATGAAATAATAAGTTAACCAAATATGGTCTCTGTACCATGGTTGACAAATTGTCATAAAAGACAATTATATAAAAATCTCCTGAATAAAATTTTGTTATCTTCTGTAACAGATTCAAGTTACAATGGCGGATCCCAACGGAGAAAATAGCCATACTAATGAAGATGACTACGACAATGCGCCAGTGCATCTGACAGGCGCACAACTGAAGGCTCTGATTGACAATGCTGTTCAGGCAGCTCTTGATCGTCAATATACTGAGTCCCAAGGCAGAACCGTGTCAAAGCCACCCTCTAAACCAAAGACACACTCCAAACCACCCTCAGAACCCAAGAAAGATGACGACAAACACTCGTCCACTGAGAACAGCGTTCATCGCGATAGAGAATATACTGATGCATCAAATGCTAAGGGTTGCACCTACAAATACTTTGTATCGTGTAAGCCCCGGGAATTTACAGGGGAGAAAGGTGCTGTTGATTGTATCACCTGGCTGGATGAGATGGACACTATAGTGGACATCAGCGGGTGTGCAGCGAGGGATGTGGTGAAGTATGTGTCCCAGTCTTTTAAGGGCGAGGCCCTGGCATGGTGGAGGGCGTTGGTGCAAGCATCTGGTAAGTCTGCTTTGTACAAGATGACATGGGAGGAATTTATTGCTCTCATTAAAGAAAACTACTGCCCTCAGCATGAGGTTGAGAAGATCGAGGCTGACTTTGTGTCACTGGTAATGACGAACCTGGACTGCCAGGCTTATTTGACGAGCTTCAATACGATGTCTCGCCTGGTTCCGTACCTTGTGACCCCAGAACCTCGAAGAATCGCCCATTTTATTGGGGGCTTGGAGCCCGCAATAAAGGCGAGTGTAAAGGCCTCTCGGCCGACGACCTTCAGGTCAGTTACTGACCTCTCCTTGTCTCTCACCTTAGACGCTGTCCGTCTGAGGACACTAAGGAACAAGGAGGCTGAGAAGAGAAAACGTGAGGATGATACCTCACAAAGATCAGGGAAGAAGCACCGTGGAAGCGGTGAAGGCAAAAGAGGGTCGGAGGCAAAGAAGGATGGGCAAACTGGTGAAAGGCCCAACTGCAAGATATGCAAGAAACCCCACTCTGGGAAATGCAGATTTGCATCGAACTCACAGTCGCAATCAAAGACTCCTTCCTGTGGACTATGCAAGTCCAAGGATCATAAGACTGTGGAGTGCAAGAAAATAAAGGATGCAACCTGCTATGGTTGTAATGAAAAGGGGCATATCAAGAGTAACTGCCCTAAGTATGCCAAGAAGGCGGAAGAGACAAAGAAGTCAAATGCGAGAGTTTTTCGCATGGATGCAAAGGAAGCGGTCCAGAACGACAACGTGCTTACAGGTACTTTTCTCGTAAATAATATATTTGCAAGAGTACTATTCGATTCTGGCGCTGATAAATCCTTTGTAGACCAGAAATTTTGCCAACTACTAAATATGCCAATCAAAACCCTTGACGTGAAATACGAAGTAGAGTTAGCAGACGGCACGATCGAAACCGTCTCTACTGTTTTAGAAGGATGTGAAATGTCCATTAGGAATCATTCTTTTCCTTTATCTCTACTTCCCTTCAAATTAGCGGGTTTTGACATTGTGCTAGGCATGGACTGGTTATCCCATAACCAGGCCCGAATCATTTGCGGCAAGAGGCAGATAGTTTTAAAGACTCCGAGTGGTGAATCGCTTACCATTCGAGGAGATACGCAGTACGGGTTACCCGAAGACGTATCTATGCTGAAAGCTTCAAGGTGTTTGAACAGAGGCTGTGTAATTTACATGGCTCAGGTGATAATAGAAGAACCTAAGCCGAAGATCGAGGATCTTCCTGTCATTTCTGAATATCCCGAAGTTTTTTCCCGAAGAACTACCTGGTTTGCCGCCAGATAGACAAGTGGAGTTCAGAATTGACATCATTCCTGGAGCAGCTCCGATAGCAAGAGCACCTTACAGATTAGCTCCGACGGAAATGAAAGAACTGAGGACCCAGTTGGATGAACTGCTGGCGAAAGGTTTTATCAGACCTAGTTCATCTCCCTGGGGAGCTCCTGTCCTATTTGTAAAGAAGAAGGACGGATCGATGCGGTTGTGCATCGACTATCGAGAACTAAATAAAGTTACCATAAAGAATAGATATCCTTTACCAAGGATCGATGATCTATTCGATCAGCTGCAAGGAGCAAGCTACTTCTCCAAGATCGACTTGAGGTCGGGTTATCATCAGCTAAGGGTCAGAGATGAAGATGTACATAAGACAGCATTTAGGACTCGCTATGGTCATTACGAGTTCCTAGTGATGCCTTTTGGGCTCACAAATGCACCGGCTGCGTTCATGGATCTCATGAATCGCGTCTGCAAGCCGTACTTGGACAAATTTGTCATAGTCTTCATCGACGATATCCTTATATATTCCAAGAACCAAGCAGACCACGAGAAGCACCTTCGTTGCATTCTCGAATTATTACAGCGTGAGAAACTCTACGCCAAATTCTCGAAATGTGAATTCTGGCTAAGAGAGGTTCAGTTTTAGGTCACGTTGTGAGTGAGCGTGGTATCCAAGTAGATCCCGCTAAGGTAGAGGCAGTCATGAACTGGCAAGAGCCAAAGACGCCTACCGGAATCCGTAGTTTCCTGGGGTTAGCAGGATACTACCGGAGGTTTATTGAAAATTTTTCAAGGATTGCTGCGCCCTTGACTTCCTTGACCAAGAAGAAAGAAAAATATATTTGGGGCCCAAAGCAGCAAGAGTCCTTCGAAATACTGAAGCAAAAGCTAAGCAACGCACCTGTGCTGACACTACCTGAAGGTACAGATGAATTCGTAGTTTACTGGGATGCATCACACACGGGCATGGGGTGTGTGCTTATGCAGAAGGGCAAGGTGATTGCCTATGCTTCAAGGCAATTAAAGGTGCATGAAAAGAATTACACCACCCATGATTTGGAGTTGGGTGCCGTTGTATTTGCACTGAAATTATGGAGGCACTACCTTTATGGTATTAAATTTGTGATTTATTCTGATCACAAAAGCCTCCAGCACCTGTTCAACCAGAAGGAGTTGAACATGAGGCAGCGCCGTTGGATGGAAACCCTGAATGATTATGACTGCGAAATCAGGTACCATCCCGGCAAGGCGAATGTAGTCGCCGATGCCTTTGAGCAGAAAGGAAAGGGTAAAACCCATTCGAATCAATGCCAAGAGCATTGAAGTCAAGAACAATCTAATTGAAAGGATATTAGCTGCACAGCGAGAGGCTGTGTTGGAAGCTAATTACCCTAATGAAAAGCTAGGAGTAACTGAGGAGCAGTTGACTCTTAGCAAGGATGGAATCTTGAGGCTGAACGGACGTATATGGGTTCCGATTTATGGAGGACTAACGAGATGTTGTTCTCCAGGAAGCCCATAGTTTCCAAATACTCAGTCCATCCTGGTGCGGACAAAATGTACCAAGATTTGAAGGCGAATTATTGGTGGATAGGCTTGAAAAAGTCTGTAGCCGCCCACGTAGCAAAGTGCTTGACTTGTGCTCAAGTCAAAGCCGAGCACCAAAAGCCGTCTGGCTTGCTACAACAGCCTGAACTTCCCGAGTGGAAGTGGGAATGCGTAACTATGGACTTCATAACCAAGTTACCCAAACCAGGAAAGGAAACGATACAATATGGGTCATAGTCGATAGGCTGACTAAATCAGCTCATTTTCTACCCATCAAGGAGACGTATAGCTCCGATATGCTAGCCCAACTTTATGTTGATAAGATTGTAGCCTTACACGGCATACCTGTGTCCTATTATCTCCGACAGGGATACTAGATACACATCTCACTTCTGGAAAAGTTTCCAGCAATCTTTGGGCACGCGTTTAAACTTTAGTACGGCTTACCATCCACAGACGGACGGTCAAAGTGAGCGTACTATCCAAACGCTAGAAGACATGCTTCGTGCATGTGCGATCGATTTAGGTGGTAACTGGGATAAGAATCTACCCCTAATCGAATTCTCCTACAATAATAGCTACCACACCAGCATAAAGGCTGCGCCTTTCGAGGCATTAACGGTAGAAATGTAGATCGCCTGTTTGTTGGGCGGAAGTAGGGGAGGTCCAACTATCAGGACCAGAGATTGTTTTCCAGAACGAACAAGATTGTCCAGATCCGGAACGTCTCAAGGCTGCCCGCGATAGGCAGAAGAGCTACGCTGATCCAAAGCGTAAGGATTTTC